>NC_051158.1:116654604-116954604 GCF_013339745.2 Dermacentor silvarum
ACATCACAGATTTGAATCAACCTGACAAAGAGTTAGAAATATATATGCATTGCAGTCGCGCTAAAGAAATTGAAAACTATTGGATTGGTGTGTGATTCGCTGCAAAAACATTCATTAGACTGTTTCAGGTATCCGAGCTATCCTTAACGGGAATCAATGAGAGGAGTTTCGATAGAGCTCGTTACATTTTTCAAAAGCGGAAGACGTGCCTAGAGGCAGAGTCGGCTGCAATATTTTGTTGCTGCACAAAATATCTAGATTTTCGGTGCGATCATTTTAAAGGAAAAACAAAAATTAAATAAGTTTTCAAGAATTACTTAGAGTACCTGGAGAAAATTGTAGCAAATAAATTCTGAAAATTCATTTGCAACTTTTTTGTATCTTAAGGCACCAGGGCAACTTCCTACTCGTTTCCATTAATTTTCTTCGTTATATTTTCAAGCGAGTTGAATATTCTGCCGTAGGTGAATTAACAATTAGCCCAACTAATTAAACTGAGACTTTCAAGTGTATATTGTTCTTAGACAAATGCTTTAAGTCTACGCGGATGCTTCAAAATTTCTCAACATTGGGGACGGGAATATGAAAAACAAAATAGAAATGCAGAGCATTTTATTGCCTCAGTAAATTTTTATTTTCAATGCTATTTGCACTCGTTAAGTGGCTCGACTCTCGTCTTCGCAGCCTTGTATATGTTTGTGTAGCCCTAGGTGCGTTGTCTGCGAATTTACGTGAATAAGCAAGCAGATCGTACTTTAATCTGGGCGGAAAACAAAAACAAGGAAAGCCTACGTTGTAGATGCACTGTACGGAAACACAATTAGACAGAGTCTAAATTTGCATATATTTCTAAACAAGGATGCCTAAATTGTCGATTAAACAATTGACATAATTATAATGAAGCCGAATAAAGCAATAAAAATGACATGTCCCGTGTGAAAATATGATGAGCGTTAGCCATTGTGACAACAATTTCTGCTTAATGAAAAAAAAAAAAACAAGCTTCTAGTGGCCGTGTATTATCGTATTCCTGAAAGCCAGTAACCAGCGTATCTAAATTTACATTCGCGCCAAAATTATTGGTTCGAGTTCCATCACTGTATCCGAATGACTATATGAGATTCAAAAGTGAGATTAAATGGCGGGCCGCGGCGGGTACGGTAGTGTTCACCTATGCCTTCGCAATATTATGTTGCCACACTCTTTAAAGCACGAGCATGGTGATCAATCGATGTGCTTTTCTACAACTTCATCCCTAAATGTAAGCCGGGGTTCTGCCACTCCCGCTGGTTGTTAGTCTGATCCCTCCCTATTTCCTTAACTGTCGATTGTATGGTTTGTTTTCATACCAAATATGCACATATCTGTGCGTGTTCGGCTAGTAACGAAATGTTTATTTCTCTCGCAGTTAAATTATCAAGTAACCAGCAAGAAGGGATGCAGGGCAAAAACCTGCTTTGATGCAGCTTGAAGACCGCCCGGCGGCCGTTGATCACATGACAGTATCGCATCACATGACAGATCACATGACAATAATCGAGAACTCGAGCTCGCTTCGTATAGGCAAAAAGCCTAATGGGTCGAACAGAACCGGGCCGGCCAAAGTATGGTACTTCGGGCTCGGGTCAGGCCCGGACTTGGAAAACCGGCCCGTGCAGTGCTCTACTTCAGATAGTCTGATCAGCAGATTCCCATACCATCACGTAGTAGTGACGCTGAAGTGAACAGTCGTAAAACTGTGCATTACGAAACTGATTCTTTATTGGGCGAACATGTGCCCACAAAAGCCAGCTACACTTGAAGCAGAACGAAAGCGGCGAATACAGTCGGCGATCGTCGAAATGTGATCATCGGCGAAACGCGTCGGCTTTTATACATGAGTCATTGAAGGCCCCATGCAGAATAATCCCTGGTACCCGCATGTCTTTCAGAAAGTTCTAGATACTTCGTGTCGCTCATACAATCAGATTACATGAGCGTCGGTGACAAGAGACAACGGATAGAAGCATCGATAACGTTCGAGAAACTTCCGATACATGCAGGCGTGTCCTGTGCCTAGCGATAACGTTTAACATTTGTTAGCCGGTGAAAAGCGGTCACCGGTGAAAGATAAACATGTATACGTGTCAATACCCTCCCCTTAAAAAGCATCGTCCCGATGTTACAAACAAGAAAGCGAAAACAAAACCACGCGTACAGAGAGAGAGAGAAAAAAACAACAAACAACAAACAATAACAAAGTAACAAAGTACCAAAATTCTTTAGCGGGCGTAGAAAGGCTTAAGACGCACCACGTGGATGACTTCAGGTCGTGCCCGGCGCCGCTGTGATTGCGAAATCTCGTCTAGCACGACCTCAGTCCAGTGCGCCAATACGTCGGATTATCTTGTATAGTCCGAAATAGCGACGTAACAGTTTCTCGTTAAGTCCTCGTCGGCGTATCGGGAGTCCAGACCCAAACAAGGTCGCCGGGCTGGTACGCGACGTAGCATCGTCGAAGATTGTAGTGTCGGCTGTCGGTACTCTGCTGGTTCTTGATGCACAGGCGGGCGAGCTGTCGACCTTCTTCGTCATGCTGCAAACAGCTGGCAACGTCGAGATTTTCTTCGTCGGTGACGTCCGGTAGCATGGCATCAAGCGTCGTTGCCGGGTTCCTTCCGTAGACCAGGTTGAACGGCGCCACGTGCTTCGTTTCTTGCACGGCCGTGTTGTATGCGAAGGTCACGTGCGGAAGGATGGCATCCCACGTCTTGTGTTCGACGTCGACGCACATTGCCAGCATGTCGGCGATGGTCTTATTTAGGCGCTCGGTGAGGCCATTCGTTTGCGGGTGGTAGGCGGTGGTCCGGCGATGACTTGTGTGGCTGTATCGCAGGATGGCTTGAGTTAGTTCTGCCGTAAAGCCGTACCTCTGTCGGTGATGGACTTCTGTGGCACCGTGACGCAGGAGGGTGTTCTCAACGAAGAATCGGGCTATCTCAGCGGCGCTGCCTTTGGGCAAGGCTTTTGTTTTGGCGTAGCGGGTGAGGTAGCCCGTAGCTACGGACGATCCATTTATTCCCGGACGTCGACGTCGGAAAAGGCCCAAGTAAGTCCATCCCGATCAGCTGGAACGGTCGGCGAGGTAGCTCGATCGGCTGTAGAAGTCCGGCTGGCCTTGACGGTGGTGTTTTGCGTCGCTGACAGTCTCGGCATTTCTTACGTAATGGGCGACGTCGGCAGAGAGGCGAGGCCAGTAGTATTTTTCTTGTATCCTCGCGAGCGTGCGGGAAAAACCGAGCTGTCCAGGCGTTGGGTCGTCATGGAGAGCTTGCAGAACCGCTGAACGCAATGCTGAGGGTACCACGAGGAGGCAGTTGGTTCGGAGAGGCGAGAAGTTCTTCTTTAGAAGAATGTCGTTTTGCAAGAAAAACGACGCCAATCCTCGCCTGAACACCTTCGGCACAATGACGGTCTTGCCTTCCAGGTAGTCTACAAGGCTCCTTAGTTCCGGGTCGGCTCGCTGTTGTTCGGCGAATTCGTCGGCACTGATGGGTCCCAAGAAAGTGTCGTCATCCTGGTCGTCCTGTGGCGGCGGTTCGACGGGGGCGCGAGACAAGCAGTCGGCGTCAGAGTGCTTTCGCCCGGACTTGTAAACGACGGTGATGTCGAATGCTTGAAGTCTCACACTCCATCGTGCGAGGCAGCCTGAAGGATCCTTCAAGTCAGCTAGCCAACACAAGGCGTGGTGGTCGCTCACAACTTTGAAGGGCCTGCCTTAGAGGTAGGGGCGAAACTTTGAAGTAGCCGAGATGATGGCGAGGTACTCCTTTTCGGTTGTGGAATAATTTGTTTCCGCCTTCGAGAGCGACCAGCTAGCGTAACTTACAACCCTTTCTAGTCCATCAGTCCTCTCCACAAGCACGGCGCTGAGTCCTATATACGCTGGTTGCATCGGTGTGCACTTCGGTATCGGCGTTTCGTAGAAATGTGCAAGTATTGGCGGCGATTGCAGGCGTCGCTTCAGTTCTTCAAGTGCTTCGACTTGCGGCGTCTCCCACTTGAACTCCACGTCGACCTTCGTGATGTACGTCAGTGGCTCAGCAATCCGTGAAAAATCCTTAAGGAAGCGCCTGTAATAGGCGCACAGTCCAAGGAATCTACGGACTGCCTTCTTGTCGGTGGGCGGAAGAAAGTCAGCGATGGCCGCAGTTTTCTGTGGGTCAGGGCACACTCCAGACTTGTTGATGACGTGGCCCAAAAACAAGAGCTCCTCGTATGCAAAGCGGCACCTTTCTGGCTTTAACGTGAGTCTGGAGGTCTTGATTACTTGAAGAACTGTTTGAAGGCGCCGGAGGTGTTCGTCGAAGCTTGAGGAAAACACAACGACGTCGTCCAAATAGACGAGGCAAGTCTGCCACTTCAAGCCTGCCAGTACATTATCCATGATGCGTTGGAAAGTCGCAGGTGCCGAGCAAAGACCAAACGGCATGACTTTGATTTCGAACAGTCCGTCTGGTGTTAAAAAGGCAGTCTTCTCTCGGTACCTCTCATCGACTTCGACTTGCCAGTAGCCGGTTTTGAGGTCCACTGACGAAAAACTTTGCGTTGTAGAGTCGATCCAAGGCGTCGTCAATACGTGGGAGAGGGTATACGTCCTTCTTCGTGATTTTATTGAGGTGACGATAATCGACGCTGAAACTTGGCGTTAATTAAATCCTTCTTCTTTACTAACACCAGGGGGACGCCCTCGGACTCTTGGACGGCTAGATGATGTCGTCCCGTAGCATTTCGTCAACTTGTTGCCTTATGGCCTCACGTTCGCGGGCCGAAACTCGGTACGGGCTCTGACGGAGTGGGCGGATATATATTCGTCGGTTATGATGCGCTGCTTAGCGACAGGGGTTTGTCGAACTTTTGACGACGACGAGAAGCAGTCCTTGTATTGCAGGAGCAGAGCTTTTAGCTGTTCTTTCTTATGATTGGGAAGGTTCTGATTGACATCGAAAGTTGGTTCAGGTACTACAGTCGTCGTTGCAGGTGCACTAGAATCCGTGAAGGCGAAAGCACTGCTGGCTTGTACTATTCCGTCGATGAAGGCGACCGTTGTGCCTTTGTTAATGTGCTTGTATTCGTGGCTGAAGTTCGTGAGCATCACTCTTGCTTTCCCTTCACGTAGCTCAGCTATGCCTCTAGCAACGCAAATTTCACGGTCGTGCAGTAAGTGATGATCGCCCTCGATGACGCCCTCCATGTCTGCATGCACTTCGGTACCGACGAAAATCCTTACGCTGGAGCGAGGCGGAACGGTGACTTGTTCTTCTAGCACATTCAAGGCATGGTAACTGATGTTTGTATCCGGTGGTATCGCATTTTGCGTTGAAAGCGTTATCGACTTGGACCTTAAGTCGATGACTGCACCGTGTTGGTTTAGAAAGTCCATGCCTAGGACAACATCCCTGGAGCCGTGCTGCGGGATTAAGAAGCTCGCCGGATAAGTGTGGTTGTTTACCGTGACTCGCGCTGTGCAGATTCCAGCCGGCGTTATTAGGTGTCCTCCCGCTGTCCGGATATCGGGTCCTTGCCAGGCTGTTTTCATTTTCTTCAACTTCGCGGCGAACTCGCCACTACAGACGAAATAGTCTGCTCCTGTGTCGACCAGAGCGGTGACATTATGACCATCGAATGGCACGTCTACATCGGTAGACCATCGTCTGGCGTTATGGTTAAGTCGTGGCGTCGGATCACGGCTGCGTCGGCTTGCTCCACTGCTGCTACGTCGCGTTGGTAGGTCTACTTTCGGCGGCGAAGTGTTGTCGTCAAGGCTCTTGCCAGGCGCTATGCTGATACCTCGTCATGATGATTCGTCGGTGGTGGAGTATCTTCAGCATTGCGTCGTACAGCAACCGCACCTCCATCGGTTGCTGCCTTTAGTTTCCCGGGTAAGGGCTGGGAGATCGGCCCCGGGTTGGGCCGGCATACAGCCGGCGATGCGTCGAGATGTAGCGGCCACGTGACGGCGAGCCTGAGGGTCGTCGTGGTTGCCACTGGGCTCTGGCGAGGTAGTTGGCGATGTCACGTGGCCGCTCGCCAAGCTGTGGACGTGGCGCGTTGACGGCGAACCCTTGCAGGCCCACAAAAGCAAGCTACGCTCGAAGCACAACAAAAGCGGCGAATACAGACGGCGAACGGTGAAATCTGATCAGCGGCGAAACGCGTCGGGTTTTATACATGAGTCATCGAAGGTGCCAGAATAATCCTTGGTACCCGCGTGTCTTCCAAAAAGTTCTAGATAATTCGCATCGCTCATACAATCAGATTACATGAGCGTCGGTGACAAGAGACAACGGATAGAAGCATCGATAACGTTCGCGAGACTTCCGATACATGCAGGCGCGTCCTGTGCCTAACGATTACGTTTAACGTTTGTTAGCCGGTGAAAAGCGGTAACCGGTGAAAGATAAACATGTATACGTGTTAATATGATTATGAAAGATTGAATAAAGCAGCTTAAGACGTAACCTGCTTCCGTGTTAAAGCAAAAGGATCCAGTCGTTATTTTTTCCTCTTACACTTAGAAAGCGGTTGTATATCCCCAGGTCGAACAGTGTCGCGACGGATTGGACTTTTTCTAGAGCATTATTATGCAAAAAAATTTATTGTTGGGCTTTACGTGCCAAAACGACGATCTGATTATGAGGCACGCTGGGGTGGTGAACTCCGGATTAATTTAGTCCACGTGGGTTTCTTTAACGTTCACCCAATTCTGCATTGATATGCACATCAGAAACCGCATTCAACACAGGGCATGCCTACACCAACATTGGTAAAACTTGTTTTTTTACGCTACTCTTTTACGTTAATACTTCTGTGTTTTTAACTTTGTTGCCAGAAGTGAAGGGCATTCCCTGCATTTCTAACTACGGTATTAACATGTTATGACCAAGAGCCATCCTCGATCTGACAGCATAAGACCTAAATATTTCACTGGTGAATTATTTTTTTATTTCAACTGGCCACTTAACAAATACTTATATCTGATTTTGTTACATTTTTGTAGTGAAGCTAATTAATGTCTACATAATTATTTATGTTTAGGAACATGCTATTAGTGACACATCATTTTTATACTCGCTTCAAGTCGGCTGCCAATAAAAACAATGACTCATTAGATGCCCTTGCACACAGTACACAATCATCCACAAAAACTGTTTCCCGGTTCGATAATATCACACATATTGCTAATAAAATCCTTGCACTCAGCCGCGCAACGCTTGAAACAGCGAAGCTGTGTGATCGTAGCCCAGCTTTTCCCGGAAGTGCACGCGAACTTTTCATCTTATCACTCATGTAGATGATAATTTCTTTTCGTGCGTCTCGGATTTACGGTCGACACTGCGCGTTGCACAGCGCAGCTTGCAACACCGACACCGCGTTCCAATGCCGACATCGCGTTCCAGGAGACCCGCTCCGTGAATGCGTTTTTCTCTCTCTCGCTCGCTCTCATAGCACGCAAAACCTCTTCACCTCGCAGAGCACGAGCGTACAAACGCGCCAGCTGTGGACGAATACGACGACGCTCGAACGCAATGCAGCCGTCGTGCAGCACGAACACGCGGCACGGGCCGTCGGTGCTGCCAGATTGCACTCCGCGGCGATGATGGCCTGCAAGGACTCGTCGCGATGTTGTTCAGCGCGCATGTCGCACATGTCAGTGAAAGCCAACACGCACGTCTCCGGATCATCTGCAACAGGATCAGGAGGATCCACGGGATGACGAGAGAGGCAGTCAGCGTCCTTGTGCAGACGTCCAGACTTGTACATGACAATAAAAGAAAATTCCTGCAGCCGCAAAGCCCAGCGACCCAGCCGTTCTGTCGGATCCAGGAGGGAAGACAGCCAGCAGAGGGCATGGTGTTCTGTAATGACCGAAAACGTGCGGCCGTACAAATATGGCCGGAACTTGGCGGCAGCCCACACTAAAGCCAAGCACTCACGCTCGGTGATGGAGTAATTCCTCTCAGAAGGTGAGAGCAGGCGGCTGGCGTAAGCTATTACGCACTCGGTACCATTCTGCTGCTGGGCGAGAACAGCACCGATGCCGTGGCCACTGGCGTCAGTGTGGACTTCGGTCGGTGCAGATGGATCAATGTGGGCAAGTATGGTAGGGGCGGTCAGAAAGCCGATGAGAGCGGCGAACGCGTGAGCCTACTCCAGGCCCCATGAGAAAGGCGTGTTCTTCTTTAGAAGATCTGTCAAAGGGCGAGCAACGTCAGCAAAGTTTTTGACGAAACGGCGAAAGTAAGAACACAGGCCGAAGAAACAGCGCACGTCAGAAGCAGAACGATGCACAGGGAAACTGCGAACGGCGCGAACTTTATCCGGATCTGGTTGTACACCGGTTGCGTAACGAGATGTCCCAACACGGTATGCTGACGGCACCTGAATTGACATTTCGTAGAGTTCAGCTGAAGGCCGGCTTTTCGGAAGACCGCAAGAATTGCAGCCAGTCACGTAAGGTGGCGGCTGAACGTGGGAGAAAAAACAATAACGTCGTCAAAATAACAAAGAGAGGTGGTCCATTTGTAGCCTCTCAAAAGAGAGTCCATCATTCGTTCAAATGTCGCATAGGCCAAAGGGCATTACTTTGAACTGATATAAACCATCAGGTGTTACTCGCGGTCCATTTCATCAACAGAAATCTACCAGTAGCCGGATCGAAGATCAATGGACGAGAAGTATGTAGCTCCGTGCAAGCAGTCCAAGGCGTCATCGATGCGTGGTAATGGGTAGACGTCCTTTCGCGTGATCTTGTTTAAATGGCGATAGTCGACGCAAAAACGCCAGGTACCATCCTTTTTCTTCACGAGGACGACTGGCAAAGCCCAAGGACTAGCTGATGGTTCGATGACCCCTTTGCGGAGCATTTTGTCCACTTCTGATTGGATTATTCTACGTTCAGCATGTGATACACGATAGGGACGCCGACGAATAGGATTCATGTCTCCAGTGTTTATACGGTGGTGAACAACAGATGTTTGGCCGAAAGGGCGGTCGCCAAAATCAAAGATGTCGCAGTACGCTTCGAGCAGGAGACGGAGGTCCTTGGCCTGAGCAGAGGTGAGGTCAGTTGCAATCATTTTGGCGAAGTCATCCATGAAAGAATCATAGCTGTGAGCTGCAACTGGTGCTAATAATCCATTCTCGGCGTCCATACTCTCAATGTCAAATTCGGACGTATTAGAAACGCTGGCCAAGAACATGCCGGCCGGAAGCACTTGAGGGCACAGGCCGAAGTTCAGAAGCGGGAGAACGACGTCATTATTCGTAACCGTGATCAGCGTATGTGGAACAGCAACGTTTCGGTTCAAAAGCACGTCGACGATGGGGCGAAGCACATATTCACCGTCAGGAGCCTGTGACTGTGCGGTCAAAGCGACGTAAGTGACTGCCTCGGGTGACAGACGCACATCTTGAAGCGAGCACAGGCGCGGTGGCGGCGCGGTGCTTGGAGCATCGGCGAGTTGAGGCAGTTCCAACTGAAGGACGCCGGTTGCGCAGTCGATGAGAGTATAATATGGTTGGATAAAAAGTCCAACCCAAGGATAAGGTCGTGAGGGCAGTTGTCGATCACAGCTAAGAGAACAAAAGTAGGGCGGCCGGCTATACTTAAACGTACAGTATACATTCCGAGAACAACCAGCACGCCACCGTCGGTCACACGAAGCACTTGTGCAGCTGCTGGGGTGAGGACCTTCTTTAAACGTCTACGTAGGCAAGCACTCATCACAGATATGTGGGCTCCAGTGTCGACGAGTGCTTGGACAGGTACGCCGTCTACTTTGACGTCAATTATACTTCTCTTTGTGGGCACAGACAGATGATTTGCTGCAGTAGTTGTCAATGCAGCACCACCTCCGAGGGCTGCAGTTCTTAGTTTTCCGAAGGAACGCGGTCGAACGCCACAGGTGTAGAAAGGCGACGTGGCTGCGGCGAACGGGAAGATGGGCGACGTGTTTGTGGTGAACGAGACTGGTGTCCGCGATGCGATGGTGAACGACTGTGCCACGTGCTCATGGCAGAGTTGTCGGCACTGTTAGACTCGGCGGAGGGCGAAACACGGCGGGAATTTCCATCAACACGATTCAGGTTGGTCGGCGTGCGAGGTGTTGAGGGCCACGAGTTGCGACAGTATCGGGCGACATGACCAATACGGCGACAGGTGAAACAAATCCGCTGGTCGTCCGCAGTTCTCCACTCAATCGAGTTGCGATATCGCGGAGTGAAGCGTCGTGGTAGATCAAACAGAGTAGAAGGGCGTTCGTTGGCTCTGGGTTTGGCGACAGCACAGACAGAATGTAAACCAATGCTTTAAAGTTCCTGGCGAACGATGGCTTGAACGAGAGGAACTGAAAGAGGGCTAGCGTCAGGGCGACGCGAACAGAAAGCTGCGGGCGCCATCGCTTCCAGTTCACGTCGAAAGATTCGCACCACGTCCTCTGATGGCGACGCATGCTGCTGTGCGGGCTGATCTTCACATGTCGACGTTGCGGCAGTATTGGCGAGTCTGGCGAATGGTTGTAGGACGAGGCGGCTTTTGGCCTGCTCGAATTGTCGGCACTCTTTAATTATAGCATCAACTGAAGAACAGCCTTTGCACATGAGCAGATTAAAGGCGTCGTCAGCGATTCCCTTCAGCACGTGCCCGACCTTCTCAGCTTCAGTCATGTCGTGATCGGCTTTACGACAAGGCGCCAGCACGTCCTGGATATACGAAACATAGGATTCTGTGGGGGATTGGGCACGGGAGGCGAGTTCCTGCTTTGCGGCAATCTTACGGCCGGCTGGTTGGCCAAACAACTCTTTTAACTTCTCTTTGCATTGGTGCCAGCTGATCAGCTCCTCTTCGTGGTTTTCGCACCAGACCTTTGCCGTGCCTCTTAGGTACAACAACACGTTAGCTAGCATAAGCGTAGGGTCCCATCTGTTGACTCTACTCACGCGTTAGTACGTGGCCAGGCACTCTTCAACGTCGGCGTCATCGGTCCCACAGAAAGTTCCGGGATCTTTGGCTTGTATAACCACAGCCGATGGGGACGACGACGTAGCTGGCGACGGTGCCTTTGACGTTGGAGGTGACAACGACGTTGATCCCGCGTGCTCACCGTCAGTCATGGTGGGGATGGGGATGCGACGCCCACTGCGGAGCTCCGTTTCCAGCCTTGGTACCCCGCACCTCTCACCAATGTGTTACGGGGATGTTGGGAGTATAGACTGGATGTATTTACAATATATGCACAAGTAGGGTTAGTGTGGTCAAGATAGCTGACCAGCAACAACACGCAGCAGCCAGTGTCTCTCGATCTTCTTCTTTTTATTCCTCCTATCCTTCCGTAACAATATGATTCGCATAAATGCACGTTCTGGCAGCGTGGCTGTATAGCCTAGTGGTTACGACGCTCGCTTTGGGACCGGAGGTACGCGGGCTCGAAACCCACCTCGGCAAGAAAGTTTATTTTCTTTCTTGGCAGTTTCTTGATACACACCGCAAATACGGCTGGCTTAAACAGCTTCGCTGTTAAAGAAAACGAAGAAATTCGGAAGACACATTTCAAACTGTTTACGTGTGGGTATGCGAAAGCGATATATTCCCTTTGATGCAGTGTTGTACGGAACGGCGTTCCAGGAACTAGTTCCTTTTGGGAGGAACGGAGGAATGCCACCATTGCTTTAAGGGTCGGTGGAACTGTAACGGTAACTTGTTATTTTTACGAAGGAATGGCCGAGGGAACGGCGTTCCTTCTGTAAACGTTGCACGGCACTAAACAGGCGAACCAACGCACGCACGTATGCAGCACATCATGCAGGGCGCGAAGAACTACCGCTTGTCTGTCACGTGACTACTGTGCATTTTCTTTCGCGAATTCTGCATTATGTTTTTTTTTTATGACTAGGCTTCAAGATTGTCACGTGACGCTCCCTTCTGTAGCTTCTTTCCGCCATGGTGGCCTGTCGGACACTAACATCGATATGTAACTCTTGCCGAGTTCAAACAAGGGTCTTTACTAAACTGAGAATATATATTCTGGACATTTCTTTTTCTACTCATACTGCACTATTGAATTAGCATTAATTAAACGCCTAAGTGTTGTTCCTTTCGATGCGGTTTCTTGTGCAAACATTTAAGTATATCCTCCTGAGACCCCTTGTACAATACATTGCACATTGCCTTCCACCTGTTTTCGAAATTCACTCGGAAGTGATTACGCAAAATATTCACGCTGGGTTTGAAGTACGATGCATGTGTAACTACTGTAAAGAAGTGGTTTACTCATATTCTTGTCATCCGCTTTAGAGAAATTTGACAATAAATTGGTCTAGATCTCTGTGTCGTCCCACACGACTGAAAGACGTCGAGGCGTATTTCGAAGTCACCGAGATTTCATGAAAATACCGGACGCGGCAGCAATATGGCAATGCACTACACGTAGTTCCATCTTCATCTCAGCGTTTAAACAATGAAATGCAGTTTTTACCGCAACTAACATGAGGAGATGATAGAGATAGTAATTTTTTTTCACGTACACGGAGACGGAGCTTTTGACATCTATCAGATACCGGCTCAGCCGGGTCTGGAGAACGTGCTCCATAAGCTTGCCCACACAGGACGTAAGGGATATGGGACGGAGATTATCGGGTCGAAGTGGTTTGCCTGATTTGGCAATGAAAACTACCTTAGCGTCCTTTACTTGGGGTTGGGAGGGCGCCGCGCACCCACCATTCATTGAAGTAGTCGGTTAGGGCTGTGATGGAGGGGGAATCGAGGTTGCGTAGTGCCTTGTTGTGCACTCCGTCGGGACCGGGAGCTGAGGACGTATTCAGGCGCTGAAGTTCTGCCCTAACTTTTGCCTCTCTGATGGTTTTGTCGAGGAGGTCGTTGGGGGAGCCTGTATAGTGGGTGGTCTCCGGGGGGATATGCGGGGAAGTGTAGACCACGAAGCGTCTGGAGGAGTTCCTGCGGGGAGGCTTCGGATGTGTCTATGAGCTTCGTCATGATCTGTTTGTGGTGTGTCTTGGACTGAGTCGAATCAATGAGATGGCGGAATAAGTTCCATGTCTGGCGCAGGCTCATGTGCTCCGCTCGAGTCCCGCCTTAGCTTTCCAGAGCTGCAGGAGATGGGAATCCATTGCGTCCGCGGGGCAGTCCTCTGGGAGGGGACGAGTCACGGCGCGGACATCGCACTAGAGCTGGTCGGACCAAGTAGCTATGTCTGAGATGGTGTGTAGAGTGCGGGCTGCTCGGAAAGTGCGTAACGAGTCCCACTTCGTGATGGCAGCACCACGAGCGGGTCTGCGTGCTGGGCCTGCTTGTAGGAGAATCTCAATAATGTAGTGATCACTACCCAGATTCTCCCGGGTGTTACACCACCTGCTTGAGGTAGGCGGTGGGTAAATGTCAGGTAGGGAGTCTACTGTGTGAGGTAGGGGGTCTACTACTAATGTGAGGTAGGGGGTCTACTTGTTCACAGCCGGAGCAGCGGCGTTGCTTGGGAGCCGGGCACACATCCGCGTGGTGGCCGAGTGCGCCGCGGTTAGGGCAGTGCTCGATATTCTTTTTGAGGAGGGAGGACCTATAGAGTACGGAGGAGAGGTAGATGTGCTTGGGCACCCAGTCTTGTTCGAAAAGGATGATGATGGACTCCGTGGAGCCTATGTGTATAAAGTCGAGGATGGGAGGGTTCTGCTCGCGATTGAGACAATCCTGAATGTCTTCGTAAGAGTGGGCGAGAGGGACACCGTGAACCCCACCGCGGGCGCCGTCTTACGGGCCGCTTGGTAGGAGTAGTCGTAGGCAGTGTCTTTGATGAGTACGGACTTGATGGCGAGGTAGTGGTGTCGGCGTTGCGGGTCGGGAGTGTTGATGAGGACGACGTGTTGGAGGGTGTTGATGATTACGGTGCCTGGCTTGGCCTCTTGGTGTCCGAGGCGGCCTGCTTGCAGAATGGCATCGCGAAGCGCAACGCTGTTCACGGTCCGAAGGTTGAGGCCGCCACGGGGACGGAGGATGATTTTATGATCGTCGATGGGTAGCTTGGGGTGGCATAGGGCAGAGAGTTGGGGCGGCCGGGGCCGGTGCCTCGCCAGAGCTTGAGGCGTAGACGGCTGCATACATTTCTCGGCAGCGGCGAAATTCGGAGTAGTGGTGGGGCGGGAGTTGCGAGTCGAGCTAGGATGAGTTTATCCGGTCGTAGGGGACAAAGTCGGGTCTCCTCCGCGCCCCGAGGTCCCGGTTTAGATTCCCGCCCAGATCAAAATTTACCTATTTTTTATTTCAAAGGGATTAGTTTACTTTGTTTACATGAACCTGCCTGCTAAATTTGTCATCAATTCGAACATTCTTTACGCGTTTTTACTCTTTGCCGTCGCACATTTTGGGTAGCGCCGCCGACTACAACTACGGGTTTTCGCGTAATGGGGCATATAATGCTTTCACATAAAAAAATGAAAAGGAATCGGCCCCAACACGCTTGCGGCACACCAGACGTAGCAGCAACATCATCTGAGCAACTCCCATTCAAAACAGCCCTTCGACGTACTTGCTTAACAACAATGAGTTACAGCCTGTATATTCATAAAAGTGTTCACGTGTTCATAGTACGGCTAATCTTACCTGGCATATCGAGATTAGTAACAATGCGGATCGAACGTTGGGTTATTGGCTCCTGTACACTTATAATGCCACCATCCTCTCTCATGTTACTACTATAGAAAACACTAATAGGACAAAATTTGAGTATACATCCAATGTGTGAAATTCCATTGTATTTATATGCTCAACTTATGATCGAAAAGCTACTCTAACCCCAAATAAAACTAAACTTGAATTTGTAACCCATAAACTGATACACTCGAACCCGGATATATCGAATCTGAAGGGGATCACAAAAAGTTCGTTATATATATATAAAATAATAGGCCCTCAGGTAAACGGTGGCTTACCGATTAGTGCATCCGAGAGCCGCTAACTTACTGCACGCAACTCGGGGAAAAAAAGCAAGCACACTTTATTTACCCGCAAAAAAAAAATTGCTGGTTCACTTTCAACTTTATTGAAAAGTTCAAGCTGATTCTTTTCTTTACACTTGTAGGGGCCATCGCTTGCGGAAATAAACTCATGAATAGGCACTCAACCCACACGACGACGCCTCGAAAATCGGATAGAAGGAATGTTGACTTCCGAGGTAGCATGAGGGCTAGCCGAACAGGCTGACAGGGCTCAACTGACTGCACTATCTCTTCTCCACCTCCAGGTGCCAGAATACCTCAAAGTGTACAAATAAATGCACTATGAGGTCTTCTGCGTGGCACCGCGTTCGATATATCGAATGTGCTGGTGAACGAGCGTTCTTTATACGCGTGCACGAGACCGATACATTTGCGTGAAAATTTCAAGGGTATTTTACAGCTGTTCGATGTACAGAATATATCGTTATAAGTTGGCTTGATATATCCGCGGGAGACTGTATCTCCGTCACCACATATATGGCATCGCATTGATCAGCTGTACAAAATACGTATCAGATGTAGTCACATTAACTTCCTCCAGCTCTTTCTGGCCTCGAACAGCCCTTGAATGGTATCGCCTCCCCAAAGAAATCCTAAAGAGTACTAATAAACGCAAGTTTCATGCAACATCAACTAGCGTACGTTGTGTAATCTGAATTTGTTAATTACTTACTATGTTCCTTTTAAATTCTTTGTAAGGTCAGGTAATATCGTATAATTGTAAAGCTGCGTTCGTCGTGCGCACTAAAGTTTTTCCACGTGCCACCAGCTAAAAGTATATGATTAGAAAGTTACTTTTTAATAATTGCATTATTTGTTTAGCCTGCTCAACCCACTTCCTTCCGTAATGCCTTCGAGTGCTGACGGCGCAAATAAATAAATTATTAAACTGTAAAATATATTTCTTGGATGAGGGGTGGTCACCTCCGGCAATGTTTCATCATCAGACTATATTAATGTCCATGGCAGAACGAAGGCCTCGCCCAGCGATCTCCAATGACACCTATCCTGCGATGTATAAAATGTGTGCATTATTTAAAGCTCCATAGTTTAACACTACATAACCAAACTCAGTTATTCTTCTGAAATGACTAGTCAGCTGTTCCTCTTAGCCGCTTATTTTGTCTGTGCATGAAAATCTCTCGTTTTATTTGAACAAATTACAACCTAATTAACGAGCTCTTGAAACTCATATCGCTTTGGTATATAAGTTGCTATGTGTTTTTGGACTCGCGCTAAAATAAAAAAAAACGTACATTGCTTTATAAATGCAGTAGATGAAATTGCCGCGAAAAGACAAAGCCGTGTAATACATTTGAGCTTTTCATTACATGCCTATAGCCACGAAGTTTATGCAACCAAATGATTGTGTATTATTACATTTTCAAATTCCTACGGCATTTCCCCTATGTGGAGAAGCCAGTTAAACTTTTAAATGATTCACAATTCGACTTTGTGATGTTTCGACCATATATTCGATAGAGAGAAATGTGCATGACCAATAGGAACATATGTTGGAGGTAAAAATTATTATCAAATTTTGCAAAATAATCTGTGTTTACCAAATGAACAGCATATGTCTACGCTGGAACAGATAGAAAATTGAAATGAATCACATGCATAAAAGTTTGCAATGCTAGTATTATGAGGTACAGTTTCAGTTTTATTTTTTTCAATTTATGATATATGATAGTTGATGTGATGAATTCAATTTCCTGTTTTACGTTTAGGCTACACTGACACTGCACAAACTATATTTTTTGTCATAATACGGAATACAGGCCGCAGAGTGCGGCTCATGAACACATCGGGATAATGAGGTGTAATTTCTGGATACATTTCTCGCTACGGGTAATATAGGAGCCCCTTTCTCGCAAATATGTCTTGGTTGAGAGCGCGTTTGCTGAAAGTGGACTGATTGTCCGCGCTTTCCGTGCAGCTACCGAAGCGACTGTGACAGCCTTTCCATGGCCTTTCGCTGTTTAAAGCTTTAAGCCTTTCGATGCCAAGCGCCTGAAATATACACAAACAACGCGCTTGTCCAGAACCAGAAAGGTCGCAAGCATCATGCGAAGGGAGGGATTACCCTTGTATGGGTTAGTTGCATCCTTGAGCAAAAAAGAAAAACCGGGAAGTGACAAGTCATTTTTAACGACGGGCTGTCGCTCTTATCGTTATCACAAATGACGACTTGCGGCAACGTACTGCGCTTTGTCGGGAAGCTGTTATGGCACGTACACACTAGCGGCAATACGCGCGCGGCGCGCCGCCGGCGGCTAAACGCAGCAGCGGCAGGGCGGCCACACCAACCGGCGGCAATCACGTGACAGACTAGACTCCTCTCCCCTTCTCGACCTATCCGGGAGCTCACGCGTGCAGATGATAGTGCGAAACGAGAAACAAGCGGTCGGGCGGGTCCGCATGGCACCCGTTTCCCGCGCGCAAGTCACGGAAGCGGGCCGCTCTCATTGGTGTCCTTCACCCGTGGCACGCGGCAAACCGCAAAAAATCGGTCCAGGAGCGATCCCTGCCGCGGCAACGAAAACCCGTTTCGCGGCTGCTTTCGCGGTGCGCGTCTTGCCGCCGGCGGCGCGCCGCGCGCGTTTTTCCGCTAGTGTGTACGTGGCATTATGGTTCGTTCTTCAGAAAGGGTATTTGTTTTTTTCCGCATCGTAACTTACGTCATCGGGGCAGATTTTAAAACATAAAGGTCTTGGGTCAGGCGGTGGTACCTAGGTGACATGAACGCCCGACAAAAATGGACTTGTACAGTCACTTTCTTTTGGAAGCGCTGATAACGTTGTAATTTTAACCACAATAGCACTTCGTACATGGCATTTTTCCTAACAGCTTAACAGAAGGCTAATCAGTCCTCATATTAATAAACTTAAAACTTTTTTCCAGAGACACTCTCAGATGACTTCAATATATTTACAATAAAGGGCTCCATAATTTCCACCATGGATTTACGTATATATAGGTATGTTGGCGCACTTCATGCAATAATCCCAGTCAGCCTACTCACATATAGCGCATTACTAATCACATCTACCATGGCCTCGGCTACATCCCAAGAAGCTATTTCCTACCTATTTTGATTACTTAAGACTCGGTAGGCTTAAGACAGGCCAAAATTCGAATAGGAATGCGTAGTATAGAATTAGTATGGAACCTACAGTGATCTAGAACGTATGCATTACACTCGAGTCTGTCCAGAATTAGACAGTAACATTCATTTACTCTGAATATTCATCTATCATCAGTGTTAATAAACTAAACGCATACTGTGCCGATCTTTCCCCCCACCTCACCCCACTTCAGCTGGGCGCAGGCTACCACCCTGCGTCTGCTACAAATACGTACCCTTCACTCGCCCGCCTCCACCTTATATTCCCTGAAGTCTACAGTACACCCAACTGCCGGTGCTGTGGCACTCACCCGGCTACGCTTCCGCATGTGCTGTGGGAGAGCCCAGCACTGTACACATACATTAACACCACGACCCCCTCGTCGAGGTTGCGTGAGGCTCTGCGGAGCTCCGCCCTCGACGACCAAACCTGGGCGACCCAGCACGCCCGTGAGGCGGCGGCGAGGCAAGCCCTCGACGTCCCCTCATGGGAGGCTTAGGCCCGGCCATCATAAAGTGCTGGATCTACAATAAATGTTTATTCCTCCTTCTGAGCTTCTATCGCTAGGTTTGCGTCGTGAAGTCGCCTGCGCTTGCACAAGTTCTACAATTCTACGCTCCAATATCCCATCACCAAGAGCTCGGCGCTTGTCGTCACGAATAAGCTAAAAAGCAACCTCGCCTCCAGAACGTATAGTCAGCGTCACAAGCTTTCGTACCCCGGAAGGTGAAAAAATATTTATATTTCTACGCCTTAGTCACGCATCGTAGTATTCGGATTTACAGCGTATACTGGTCTAGAGTAAACAAAACAAATGTTTGGCATAGTTTTACTGGCTGCGGGGTAGCTGCGTTGAAAATGAACTTATTCGCAGAACCTCGGCCGCGTAAACTTTTGGCGGTGACTGTGCGATTGAACACCTGCATTTTCTTTATTCTGCGCACAATTTTTTTTAATGAATGGCCTTCCAGCCAACGTCATGCAGTGCTTACACCTGGTTAATTTTCAGGACAGCAGACTCAGACATGACTTATTAAGTAGAAGAACTGAACTATTATGTAGCACGTCATTATTATCACCAATCAGGTGTAATAAATATGTAAACAAATAAAGCATAATAACATTGCCTATGAAATTTTACTAAAATCTCAGGACTACTTCAAAACTTTGCCTGTTCGTCTTGTGTACGTCCCTATACTTTCTAGCAAACTGAAAGGGAGAAATTCAAGGGTGAAATTGACATCTCTTGTGGCACCATGGCAGAAAAGGGAAGGTGTAGCTTAGTGGGTCCATATGAAAGGATCAGCTGCGATTGTGCTACTCACGCACAGGGATCGACACTTTTGTATTTTTTTTACAGGCAGTAAAGTGATAAATGGTGTCCGTGGACGCTGGAGTGATCATGACAATACCACCGTACCGATATGGGTGATAAACGATTCTAATAAGGGAACAATTCTGCAAGCCACACGGTCCTTTCTCATGTTTCTTCAATTGTCCAAACACGTTAAATTTAGCGTAGGAGAAAATTCTTACAGAATTACTGAAGAATTTTACCAGTAATTATATCATGGTGCTGCGATCTGATTCAGCAATAGAGTTAGTTAAGAACAGAACAGCAGAATGCCATAGTAACTTTGGTGATTCTAGCCGAAAAAAATGTCTTCTTGCAACGCTTTGTGGGCATAACTCAAGAAGGGTGTGGTCTGTGATTGGAATAGTTCTCTATTTTTACACGACAAACTACATTAACACGCCCCGGTGTCTTTTCGCATTATTTCGAATACTCCTCTGCGTACGTCGTGGTAAAAGGATATGAAGACCTTTAGTATTTCGGGAATTTCATGAAGGTATATGGGAATGGTTCAAATGATAAGACACGTGGGCTGCATATTGAGGATAGAATGTTTATGTTTCGAGCTATTGATTTGTACTAAGCAAAAAAGCTTGTGAAATAATTCGGACAGCCTTCATTTGCACCGAAGATCCGGTACGCAAAAATTCTGCTTTGATATAATGCAAATATACTCAGTCAAATAGCTTCTGTATTCCTTTGTAAGAATACTACGTCTGGGGCTGCAGCCAAGTTTTCTACTTCT
Organism: Dermacentor silvarum; assembly: GCF_013339745.2. Classification (NCBI taxonomy): domain Eukaryota; kingdom Metazoa; phylum Arthropoda; class Arachnida; order Ixodida; family Ixodidae; genus Dermacentor; species Dermacentor silvarum. The sequence continues at coordinate 116,674,877 of NC_051158.1, forward strand.
GCGTCTTTTAATTGCACTCATGGGAAGCTATTTATTTTTGTGGTACGTTTCAGGCTGAACAAAAGCCTCACAAACACGCCTTTCCATGACATAGCTGAATAGGCAAAAATATTTCTTAGTAATGTCTTCATAAATGTTTGCCTTAAGAAAGAAATCAACTTTGAAAACACAAAGTTGGGTTTATTGTCTAAAATACATTACACCTAAAGTGCAAAAGAAGTTTGGAAGCACGTTCGCATGTTCACGAAACCAGCCAGCTATTTTTTTTTTGTAGGAAGACGTTGGTACAGTAGAAAGAAACGAAACAAGAACCGACACTAAATGACCTGCGTTTCGGAATATGCCATCTGGCGGGAAACGGCCAAACTAAGCAGCGACAAAGTGATAAAAAAAAAGCGGTGCCGCTGGCTTCGAACCTGCGAGCTGCCAATCGTGGTATCAGCGAACCTAATCGGTGGTCGCGCAGAACGCTCGGCTATCGGTTTGAGTGCTGCCAGAGGCAAAAACTAGGTATATATACGTACCACAATAAATTCTGCGACCTTGTTATGAAAACTGCGATTTTGGAACGACTTTTTTGGCCTTTCAAGAGTTGCTGCTGCAACTAGCTGAAAGCCGAGTCATTGAAGTTGATAAATCCCCAATAATACGTCGATCGATGCAATAGGCTCATCGCAAATTGCTTTTTACTGGCCAAGAAAGCCTCCAAAATTTGGCCTTTTCCATAGACTCCCATACTTCGAACTTCGCCCGCAATTCGGAACGGGTTTTCTGTCGTAAGTAATGGTACCGCTTGCATGAGATGTCGGGCTAAGCTCCTAGAGCCTATTTCCACGGTAATATTTTGAAAGATGGCTTCTATGATTAGTTGTTTGAGAAAAACGACGCTCTCCCATAGAAAATGCGCATGTTTTCAGAGGCGGCCGCTAGAGGCGCTGTTCGGCGATGTCCCAGATTCCTGGTATTGCGTCTTGCATGAGCTCCAGCAGCTGAGGCATGAGGCACCGGTCGTGTCCGAGAGGCTGGATGAAATTGAGCCTCTTAACAAGACCCGTGCAGTGTCTCAGCCTGCCTTGTCGACGGTGCCTCCAGTTCTTCCTCGGCTACCTGCCGACAATATTGAAGAATTGGAGGCAGCAGAGGCAGCCATGCAGGATGAGGCTGATGCTGCCACCTTGGTTTGTACTGCCCTTTTATTTTTAATTATAAGGCTATGTAACATGTGGAAGTTCTGTGCATGTTTCATGAAACATGCTGTGGGTTTTATGTGAAGGAACTTTGCATCGCACACACAAAAGAGTTCATGGAAATAATTTGTTCCCTGCTGTATAGGTTCTAATGACATATTTCGACTGGACCTTAGTTTCTTTAACATGCATCTTAATCTAAGCATACACTAGTGTTGCAATGAGGCCTCATTGAAATGTGACCATGAATGCCAGAATCAAATCTGTGACCTCGAGCGCAGCACCGCAACACCATAGCCACTGAGCTAGCATAGTGACTTGCTGAATCGTCGATTTCCAACAGCTCTCCGTAGAGATACATTCATGAAGCAGGAGTAAGTCGTTAAGGTAATAAAAATCCATTGCTGATACAAAGTGCAAACTGGCAGCTCTCTGTAGAAGGACACAATGCAGAGCACTTGTGCATAAATTCTTTTTGTTGGACAAGTTGTAGATACATCGTGAATGATAAATAGCAGTGCAAACAAGTGGGACACATTACAGGAAAAGGGGTGCAATGATCTTCTGTATATACTGTATTTACCTCATTTTAATCTAGTTTTATTTACCATGAATAAGAGACCTATCATGTGGCTTTCTATTAGTGTATCAGGTTCACGGTATTGTTTTTGAAATGCAGTCCACATTTTTCTGTTATTTTTTTAACTTACAATATGCTGATAAGCCTTCGTTTGTAGTCAGCAGGAAAGTGGCTTACTGCCTTTGTTTTTGATGAGTTGGCTTGGTAAGCCTATCGACAGAATGATAACGGGCGCCAGGCAGCCATGATGTAGGCGTGTACTTAGGGGAAAAACGCTGTACAAATGTAAGAAGGTCTGTACGATAATGCAAACTTATTTTACCAACTTGATATTTTCAAAAGTGGTTGAAAAAGCCAAAATGTCAGCAGGTAACTGCAGTTCCCCCCATCCTGTAAAAGCAGAATGATGGGCTGCTTTCACAATTTGCGAAGCTGCAGGTGCAAACATTGCAGAGGGCTAGCTTTTGGTTACCACAAAACTAGGTCATTAAAAACTGGTTGTCAGTCCCTTTAACACAAAATATGAAGGTCTGAAAATATCGTGTCGGTATGCCTTTAAGCTGTTTTGTGCCACACGTGTGTAGATCCGACTTTTCTGCAGTCTAATGTCACATCCCTTAATTATGCAATGGCAATTTGCATACAAGTAGAATTGGTGCACTTTCATTAATTTTAATGATGGTGAAAGCTTGGAGAGGTAGTTACTATGAAACACAGTTACAGTGCTAAGGGTTATGAAACACAAACATGAAATGCACAGAACAGGCAAGATCTGATGCACTTCGTGTTTGTGTTTCTTCCACAACACCGTTCCAGGTGTTGTGGAGCACATTTACAATTAAAGAGCATTGCGTCACAAGCCTCTTGCAGCAAAAAAAAGTCTTGCTTTGCACTTGGCTAAAAATTCACTTCTCTTGGCAATAAATTATATTCTAGTAGTATTGGGTAGATTTTTCAAGTTGAAAACACGTACCGTGCTCATTACCACATTTTTGTCTTTTGCAGCGCAAGCACCTCCTGCAAATAGGAGGGAAGTCGCTGCGCGAGGTGGCCTCGAATGCCATGAAGGCTGTAATGGCACACCCCGTCCAAGTGCTTTACAGCATTCATGGCAGGAAGGGGAAGAGGGCTTTCATAAATCTGAAGTTATGCCGGATAGTCACAGGTAAAGCCTCCTTGGTCATCCTTTTGCATTTGCAAGTATTGTGTATACAGCTGAACTCCTCTACAGCGAAATGGCTTGCCAAAATCCTGTCGTTCATATAAATTGTTAACTTCTACAACGAAGAAATTTAGGTGTCCCTGTTGGCTGATTTCATTTTTTACTATGAAAGCCACATACTCGGCCACCACTGCCCTTGAAGGCGTTGCGAAGGTGTGCTCTGCACTAGCGCCAATGGCAGTGTAGGTGAATTGCTTGACGAGCATGCCGATGAATTGCATCACACCAGGCAGCTTACACGTTTAGCATCAGCGGGTGAGACAGTTGATGAATATGTCTCGGTTGGTAAAGACATGGTGTGATCATCAGTGATGACGTTAACGCTATGTTAGGGTGGAAAAACAGGAATGTCAACGAAGGCAACAGGGATGAAGATCCTGTAAATGGATCAAGAATTTTCATGGCGGAGAAGGCGATAGCAGTATTTGATTCCCCACAGCATTACTTTGCGTAGTCTGCATTTCGTTGCTGAGCATGCTGTTAACCTCGATTCAATATGGTTGGCTGCGGTTGCAAATTCTGTCAGATGAACTGTGTGCCAAAGACTTGGCAACTTATTTCACTCAAGTTCATGTTAAGGTTTTCTTTTATTGAATGTGTTTGCCTGCTCTATTGTGGGTGCATGTTGAATGTACTAATTGTGGTCTTTGTATGTTTGTGTGCAGATGTCATCTGTGCAAAAGGGCGGGAGGCCGACCTGACAGAAGCTCAGGGCTTCATTAAGAGGTGGTTGCGAGGTTCTGTGGACAGGGGTGGTGGCAGGAAGAGGCGTTTTGCAGAAACGCTAGCAGCAGAGCAGCCCGATGATCCCTCCCTTCGGGGCAGGGATCATTGCCTGCCCACTGCTGCTGCCTCCCTGCCCCACCCTTGGCCTCAGGGCCCTGGCCAGTCCACCGTCGGCCCCTCTTGTCCGGCTGCCCATGCTCCTTCCCCTGCTGCAGCCCCTGATCCTGCCGCTCCTCCTGCCCCTCCTCCTGCTCCTGCCCTTGCTCCTGCTGCTCCCCCTGCCCCTATATGCATCGGTTGAGGCATTGCCTAAAATAGACCAAATACCAAATAAATTATATTTTCGTTTATGCTTCGTGTGTTTCCTTCCTGCACTTTTTTACATCACGTTTCCTTAGCTACTAATTTTATAGGCAGTAAGCCAGCATACAAGCAACAAAATGGCTGAGTACAGGCTATGCTTGAAACACACTGGATAGAAAATGGCTGAGCACTGGATATTCTGGAAACGCGTTGGATAGAAAATGGCTGAGCACTGGATATTCTGGAAACGTGTTGGATAGAAAATGACTGAGCACTGGATATTCTGGAAACGCGTTGGATAGCAAATGGCTGAGCACTGGATATTCTGGAAATGCGTTGGATAGAAAATGGCTGAGCACTGGATATTCTGGAAACGCGTTGGATAGAAAATGGCTGAGCACTGGATATTCTGGAAACGCATTGGGTACAGAATGGTTGAGCACTGAATTCTTGAAATACAAAATGGCTGAGCACTGGCTCTTTGCTCGAACTACATTGGATACTACAACGGCGAACTGTACGGCCAATCTTGGCTCGAACAGTGGGTGGACGTTGGATCGGGTTGCACTTTGCCATGAGGCCAGGATTGGGCCAAAGTTCGTACCAATTTCTGCGAGCATTACCATGCTTGGCCCAGTGCTGTCGTGCTGCCTGGGTATTTACAGTGGCTCCAAATACGGAAGCCCACTCCATGGGGGAGCACTTTGAAAGTCTCAGCTCAATATATGTCTGAGCGCATATCAGAACACGTCAGGACACACCACTGCACTCAAGGTGTCTCCTTATAATTCACCGGTCTTCCCTAGTTGACCCGACTAGGGAATCAGATGACCTTGATGCGGCCAATCAGACGGGCCGTCTTGTTCGCCGAACTCCGCCTCTAATGTTGCACCTTCGAAGCAAGGACGAGGTCCTCCGGAAACAGGGGGTTGACACTCCTTCCACGAAAGTCGGTGACCTGTTTCTTGCCCTCCGACGGTCATCTTGCCAGGGTCGGGAGAATGGCGTTGGCACTAATCCCCGCGTCCAACGAAGGGTGGCGGTTGTGGTCGGTCGCTTCTAAGTGAGCTTTGTCATGGCGTCACTGCCGCTGTCGGGCACTGTCGCCGTCTGGACGACGCTGATGAAAGGGGTGGCATCGGGGGAAGCACCCAAAGAATTGGCACTGCTGAGTTGGGCGCTTGTTTGCCCGTCTCGTCGGTGTCTGGCACTGTAGCCGTCTGGGCGACGTTCATGAAAGGGCCTGCCTCGATGGGAAACAATCAAAGAATGCGCCCGGCCGATTCGGGACGCAACAGCACACAATAGAACTACGGCGCACGAGATACGTATCGTAGAACACTACAGTTTACATTCACAGTTGTACCGATAAGAACAGTAGAAACTGCAACGCCACGCTACCCAGACGAACTGTATATATCTACATTTCATTACGCACGTCACGCAATGCATTCCCGGCCGTCACCATGGGTAGGCCGTGGGTGTACAGCACGGCAGAAGAGGCTGCCATACGCGAACGTAAGCGCGAACGCGATCGTGCCCTAAGGTCGATCTCGTGTATCCGCAACGGCAGAGCCTCTGACCGTCTACCACAGCGATCACAAGGCAATGCTGTGCAAGTGTAGAGTCATGAGAGCGGCTTGTTGGGCTAGTTGGTACATGGTTATACTTGGAATACCAGCAAACTTGGAAGTAGAAAAAATCGAGAAGAAGACATAGACAAAGTGACAGGAAGGTGGCTGGACTAACAACTGAACTTCATACATGAAAACGACGTCCCCCAAGTTCGCACAGAACATGCGCAAGGCACAATATAACATAAATACGGTCATCATCTAATCTATACACGTCTACACTGATCAAGAAATAAAAACTCTTTCTTGGTAAGGAACACAGATGGCGCGCTTACACACTTCTCGGGACCTAGTTTATAGATTTTATAGGCTTCGACCAACTCTCTTTCCTGCTGAGTCTTAGCCTTCCCCAAGATTGAAACTTCACTGAAGATGTGATTACAACCGCACTCCTTACAATGTAGCGGAAGATTACCTCCTGTGCCTGTAGGTATCAGATTCGCATGCTCACGCATCCGATCATTCACACAGCGACCGGTTTGTCCTATGTAATCTCTACCGCATTTCAAGGGAATACTGTACACTAGACATTTTCCGCACGTGCGGTTCTTCGCGACATGCTTGGTTTTGCACGTACTCTTTCGCGAACTGTGCTGCGAGACCTTCATGCACAGTTTTGAAAGCTTACAAGGCGCGGAACAAACCAATCTGACGTCGTTTCTTGCCGCAGCCTTATTCAATCTGTGTGAAATGCCATGTATGTACGGCATAACCACCAAGTTCTTTTTTATTTTGTCTCGTACTTCGCGATCCCCTCTTTTTTTCATTTTCAAACGCTTGTGCACAGATTCAGCCACTGCAGTGATCAAAGTCCTTGGATAACCTGCCACTAGAGAGAGGAGTTCCACTAGTGGCAGGCTATCCAAGGACTTTGATCACTGCAGTGGCTGAATCTGTGCACAAGCGTTTGAAAATGAAAAACAGAGGGGATCGCGAAGTACGAGACAAAATAAAAAAGAACTTGGTGGTTATGCCGTACATACATGGCATTTCACACAGATTGAATACGGCTGCGGCACGAAACGACGTCAGATTGGTTTGTTCCGCGCCTTGTAAGCTTTCAAAATTGTGCATGAAGGTCTCGCAGCACAGTTCGCGAAAGAGTACGTGCAATACCAAGCATGTCGCGAAGCACCGCACGTGCGGAAAATGTGTAGTGTACAGTATTCCCTTGAAATGTGGTAGAGATTACATAGGACAAACCGGTCGCTGTGTGAATGATCGGATGCGTGAGCATGCGAATCTGATACCTACAGGCACAGGAGGTAATCTTCCGCTACATTGTAAGGAGTGCGGTTGTAATTCCATCTTCAGTGAAGTTTCAATCTTGGGGAAGGCGAAGACTCAGCAGGAAAGAGAGCTGATTGAAGCCTATCAAATCTATAAACTAGGGACCGAGAAGTGTGTAAGCGCGCCATCTGCGTTACCAAGAAAGAGTTTTTATTTCTTGATCAGTGTAGTCGTGTATAGATTAGATGATGACCGTATTTATGTTATATTGTGCCTTGCGCATGTTCAGTGCGGACTTGTGGGACGTCGTTTTCATCTATGAAGTTCAGTTGTTAGTCCAGCCACCTTCCTGTCACTTTGTCTATGTCTTCTTCTAGATTTTTTCTACTTCCAAGTTTGCTGGCATTCCAAGTATAAGTGTAGAGTCGTCCGTGAAAGTGTGAGTGTATGCGTGTAATCAACTGCTACATTGCCTAAATGAAAGACGGTACAACTCAAGGAAATGTGTCTTCAATTAACTTTAAGGCTCAAAAAAATACTATCCTATACAAGCAATCAAATCACATATGCATCGCATCGGGTCGGTCAGCATTTCTTGGTTTCGTTGCGGGGTCGTTGGCTTTGGACTTTGACTTTTTCAGGTTGCATGGGATAAAGCATCGCGTTCAACCACCTTTCTTTAAGAAAGGGGCTTTAATTTTTCAAATTACAATGCGACGCAATCATGTTGTCTGTTTCTGTTGGTCGTCCTTTACAAATTTTGTGGCACATTTTAATTTGAAAATTTTAATTAGTTCAGTAACGCCTATGCGCCACGCGGAGGGCATGCGCGGGTTGTTCGGGATTATTTTTGCTGACGGACAACATCACCGACGCGGACGCCCGCACCGACAACGGATTTTTCGTGACACGGGGCCCTTAACGCTTGCGCGTTAAAGTCTCTAGATATCAGGCGCAGCGGGAATCGCTTTAAGCGAAGCGTTTTTTGTTTCGGTTTGTCAAAGCTGCTTCTGCTTAGCGCCTATACGCAAGTAGAGACGACACTAGCCAGTTCAACAAGTTTCTCTTGGGGAACGCCTTGCTCAACATGAGCTAGTTGCGCTCGACCATAGACAGCCTACGCACGACCCGAGGAAACGACCACGATGAGATGAAGATGACAACAGCACGATGACACAAGGGCAATGATGAAATGTTGACGTTGGCACGATAACTTTGGAATCACTATGTTAAAATAAAGGCAATGGGATGACCACGAATGCTTGGAGAATTTGCCAAGATGAGAATGACTTGACGACGACAGAACAACGACGATGTAAAAATCATGGGATGACAACGCTGGGGTGACAACGACAGTATGACTATCACAGCGGGGCCACATAGGGACGCTGCAGCTGCAATAATGTCGACCTTCATACCATCATACCAATAAACGAATCAAATTGCAGAGCTAGGCTAGCGACCGAAACATGACGGCAGTCTGATTACGATGATAAATTGATGACAAAGGTATGACAACAACGACATTATGACAAAGGTATCACGACGACTGTACGATCGCGACGGCATGATGACAGGGGAAATCACTACGGCAAAGTGACAAGAATAGAACGACCGCAAGGGCATGCCGATGATTCTGTGTTGACAAATGTATGACGACGACGGAATAACTATGGCGATATGATGATTGCTTACGACCACTGGCAGTTCACACTGGAATGACAACAAATGTATGACGACGAGGGCGTAATCGAAAACTTGAAGCCATAGTTGGAATGATGCGACTAGTATCATCACAGCGGCATGACAGCGACCATGTGGCGAAGGGAATGATGGAGGTGGAATGACGACTATGGTATGAAGAGAACATACTGGAATTATTGAAATAGTATGACAGCGAAAGCATGACGGCAACATTATATCGATGCTGGAATGATGACTGTACGATGGCGACGGCATATTGATGAAGAGGCCACGACAATGTAATGACGTATGTGGAATGACGACGACGGAATGGCGACAATTGAATCCTTACGGCAAAATGACGATGATTGAACGACCACGACGGCTTGACGAAGATGAAATGACGACAACGTCATGACATTGTGGCATCTCATATCTACGCTTACGTGCATCACATGCCGCCGCAGGCCACCTCGATTCCCACTGCATTCGGTGCTTGTTTGCCCTATGTATAGTGCCGGCCAATCGACAGTCTTTGGCAAGGATGCAGCAAAGATGACCACGGTTGACGACGATGGCGAGATGACGAAGATGGAACGACAACGGCAGCAGTGACAACGACCCAATGAAGGCGATGAGACGACGACAAGGGAGTGACGATGACAATGTGTTGATATTGAAGCTCCCACCCGCGCTTGCCACCGCGAGCTGTATCGATTCGCACTATCACTGATGTTTGTTTGCAATATGTCCGGTACCGACGCGGGCGCGTGAAAACGCACTGCTGCACCTGTGGCTCCTAAAAGACAAAGTGCTACGTGATGGCGTGTGCGAAAGACAGCAAGTGAAACGCGTCCATGTAGTTGACGAATTATGCGGTAATCTGCGGTGCGGTGATACCATCTGGGTGGTGGCAGTGCTTGCACTCTTGTCCGTCCTTGTCAGCGCACTGCTATCGTGAAAAATTCCAGCTTGCGGCCGCCATTTCTACTGCGAAGCCCACATCTTAAGATACACAGCAAAGTGGCCACGGGATTTTTGTGAGTGTTAGAACTAATTTTAGGCAAAGGCAACAAATATTTAAAAAATCGGTGCTGGTGGCCACCGTCTTCAATTTGGGATGAACGCGGAAACAGAGGAGCGTGGATCTTACAAAGGTGAGCACACTTGTTTTTTCACATTTTAGTTTTCTAAGGCGCCAGATTAGGAAACGGTCCATTAAACAGCTTTGGATTAGTTGCAAAGCCGTTCCCCTAAAACCATAGCGTTCAAATTTATCCAGTAGTATTTGATCGTTGACTCCATCAAAGGCCTAGCTGAAGTCTAAGAATATACCTAATGTCATTGTCTTATTTTCTGACGTGAAAAGTTAAGATATGAAAAGAGTTCGAACCGCGAGGGCGCCGCCTTTGTGTCGCGTGCTGAAGGAACCTGTCGAGCTCCGGGCACGAACTTTACTCCAACCAAGGAAAGGCGATTGCATCTGTGGAAAACTCCTGTTCACGGCTTGTACTGGAAGTGGTACACCTGACGCTGCTACCTGGCGTCTGCCTGAGCGCAACGAGGAAACACGATGAACTACGCCGAGACAATCTTGGCGTCGACCATTCGAAAGCCAACACCCTTTGTGCCGCTGGCGACTACCCTTTCTAACCCACTTTCCAGCAGCGGGTCGCCCCACGTCTTATTCGGTGTACATTAGTTGTTCACCCTTTTTATCAACCTTAATCCACCGTTGTTTATTTAAATTTAATCCACCTGGATCTATTTTCTACTAAGCTTAATTCACCTTAATGCACTTCAATCCACCTCATTCCACCTGAATCCACTTTAATTCACCTTACTTGAATGTATTACATCTATTGCTATAATTTATTCCACCTTGCTATAATTTCTACCAATGACGTCAATTTATCCACCTAATCCACTTTATTAAACTTTACCCTACCTTTTTCCTTTTTAATTCATCTTCATTCACTTTACTTCGCCTTAATTCACCTTAAGTCAACCTACTCTAACTTGTTCTGACTTTAATTCATTTCACTGTTTTTCGACTGAATTCACTTTCATAATAAATACCCATAATTACTACTAATTAACGTTGTATGCCTATGATCCATTAACGGTGCATATGATGTGACGTCTAATGAGTTTATTCAAATTCTTCTTGATCCAAATTCATCCTCTATGTTTTTAAAGCCTGTTTCAGAACAAGATGTTTATTCAGTATTTTCGCAACTTAAAAATAGTTCCTCTCGTGATATTGATGGCATAAAAATCAGGCCTATCAAATATGTGCTGGATATACTAGTGCCTTGTATTACTCATATATTTAATCTTTGTTTGTCGAAATGCAGTCTTCCCCGAAAGAATGCAGATAGCGAAAGTTAGTGTTTTGTTTAAAAAAAGGTGACAAAAATTATGTAAGAAACTATAGGCCCATATCTATTCTATCAGTATTTTCCAAAGGATTAGAAAAGCTTATGCACCGTCAGCAATACCAATTCTTCGAAAATCACAATGTAATCTCACCTACTCAGTTTGGTTCTAGAAAACACCGGTCCACAGAAATGGCACTACTGGAACAAAAGGAATTCATTTTGTCTCAATTTGAAAAAAAAAAAAAAAACATGTCGTCTTGGGATTGTACGTGGACTTTAGCAAATCTTTCGATAGCATTCAACACTCTACATTATTTGAAAAGCTACACTGCTATGGAATTCGTGGTCATGCCTTGGACTTGTTTAAAAGTTATTTGAAACATCGGAAACAGGTAGTTGAAATAAATCGTAACTGTTCGACGTTAAAGCCAATAAATAAAGGTGTGCCACAGGGAAGCATCCTTGGTCCTCTTCTGTTCATTGCCTTTATAAATGATTTAATACGCATTTATCCTGATGCTATGTATGTTCTATATGCTGATGATGTCAGCATATTTATTTCTGCTGCAAACAGCGAAATACTTCAGCAAAAGATGAACCAGATTCTTGCACAACTAAAAATATGGTCATGTTCCAATAATTTAGGTATAAACACTAGTAAAACAAAGGCGGTACTATTCAGACCAAAGAACAAACCGGCAAACGATAATTTATATCTTGTGTACGGTGATACCGAAATAGGGTTAGTAAATCATATAACATTTCTAGGAGTCACATTTTCAAGTAATATGCTTTGGAACGAACATGTCAACGGCGTGTTGGAACAGTTATCGCGCGTTGTGGGCATGGTACACCGTTGCAAAACAGTGTTACCATATAATTTAAAGCTTTTACTCTATAAATCACTTTTTTATTCACACCTTACCTATTGTTTTTTTGGTATGGGGCACTACAACTTACACAAACCTACAAAAGTTATACTTGATGCAGAAGAAATACATAATACTTTCCAATTTGCCGTATGAGGCCCACACGCGCGGCTTGTTTGAGCAGGCTGGGATATTACCCGTTCATAGCCTGTATGCATTTAAATTGACTGTAGCAGTCAGACGCGAAGTCAAAGAAAATAGACATTTTTTACATGACCTTTCCAACCTACAGCAAAACGTTACATCGCTTGACACACGAAGTAAAGACACGTGGAAAGTAAAAAGACCCAGGACAAATTACTCAGAAGGTAAACTATCGTACATTCTTCCCAAACTAATTAACAAATATGTGAAAGCCTGTGTTGATCCCTACAAGTGTACATTGCCTAAACTACGTGAGGTACATATGTTAGGAATCTAAGTTGCTTTACTGCTATGTATGTCTTTTTGTTTTGTGAAAGCCTGTGTTGATCCCTACAAGTGTACACTGCCTAAGCTACGTGAGCTACATATGTTAGGAATCTAAGTTGCGTTACTGCTATGTATGTCTTTTTGTTTTTGTTTGACTAAAGTGTGCTATGCTTCTTGCCACTGCTGTATGTACTACACAAAGGTAGCTGCGGGCTCTTGTCAAGCTGCCTCTACAAAGATCAGCTTTTACCAGCAGCTTTCCTGTCAGTGAACTGATGAAAATAAAGATTATTATTATTATCAGTTACTATCTTCTGTAATAATACTGACGCCATTCCGCGAGCTCGAAGCTACCTTTATCTCAAACGCTCTCGTTTCAACGGAAGCCATTATCCTCATTCTTTTCAGTGTGCTTTATTGCGTAATGAAGCACATTCCAATACCCTGCTGCTATTGGTCGCTGCGGTCGGCTACACCGCGGCTACACCGCGACAGGCCAATGACGCGCAAGATGCATGCGTCATCCGCCAGACACTCCCCCGAGGCGAGTGAGGACGGCTGCGCGCGTTTGAGCGCTCGCCCGCGGCCACCTGTCTGTCTCTCTTTCTTTAATGTAGCCTGGTTTCTCGGGCTCCCGGCTTATTCTTGCGTTCCTTCTGCACTGGGACAAGACAACACGGCACTATTGGACTACGGCAAGGTGAGAAATTTTGTTTCACAGTCTACGACGCAATTAGGCTTATGGCACGGGACCGAGACTTAAGATGCAGTTAGCGAAAAACAGCTCGGCCTCCTGGCGCAGTTAATTTGAGTTAATGAATCGTGCTGGGACATGTTTCCGACCCTTCCTAGGGGATTAATGTAACTTATTTCGGTTCTGTTGAGGCACACTGGCCACGCAGCACGCTGTGACGCAGTTAGCGATAAGCAGCTCGGTCGTGGTGACAAAGTTAGTTTGGCGTGTAGTGAATCTTGAGGGACAAGTTTGTGACGTTTTTTGTGGCCCCGCAACAAATACATTCTTTTGGTACTCGCGCCTGTGGAAAGCGCGATGGGCGATTGCCAAGAGTGATAACACGGGAGTGTGTTGCTGGCGCCGGCAAAACGCGCTAAAGATAACGCCGAGGAACATATAAGGAACTTGAGGCTCTATTCTGGACGCGCATGGCGGCTCCACGGCCATCTTGGTTGTCTCATTGACTGTCCAGAGGTCACGTGCGTTGAAATTTGCGCCGGGAAAGGGAAGTTTTGCAAAATTCAATTTTGATTTTTCGTCAGAATGACGAATCGTGACGTGAGCTGCAAATTTTATCGACTAATACTTTTTTGTGGTCCTCGGTACCTATATTGCGACTTTAGCGCTTTAAAAAAAGTGGACGGCTGCGTGCCGTAGCCCGTGCAATGCATCTGCAATTTGGCGAATATGTGGTGGCGTTCCAAGATAGCCGGCATGTCAGATTGTTGATTGGCTGAAGGAATACCCTGTGAAGAGCGTCACAGGAAGGGCCGTTTCGTAAACGTCAATTTGACGTTGCGTGACGTTGCGCTGGGCTGCCATTGCAGAGATTTTCCGCCATAATTTGTGGTGCGACGAGCCGCCCGAATTATGGTAACCAGCGGCCATATGAAATACCAGTCGAGAGACATACGTATCGACGCATTTTCCCTGTCATTTGGGGCCATGAAAATCTTTTGCTCGCAACGCGTGCATTTCCATCGCTCTCGGTAGGTGTTGGCATTTGTGGTTTGTACCATCATTTTTATTATAAACACGTTTATTTAAAATATTGGTTGAAACCAGCAAATGTTCTGCGATATTTTCCACTTTTCACTACTGCGTTTGTGTTGTAATTAATATTAATTACTTTACGCGTCATCAAAAGCTATGACAACGGTGACTTAATTTGGTGACTTATTGTACGCAAGGCGGCGCCTTGAAGTTCCCTCTCGCGGTGCGAGTAAGCAGCGAAGTGCACAAGAGATGGCAGTGCCAGCGCTTCCGTCGTAAAGCCCCTCAATAAAAAAAGTAGCGACATCTTTAGAACATTGCCGCTTTCCTCCTCTCCTGCCCGTTCTCACGGCGCTCGGCCCTCCGATTGGCCGAATGCTGTCACGTGCTCTCGCGCGCTTTTTTCTTGCTTGTTTTTTGCTCCCGCCGCCATCGCGGTGCCAGACCATTGAGAGCCGTGTATGGAGGCACCACGCATCGCGTCTCCTTTGCGCTTTTAAGGCGTAGTGCTCGCGATGCCGTGTTGCTCGGCATTCGGGTGCAGAACACGCGAAACAGACGGCAAGCGACTCTTCCGGATTCCATCAGCGAAGCGAGACGCGGCGCAGAGGAAGGTCTGGCTTCAAAGAATCAGCCGGGCTCATTTCAACCCAACACAATGGTCCCGGCTGTGTGAGGTAAGCGAGCGATTCTTCAATGATCCCTAATCTCACATGCTGCCTCTTGCTGTGTGAGGCTTCGTTAGTTTTTCTCCCTCCTAAGTGCCGCACTGTTCGCGCTGCATTTGCAACTTTCGTGGCCGGATTTCATCTTGTCCTCAAACGCACGTGGTTTTTGTTGACTCGGTTATACAATCCATGGCGTTGTGTTTGTGAGGCCTGAATGTATGCGAACGGCACGTTTTCAGTGTATCGCAGTGTGTTACGAAGCGGTGACGGTACGTAGAGAAAAATGGGCGCTTACCTGCGGAAAGACAATTAGGGCTATTTAGTTAGGGCGACTTTGCGCGGTCAGCAAAAACTCAACTCCGTGGTCGGCGAAAATCAATGTTCTTGTCTCTAAAACTTGTCGCTATCGTCCTAGATGATCGAGGACCGATAACTATCTCGAAAATGGTAGAAAGTGCTGCGCGTGAAAAGTGTGCTCAGTATTCTAGTCGTGTATCGCGTAGCAGAACAAGAGATAGGTACAGTCAACCACAAAAGTTTGCGGACCACGCGAGCGCGTGCCAGACTGCCTATCCGCGCCACCTAGCGGTACGCCACCTAGCGGCGACAGGGGCGCTCTCCCGGATATGAGCCCTCTTGGTACTCGCCTGCCTGTTAATTTTTTATTCCCGTGCATGACATTGTTAGTTCGTTGTGTTGACGCAGAGCGCTGTCTGCGATAAGACCGCCACATATCTGGCTTGATAGCAGTATCGGAGCAATCACTGCAACCTTTGTCGACTGGTGTGCCAGTGGCTAGATAAGTTTCACGAAGCGCTGCGACGATTTTTTTACGCGACGTTTACTGGCGCACTTTGGTTGGCAGCATCTTGGTCCAATGAGTGTTGCTGCTTCTGCGTCTTGAGAGAAAGGGTAGGGAGGTGTTTCACTGTCATCAAAAATAAAGAAAAAGCGGATGCATAGAAAATTTTCTTTCACACATAAGCGCATCTTCGCATCAGTCGCTGAAAACGTAGTAGACTTGCTTCAGGCCACGTGGTGATTGCCTATTTGGAAAGATGCCGCTGCGTGTTCCACTTGACGAAAGAAGGCACATTGTGCGTTTATTTATAGAGGGAATACCTCAGCGCGAAATCTGCCGCCGAACCAACAGGAGCCGGACTGCCGTGAATAGGATTATTCAAGCTTTCCGCGACGATGACAGATTCACAGATATGGAGCGCAGTGGGCGTCCAAGGGCCACGACTGAGGAAGAGGACCGCCTGATTACGGCCGCCATCGTGGCTGATCCTTTTCAAAGTGCAGAGGATATCCGAGAAGCGCTCTCGCTCACGGTATCGTCTGAGACTGTAAGAAGAAGGCTGAGTGAGCTTGGCCTGCAGTCTTTCGTAGCAGCACAGAAGCCCTGCCTCTCAGACAGCCAGCTACAAGAACGACTCATGTTCGCTACAGCAATGAAAGATTGGACAACAGAGAAATGGGGCGATGTCATCTTTAGCGACGAGTCAACTTTTTCCACGCGCTGGGACCAACGGAAGCAGGTTTGGCGTCCACTAAACTGCAGGTGTATTTACAGTGTATTGGCAGTTAATTCACGAAGCTAATTCTGCATCACAACATGTTTCACGTAAAATGAGCTTTTGGACATTACGAGATTTTTCTGTAGTGGTATTATGTTGAAAACATTAACGATTGTTTCATAGTACTACTTACTCTGAAGCTAATTAAAAGCTGCCAGTGGGTCTTTCAGTACTATCTAATGATGTTTGCACGTTTTCTATTGCAACTCTATAACAGCATTATAAAGTTCATACGCAAGAGGAATCACAACATTTTTAGACGCGCCGCTGGAACCCAATTGTATGCTATTTCTTGCAGATATCTGCCTAATTACACACAGTGTTCTATCCAGTGGACGGTGTTCCGTGAGCGTGTGGGGAGCAATCAGCAAAGATGGCCTTGGTCCCCTTGTGCGTCTGGAAGGGCCCTTCACCGCGTCACGGTACTGCGACGTCATCACTAGACACCTCGTTCCGTATGCGCTGGACGGTCCCTTCAGCGACGGCTGCTATTTTTTTCAACACGACCGCAGCCCGATCCATAAAGCACGTATCGTCCAGTCATTGCTAGAAGAACATGCTGTTTGCCAGCTTGAGTGGCCTCCATGTGGCGCCGACTTGAATCCCATAGAAAATGTCTGGGGCATTTTGAAGAAACGGCTGTCCACACGAGCCAACCGCGGCCGCACGGCCGATACGCTGTGGCAAGCGATCGCACAAGAATGGGAAAGCCTGCGCGGTCGACCGGAGATTACTGAATCTTTGTACGAGTCGATGCCCACACGCATCAATAAGGTGCTAGAAAACGGCGGACATTTCACTTCCTACTAGATCATTGAGAGACCTATGTTTCATGACACTTCTGTAAATGTCTTGTGAATAAATTCATCCCCTTCAGACACGAATTATGATGCACTGTCTGCAAATGCGTCAAATGCGCATGGCATCATTTCAAGACGCTCACTATTACATTCCAAGAAAGAAGACGAAGCAATGTGCTGTTTTGTGCGAGTTTCAGTAAAAAAATTAATTAGCGTATAACTCATTATCTAATTATTCTGAAATCCGTCAGCTTCAATGCTTGCATAAAAAGAATCAACTATTAGGCCCGAAACGCATGCACACTTGCTTTTTCGGTTGTATTCGTGTCGACCGGAGAAAAAAAATACTCTTGACGTTGGTCTTGGAACGCGGCACGTCGAACGATTGTCTAACATGGTAGTGTCTCCAGCAAAGTGATCATCTGCAGCAATACGCAGGACAATGAAGTTAACTGACCGCTAGT
Organism: Dermacentor silvarum; assembly: GCF_013339745.2. Taxonomy (NCBI): domain Eukaryota; kingdom Metazoa; phylum Arthropoda; class Arachnida; order Ixodida; family Ixodidae; genus Dermacentor; species Dermacentor silvarum. Next base: position 116,692,404 of record NC_051158.1, read on the forward strand.
TGTCCCATCAGGAAGCGGACACGAATGTGCACACTGAGTTTTAGGTCATTTGAAGAAACACGTGGCGTGGGACGCGCCTCCGAAGTTCGAGTCCCCAAACGAGGACGCCGTGTCGCAAAGGGTTATAAAAGAGTCATCGCACCCGATTATTTCTTATTTTTCTAAATGTAACCACTATAGCAGCGCGGTGGTTCGGGCTTTGCGCAGCAAAACCTGGGCGCAGGCGATCAAATCCCGGCCGCTACTGTCACTTAGCGATGGGGGAGGAACGGAAAAATTCTGCCTACTGACTAAGCATCTGTGTCCCATGGCTGCCTCACCGCTCACTCACGCACTCACGAAAAAAAAAAAAACAGCGTGGCTACGCGAAAATAGAACTGATAACAGCCGAAGAATACGCTGTCTGATTACTTGTACTGATATTCTGCTCTCAAAATATAAGCAAGTAGCCCTGGCTAACAAAGAGCGCGTCGCGTTGAAAGAGATAGGTAGAAAATATTTGCGCACAGTGCGAAAATAGACAGGCCATAGATTTAAGGAGGGATGCGTCTTCAACGTAGCGCTGCTGTCGATCGCTGGTGACGTAGCGGAAGTGTCGCGAAGAGACTCTTGGCCACGCGCTCGCGTGGTCCGCAAACTTTTGTGGTTGACTGTACCTGTGCTGGCGGCGAGCTAAAAAAGGAACACCGTAGACAAGACTTCCCGGCGATAACTTGTGCCGGGAATGTTGCGTTACGCCTTATACTTGAAGGAGCGAGGTTTTACGGTGACCTTGTTTTCTGATTTCACGTTCGCGCAGGATCACTTCAGGGACGATCAATTTGAGCCGGTGATTCTGCAGAGCTGTGGCACAAAAAAAAATTGAAGCGTCAAGCCATTCCATCGCTCTTCGTTCATCGGAAGCAGCTGAAGCCGAGGAAGCCGCGTAAGAACACACCGTGCACTTCAAAGACATTACCGTCTGCTGGCAGCAATGCTATCCACATTACAACGCCCTTGATTATGGAGTTAACTCATTCCTGCGCGGCTTTGTCAGTGGCCAGGACAAACCTGGATGTTAACTCATCGTTTCTGCTCTGCATTTGATAACATAGTAGATACAATACGCAGGTTAGAATTTCTCGGACCCGCGCGCAGCACATGCAAGCGGCAGTATGATCCGAAAAAGCAGCCTCGCATACACCTGTAATATGACCACTGCCGCGCTACTCAAGTCCGCAAAAAAAGCAGAAAAAATGCATGGAGTAGTGTAAGGCTTCCTGCAAGCGAGCGAAGCCACTAGCCTCATTATCGACGGACCGCTTCCGCCGAATGATCGGTAGCTCACTAGTCAAGGAAACCTGTAAGACAACTGCATATATACAGCTGGTGGATCATTCACTCCCGAAGCGTAGTCATTGTTAGAGGCCCGCTGTGCACGTTAGCCGCTGGCCAACGAGGGACTGGAGCTACTGAAACGCGGAGATAAACCAACGCCGAGGTCGCGCGTGGCATGGCTCAGTTAAAGCCCGACTTAGAGGCTTTAGGCTCACTGTATCACCGCTAATAGTACAGCCATCTAAGCGCAACAGCATTTATGCGTCCTCTCGTTGTTTCGGCAGCCAGTCATAACATAACGCAAAAAATTCCGATCAATATACGAGTTCACGTAGCCACAGCGTTTCATTCGGAGAGCGCCTGCTATAGTTCGGCACCGCGTAGGGGCAGCCACGGCCGACAGAAGAGAGAGTGAACGCAGGCGCAGGAGGAGGAGAGAGATGGCGCTACTTCTCTTCATTGAGGGGTTTTATTGCGTCGCGCAACCAGATAGATACCTGTGGCGCACGCAACGCTATCGATGATATTCGGTCGGGCTGTGTCACTTGCGTTTCACGAGATAGCGATAACGCGGCCTAGAACGTGCGCTGATCATCACTGGCAGGTCGCGTATGTTGTCTCAAGGCAGAAAACAAACGCGTGGGTGCCAATATACGATGACTCATTCCGTTTCCCGAGGACACGCATCCTAGCTATTCAAGCAGACAACAGCTTGTGCGCATGCAGACGACGGAAGCGAGGAACGATTTTGATGGAATGATCGTACGCTTTGAGCTAGCTGCTTTATTTTTACTTAGGAGGAAAACTGTTTTGCTTTATCAAGAATGCTAGGTTCAATGCCAACATTACAGTTTCTTAGGCGAAACGTCAAATTTGCGTCACGTCACGAAAGCAAAACGGGGCCATCGGCGCCATTTTGTAAGCGTCGCGCCTACGCCACACCTCGAAAAAAAATGGCGGAATGTCCAGAATAGATACTCTGTAATTCGAAAATTCCGTCTTCTAAAGGACTGAAAACGGGCTTTGCACCCACGAATTTGTCTTGAGTGCCTGCTGCGTCCGTTTCTGTGTATGTAGCGTACCGTCGCGTCGCCCGCGGTGAAGTTTTGGAAACGTGAAGTCGCCCGTGTCTTTGTGTTGCTCAAGTGCAGGAAATAATGCCGGGAAATGGCGGAATGCTTGAAAATCAGATGTTTTCATATTTCATGGTAGTGTTTGGGATGAGTCAGGTATTTTCTACGCCAGGTATGTAAAGCGAATTGCTTTTATTTGTAATGCCACCCATTCACCGCTTTCGCACGTTTCGCCGCTACACGCAGTATTCCTATATCTAAATACCAAATGACACATACTTGTAACATGCTGTTAAATGCTTGTAAATGTAAAATGATTGTAATTTACTTTTTTTTCAGCTGATGCCACCCGGTGTGGTTCATACGGGAACTACTGCTTACCTGGGGTCACAGCGTTGGATGAACGCGCACAAAACGCGGAACGAGCTTTAATACAGAGCAAAATAAATATTTCCTCATTTCACAAGCAGTCTTGCGTCTACTTTGGGAAATTGCACGTGGCGCAGATTCGATGGGACTTGACAAGATCGTTCGCAATAGTTTTTACCAAATAAACAGATTCCGCATGAAGACCGTGCCTGGTCGGGCAAAGAAGAAAAGTGCAGTCGGCGTGCCAGCTAGCGCTCAAATTGCGCGCGCCCAAAACTGAAATCGGAAGTGATTCGCGGCGACCGCTTGGCGCGCTGCCGTCGATTCGGCCGCTGGGCTCTATGGGAGTGTCCGCTCATGTTGAATTCCTTTCTCTATGTATGCGACAAGTGCCATTAAACATTTCCCGCTCTGAGACGGCAGTATTGTGCCGCCTCTGGCTCGGGGTGGAATTTAAAAAGCCTACTCGTTCAGCATTTGAATGGGGGCTTCGCCCATTTGCGACTCTTGTGGAACCAGAGAAACAACTGCACGCGTCTTATATCTCTGTCCCCAGTTCGACGTCGAGCTTGAAGCTCTCAGGACAGCACTGAACCGGCAGGACTCAAAGCCATTTTCGGAAATGAGGATCGTTGGACCATGGCCGTATGCGTCGATGGCACAGACAGCCACGAAAGCCTTGTTGCGCTACCTCAAGTCGACAGGTCTTGGCGACCGTCTGTAGACTCTGTAGGCTTCGTGCGAAGTTTCAAATGGGCGCGAAACTGTGCTCGCTATATTTCCTTTCTCTCTCTTCTCATCCCTATAGCCCCTTCCCCCAGTGCAAGGTAGCATACCGGACGCGCGTCTGGTTAACGTTCCTGCCTTTCCTCTCGTCTAATGCTCTCTCTCTTTAAAGTGCCTGCCTTAGAAAAATTAGTGCGGCCGCAACATCTATATGGGGGCAGATTATCAGCGAAGCTGTTCAGGCTGCCTATGTATCGCATATAATTGCGATAGCAATTATATGGACACTCCAAGCGGATTTTTGCCGTCGTCGTCGTGAGGTTCCGTATAAAGTCCAAGGGCGATAAAATCGTCGCCGCGCGTTGTATGCTGTATGTGCGCGTGAAAGCCCGCGAGGTACGCACGCTTTCACGGGGAACGAGCACACGGCAGAGAGCAAACGTGACGTCTTCCTTTGCGCGAAAGGTCGTGGAGGGGTGGTAGGGAGGGAGGGGGTCGACGTTGTGCTATAGCACCAAATACGTATCTTGCGACCGGGCGCAAGAGGAACTCAAATCTCGCAAGCGAAAGAGGAAAGCGGGAAGGCAGCGCGGGAGGGAAGGGGTGCGGCTTCTGCTCTGCGAGCAACTCCGTACTTGTACTTTGCGCGGCAGTGGGTGGTCGCGCGCACCACATCTTGAAAGGGATGTGGAACACGGCTCCTACCTTTGCATGCGCTGTTTCGCCGCACAGTTTCCATTGAAGTGATAGACCACACGAACATTCGCTCACTGCTGCTGGCGCGCTTACTCAGGCCATCGTTTTGACAGCCGTTGTATGCCGTCATCGAGTGTGATCTATTCATGTTTGCTTGTGTGCCATGCTTGTTAATTGAATCCGTAAGCGAATGTGCCCAAGTTATTACAACCTATAAACTACTATCCTTACCTCGTATATAGTTCTCTACTAATTTGCTAACGCAATTGATGCTTCATCTTTCGGGCGAGACTGCAACTTTTTTTTTTTCATACGGCACCACACTACGCCGACACAAGCGCCACCGTGCTCACTGCACCTCCCATGCATCTGCCGCAACCACTGCTGCAGCCGCGCCGACACTTCCAATGCACGTGACAACCACAGCAATTCCGGACATCGCCTTTAGTTCACAGCTTTCACACCACGTGGCGTACGGACCTTTAGGATTCGAAATTCGCTCGATGACGCACGAAGTGTGCTGGACGAAAACAGAATGCACGTAATAACTATAAAAGGAAAAAAAAAACATGACCACGCCAACAGCTTTCATCGCCGAGCATAGCCGAGCGCGAATCGGGAATGGCTGATCTGATAACCGCGTATGAGCGCGCCTATAAGACGAGCGGCCTTCTAGCTAGGCGACTGTGAATCTGCAGTTTTGCTGCAATTGATAAGCGCTTAGAGGCTCATAGTACCGCTTCAAGAAAGCGGCTGCAGAATCCCAAAAGAGCCCCCCCCCCCCCCCCCCCATTCCATCTAACTTATCCTTGTCCAACTGTTTGTCCGACCGAATTGTGCGGCTTCACTGGACGTCGTATAAAAGCAAAAACGCCTTTTGTCACTGCAGTTCTTGAAAGCTGATTCTCAAAGAACAATGTAAGCTTGCTGAATGGTGGTGATGGGTGCATATTTCAGGATATGCAGTCCCCTCATTGACCTCCCTAATCTAGGTTGGCCTGAGTTTACGAGTGCATTTGCGCATTTGCGTGCCTGTGGCTGGTCCCGTTATGCTCACTGCCACAGAAATTTATTTTGCTAAAGCGGAGGGGCATTAGGTGGCTATATTGGCGGTGCCCTTGGCTGTGACCTTGGCGATACCGCGCCGTGACGAAAATGGCCGACGCTGCAAAGAGTAAAATCACGTCAACAAATGCTCGAATTGACGTCCGTTTTGTCAGGGAGGTTCCTATAAACAAAGTTAATTAGTGACTTTGAAAAAAAATTGCTATATTTCAGCGAAACGCCTTTTCTGAGGGCTTGATAAGCGATGGGAGTAAATGCAGAAAATCGTCTGTAACTGGTCAATGTTCAAAGACCTGCTTCACTGCAGGGCGTCGATTAAGGCGCATTAGTTTGAACGACATGGAATAGTTCCGTTTTCTTTGCAAGCTCGCATGAAAAGAAGACGTCCGAAGTCATTTATTTCAGAAGCCTTTGTCAGGCCACATGGCCTTTAGCTTCTGCTTTCTTTCTGTTGTAAACATGAGAATAAACTCATTCATTATGCACGCGGCACATTATGCCGCGCCCTTGCATCTTGGCTAAGGATTGGTGAAACCGTTATGAAACCGAATATAGACCGATGTACACGACCGAGTTAAAACTCGGGAAACTCGTCACGTTGGCTCAGTAGCTATAATGGTCTGCTGCTTTGCATGAGGTCGTGGGTGGAAACCCAGCTATTACGGTCGCTTTTTAACGACGAACTACAGGTGCGTGTATGCTTAATTTTTAATGAACATTAAGAAACCCTTGATTAAGATTATTGCGCACCGATGACTACGGCATCCCCCGTTTCGCCCTGTTCAGATTCGGGTCGTTAATATTGGTCAGTGAAAACTACCGATACTTTACGCTGAGCCAACAAGTCAAGCATTTGTTTCTCATGGTGTCTGTGTTTTTTAGCCATCTCACAGCCTGGGAAATCCACAGCATGATTAGGTACTTAATACTGGTGTGGCTAATGTTGCTGACCATAACGCACCGGCGATTTTCGAGTTTTCATTTTTCTTCTGCAAAATGTAGACTAAACTATTACAATACAAGCAATATGCACTGGCAACTACAGCATAATCAGTTGCAGTGGTATTGCTAATTTCACCTTAGCTTATGGCCTCAGAGTCTAGGCTACGGGAAATCCAATTAAATCGTTATTCAATCAACTACGACACGCTGTTCATCACTCTGTACTTAGCCCTGCTTCCAGGAGTAGAAGAGACACCTATGTTAATTCAAGAAACAGTAAGGATACAAAACTGCCAAGCGCAGCTCAGCGAAAATTTCAGATATACAAGCAAGATTATTTCCGTTCTCATCGCCATTTTGCTTTGTATTGTTTATGTAAAGTTATCCAACACATTCGTTTCGTTTGCTGCGAGCTACCTATCCGCATTAGTAAATTATTTATGAAAGCACAAAACAGCGCCACACATCTGGAAGCGTTTCGCGGCAATTTGCAGTAGATCTACGTATGTGTGGCACTTTTCACCTTTGCTAAAAGATATGTGCAAGCCCTACTACAGAGACAACAGCTCCTTACGTTTTCGGAAATCTAATGCAAAGGAATAAATTTCCTGATCTGCGAGCCAAATGTGACGGCGAATTCACTTTTCGAGTTTATAAAACGCATTTGATACTCTTGATGACGATGATCAGGGGGGTTTATTGGCGCAAGGGCCAGATGTGGCCAAATAGCGCCAAGGCGATGATAATGGCATGTCAATGGTACATGAATAGTGAATTTGAGGCGTGGGTAAAACCTTAGTTGAGGCGTGGTTGTAGGGGCCTAAAAATAGTTGATGTAAAGAGCGTAAAATCTACATGTAATAAGGTTATGACAATGGTCAATGACGTTTACTATGAAAATGAAGAATTCATTGAAAAAGGGTGATAAGATATTCAAGTTATTTCACTTGGCAAAATCACTACTGCCTAAACAGAACCCTTGAACCACAAGCGCCTAGGAGGCAGGTGCTGTACTGAACTACTGTCACAGTGGCATCCTCTATAGAGAGGATGCGCTACGAATTTATTGGGCTTATGACATGTAGGACAACATCGTTCAAGAATGCGAGGACTGCTTTGACTGTAAAAAGTGGTTCTTTACCGAGAAACATGGAGGGATGGAGCGGGACGCAATAGCTGTATGCAAGAGGAAAATCTTTCCTTCTCTCTGTTTCGGCTTCCCGACACTCCAGGAGGACATGGAGGACGGTCAGCCTCTCACCACATCAACCACAGGTTGGAGGCTCGTTACCAGTGAGCAGAGAATTGTGAATACCATATGTGTGTCCTATTCTGAGACGACAGAATAGGACATCAGTTCGTCGTCTTTTTGTTGCATAGGGCAAGAAACCTAACTTTGGTTTAATCAAGTGGAGCTTATTTGTTTCGGCGTCCCACAAGCGTTGCCAATGGTTTCGCAGTTTCGTTCGCAAAATGGCTTGAGATATGTGGCAGGAATAGCAGCGGTAAGATTAATAGCTTGAGATGTAATTGATGTGTCCACTTTGTCTGCCAGTTCATTACCATCAAAGCCTATATGACCAGGAACCCAGCATATTGTCACATGTCTACCAAATAAATAAAAATTGCACAGGTATGTGTAAAGCTCAATAAAACACGAGTTTTTGTATTCTTATAGACATTAGTGCCTTTACTACACTTAAGGAGTCCGTGAATATTATTGCATTCTGTTATTTTAATTTCTTAATGTGTTTAACCTTAGACCGCACTGCATAGGCTTCTGCAGTAAAGATGCTTGTATAAGGGTTCAATACGTCCGATTCAGAGAAAGAGGGGCCAATTGCCGCGTAAGATACGCCAGCGTGCGGCTTTGATGCGTCGGTGTACGATTCAGTACACGAATACTTAGATCGGAGTTCACGGAAATGCATTCGAATTTCGAGGTCTGCTGCGTACTTTGTAACATTTACAAAGGTATATCGTATTCTATCAGCTGCCACTCCGAAGGAGGTGGCAGTTTAGCTGGAAGCATTATGCGATGTTCGAGGAGTGGGACATCCATTTCAACGCTAAGCTTCCTCACACGCAGTGAAAAGGGCTGTCTCACAGAGGGTCGATTATGGAAAAGTGTAGTACACGTCAAATCGTTAATGGTCTTAAAACACGGATGTTTATGATTAGAGTGTACTTTGAGAAAATATGTGAAACTGGTGTATGATCTCTGCAGATGGAGTGACCATTCATTCGATTCTACGTATAAGCTTTCAATAGGGCTTGTTCTGAAAGCGCCGGTGGCCAGGCGAATAACTAGATGGTGAACGGGATCTAGCATCTTTAGTGCGCTTGGGGCGGCAGAGTGATATACTACAGCCCCATAATCTAGTCGTGAACGAATCAGACTCTTATAAAGGTTCAATAGACACTTCCTGTCGCTGCCCCATGTTGTGTGAGATATAATCTTCATTAAGTTCATTGTTTTTAGGCATTTTGTTTTGAGATATTTGATGTGCGGAATGAAAGTTAGCTTAGAGTCAAGTATGATGCCTAAAATCTTGTGGTCTTTGTTCACTGGTATTTGCTGTCCACACAGTCCTACACGAGGATCTGGGATCAGGCCTCTCTTTCTTGTGAAAAGAACACAAGAACTTTAGTGGGGGTTAACTATGAACCCGTTTTCGTCTGCCCACTTAGACACTTTGTTCAACCCCTGCTGTACCTGTCTTTCGCACATGGCCAGGTTATAGGACTTGAAGCCCATTTGTATATCGTCCACATAGACAGAATAAAAAATAGCCGGTGGTAATGAGGCACGAAGTGTGTTCATCTTCACGATAAACAGTGTGCAGCTGAGCACGCCTCTCTGGGGTACACCAGTTTCCTGTATAAATGGACGCGACCGTGCATTACCTGTTTTAACCCGGAATGGGCGGTTGTGTAGGTAGCTTTCAATAATGGTTAACATATTACCGCGGATGCCCATTGCCGAGCGATCGCGTACGATTCCGTAACGCCAGGTCGTATCGTACGCCTTTTCCATATCGAGAAACACGGATAAGAAAAATTGTTTATGTATGAAGGCATCACGAATGTTTGCTTCGATGCGCACGAGATGGTCGGTTGTAGACCGTCCTTCTTTGAAGCCACACTGATATGGATCAAGAATTTTCTTTAACTCAAGGAAATGTAAAAGGCGACGGTTTATCATTTTTTCAGAGAGTTTGCAGACACAACTTGTGAGGGCTATTGGGCGGTAACTTGTTACTAATGCGGGGTCTTTACCTTGGTTCAAAATCGGAACGACAAGGGATTCTTTCCATGCCGTAGGTACCCGGCAGCCCATATAGCATTGAAAAGTGCGAGTAGCGTTATTTCGGTATCACTGTGGATGTGTTTAATCATGCCGTACATGATCCTGTAGGGTCCAGGTGCAGAGCTCCGACATGCAGTCAAGGAGGCTCTCAATTCGGCGATGTTAAAAGGCATGTTATAGGGTTCGTTTTGTCTGCATTTTCGGCCAGTAGCCTTGCGTTCTGCGATTTTTTGGTGCTTTAGCAATGCCTCGGAATAATTATTCGAACGAGACACGCGCTCGAAGTGTTCGCTAAGAGCGTCAGCTTGGTCTGCCAAGTTGTTCGCTTCGTCGTTCACTAGCGGCAACGGATGGATTTCTTTTCCCTTTAGCCTCATTAGCCTGTCCCATACTTTTGCCTCTTTAGCATACGAATTTATACCTGAGAGAAACCTCTCCCAACTTGCCTCATTAGCCTGGCTTCACGTCCTTCTTCTCTGGGATTTAACATGTTTAAATTCTATTAGGTTTTCAGCCGCAGGACATTCACGTAGTTTGCCCCAAGCTTTTTGTCTCCTTCGTACCTGCCTACAATCGTTATTCCACCAGGGGACCCGTCTTTTGAATGAAGTGCGACTTGTTTGAGGAATGAACTTCTCGGCGGCGTCAATGATAAAAGCAGGAAAAATAGATACGGCATGATCTATAGTAAAATTATTTATAAAATCGCGTGATAAGTACGTGGATTCCCTAAAGCATTCCCAGTCAGCTGAGGCCAGTTTCCAGCGAGGGACATGGGGAAGATAGTCATGTTCGGTTACTAAGTTTAGGGTTACTGGGAAATGATCACTTCCGAATGGGTTTTTAATTACATGCCATTCTAAATCAGGGAAAAGTGAGGCAGAGCCAATGGACAGGTCTATTGATGAAGATGAACTATGATGGATATTGTAATATGTTGGTTCCTTCTTATTGAAGAGGCACGAACCGGAGTTAACAAGGAAGTTTTCAATGAGTCGACCTCTCGCGTCGCAACGCGAGTCTCCCCAAAGGGTATGATGAGCATTAAAATCACCAGTGATAATGTATTGTTCTGGTAGCTGGTGGATGAGGCTGTAAAATTCCGTTTTACTGAGGTGATGGTTGGGTGGAATGTAAATGGAGCAAATCGTTGAATAAAATTGCTCGCACAGATACAGCCTCGAGAGGCGTGTGAAGGGCCAACTGTTGGCAACCAACAGACTTATTTACAACTATGGCTACACCTCCGGACAAGGCATAAGCGTTGTCACGATCTTTACGAAAAATTGCATATTGCTTTAGAAAGTGGACTGTGTAGGGAAAATGGCATATTGCTTGATAAAGTTGGACTGTGTAGGTTTTAACTGTGTTCCTTGGACACACATCACCTTTGGATTAAATTTATGTATTAGTTCTGTGATGTCGTCGAGGTTACGAAGTAGTCCTCGGAAGTTCCACTGTAGTATCTGTGTGGCCATGTTGCAGACGATGTTTGTGCTGTGTGTCTCGTGTAAAAACACTAAGTTAACTTACAGAGCCCTTGTCGGGTCCTGTGTTGCAGGCTTTTTTCTTTTTTGGAGCGGTCGAGAGATTCTCGCCGCTCCTTAGGCGCTGGCTGCGCCGTCTGGCTTGAAGATGTGTCCATCGGCTCTTGCGACACGCTGGACACCCGCTAGAGCGGTTTGTTCGCGGTGAAGGCCTCGTCTCGAGGGACGAGACCTTGGAGGCCAGCAGCCCGGAGGTCGATGACCCCTTCTGGGATGGCGGAGCAGTCCTAGCTGTAGCCGCCTAGGGGGCAGATGGCTTCACCACCGGCTCATTACGCGCGGGCCGGACAGCAGCCGGAAGCGGCTGCGACGCTGCCCCCTGACGCGTCACCTCGGCAAAGCTAGTTTTTGGCAGGTAGGACACCTGCTTTCGTGCCTCTTTAAACGAAATGTTTTGTTTAACTGTAATGGTGACAATTTCTTTTTCTTTTTTCCAGGATTGGAAGGACCGCGAGTATGCGGCATGCTCTCCTTCGCAGTTTACACAATGTGGAGTATTATTGCACGACTCAGATGTGTGTCCAGAAGCACTGCATTTGGCACAAGTCGTTCGACCTCGACAGCTCTGTGAGCTATGGCCAAACCTCTGGCATTTGAAACATCGCAGGGGATTAGGGATATACGGCCTGACTCTGATCTTTACGTAGGCTGCCTCGATAGTCTCGGGCAGTACACTTGAGCCGAAGGTTAGAATGAGATGCTTGGTGAGAATTTCTTTTCCGTCACGCCTCATCTTGATTCTTCTGACATTGATGACATTTTGGTCACTCCATCCCTCTAATAGTTCTGTCTCACTTAGCTCCATCAAATCATCATCTGGAACAACACCACGACTGGTGTTCATAGTGCGGTGTGGGGTCACAGTGACAGGAAAGTCTCCAATTGATACGATGTTCTGCAGTTTCTCATGTTGTTTGATATCTCGGAGTTCAAGAAGAAGGTCGCCGCTAGCCAATTTCGTAGCTTTGTAGCAGGCCCCTATTGTCTCTGTCAGGCATTTTAAAACTAGAAAAGATGAGATCGTTATCACCGCCTTTTCGGGTTTTTCACAATGGATTACGTGGAATGGAGGGAAATTTTCAGTTTGCTGGCCAAACAATTTGAATACGTCTTCGGTGCGCCCCCGCTTAAGGGGGCGATCGGGTAATGCGGGGAAAGACAAAGCCATCAAAAATAATAATTTTTCGGCAGGAACGCCAGCCACCCACCATGGAGCCCAACAAGGGGACGATGTAGCACCTGTAAACACAAGTCCCACAAACGTCAGCTGTACGTACCCGCTATAACCAAATACGTATTACCATGGGTGGTTATAACACACGAGGTAAACCCTCGCCGCCAGGAATGCTGGAAGTAAATGGAAGAGAAAAAAAAAGACAGGATAGATTGAAAGTGAAAGAGAAAGACGAAGATTGAAGAGAAGGACAGGAAACGGCGACTACCGATTTCCCCCGGGTGGGTCAGCCCGGGGGTGCCGTCTACGTGAAGCAGAGGCCAAAGGAGTGTGTTGCCTCTGCCGTTAATCCTTAAAGGTCCAAACACCATTTGATACTCTTAACGGTAGGAGTGAGCGGTCGTTGGAGCGTCATATCAATGTAACTTCTGCAACCTGTTCTACCGCCGTGTAATTTCGAGTTCTATCTGCTTAAAATTGAGGTAACATTCTTCTTCCTTCTTCTTTATAGGGTTTTACGCGTCAAAACCAGTTCGGATTATGAGGCACGCCGTAGTGAAGGACACCGGAATAATTTTGACCACCTGGGGTTGTTTAACGTGCACTACAATGCAAGCACACGGGCGCTTTTAAGTATAGTGTCCATCGAAATGCGGCCGCCGCGGCCGGGATTTGATCCCGCGATCTCGTGCTCAGCAGCGCAACGCCTTAGCTGACTGAGCCACTGCGGCGGGTAAAAATAAATGAGGTATCATAAAGATTTGTAACGTTAAAGCATTGCACTCCTACAACTGCATTGCTTTTCTGCCATTTCTGCCAGCTGCGGCGCCACAGGAGCCTATTAATGAAGAACGAAGTAATCATAGGTATTTATTGATTTAGGTGCTCCAGTGTCTCCATGTCAAACTTGCGTCCGTTTCGTTCCTTCTACTTCATCCATGTCAACTCTTGTCTGGCATTTTCGCTGAGCAACAACCACTGATTATTTCCACGAGTGTGTAAAAACGAAGATACAACGACAATAATTACTACTACTACTACTACTTCTATTACTACCCCTACTACTACTACTATTACATTATTATTAATTTATTTATTATTGTAGAGGAAATAAAACAACAATGAACGCTTTACATGAGATCCAACACAGTGTTTAATATAACTGATGCGAATCTTACATCGCGATTATCGAAAAGTTTTCAGGTGTGAAATGTGTGAATTTGGTGCAGGTTGACCGTGGAATCGACATTTTCTGGCTTACTTATTGTGATTGTTATGTTTTTTTTTAATTTACCGTAAACCACATCTCCAATATCAAATCTCTTAAGGAAACTTTAGTGGACTCTGGGCTTGTGCTGCCCTGTACTGGTAAGGGATAGTGCCCCTGTATACGCAGTGCCTCTCTTTTCCTCGCGCCACCGGCACCGCCGTCGGCCCAGCGTCGTCACGCCGTGAGAAGTGATATAAGTCGTTTTACTCGGTACAGAGAAGCCAACCTGGCGGTAACAACACCGGCATACTAAAGCCCCTCAATAAAAAAAAAGTAGCGACATCTTTTGAAGATTGCCGCTTTCCTCCTCCTGCCCGTTCTCTCGGCGCTCGGCCCTCCAATTGGCCGAATGCTGTCACGTGCTCTTGCGTGGTTTTTTTTCTTGCTTTTTTTTTCGCCGCCATCGCGGTGCCAGACCATTGCGAGCCGTGTATGGAGGCACCACGCATCGAGTCTCCTTTGCGCTTTTAAGGCGTAGTGTTCGCGATGCCGTGTTGCTCGGCGTTCGGGTGCAGAACACGCGAAACAGACGGCAAGCGACTCTTCCGGATTCCATCAGCGAAGCGAGACGCGGCGCAGAGGAAGATCTGGCTTAAAAGAATCAGCCGCGCTCATTTCAACCCGAAACAAGGGTCCCGGCTGTGTGAGGTAAGCGAGCGATTCTTCAATGATCCGTAATCTCACATGCTGCCACTTGCTGTGTGAGGCTTCGTTAGTTTTTCTCCCTCCTAAGTGCCGCACTGTTCGCGCTGCATGTTCGCGCTGCATTTGCAACTTTCGTGGCCGGATTTCATCTTGTCCTCAAACGCACGTGGTTTTTATTGACTCGGTTATACAATGCATGGCGTTGTGTTTGTGTGGCCTGAATGTATGCGAACGGCACGTTTTGAGTGTATCGCAGTGTGTTACGAAGCGGTGACGGTACGTAGGGAAAAATGGGCGCTTACCTGCGGAAAGACAATTAGGGCTGTTTAGTTAGGGCCACTTTGCGCCTTCAGCTAAAACTCAACTCCGTGGTCGGCGAAGATCAATGTTCTTGTCGCTAAAACTTGTCGCTATCGTCCTAGATCATCGAGGACCAATAACTATCTCGAAAATGGTGGAAAGTGCTGCGCGTGAAAATTGTGCTCAGTATTCTAGTCGTGTATCGCGTAGCAGAACAAGATATAAGGACCTGTGCTGGCGGCGAGCTGAAAAAGGAAAACGGTATGCAAGACTTCCCGGCGATATGTAGCAGAACAAGAGATATGTACCTGTGCTGGCGGCGAGCTAAATAAGGAACCCCGTAGACAAAACTTCCCGGCGATAACTTGTGCCGGGAATGTTGTGTTACGCCTTATACTTGAAGGAGCGAGGTTTTACGGTGACCTTGTTTTCTGATTTCACGTTCGCGCAGGATCACTTCAGGGACGATCAATTTGAGCCGGTGATTCTGCATAGCTGTGGCACAAAAAAAAATTGAAGCGTCAAGCCATTCCATCGCTCTTCGTTCATCGGAAGCAGCTGAAGCCGAGGAAGCCGCGTAAGAATACACCGTGCGCTTCAAAGACATTACCGTCTGCTGGCAGAAATGCTATCCACATTGCAACGCCCTTGATTATGGAGTTAACTCATTCCTGCGTGGCTTTGTCGGTGGCCAGGGCAAATCAGTGCATAACTCATCGTTTATGCACTGCATTTGATAAGATAGTAGATACGATACGCAGGTTAGAATTTCTCGGACCCGCGCGCAGCACATGCAAGTGGCAGTATGATCCGCAAAAGCAGCCTCGCATACACCTGTAATATGACCGCTGCCGCGCTACTCAAGTCCGCAAAAAAAAAAAGAAGAAAAAATGTGTGGAGTAGTGTAAGGCATCCTGCAAGCGAGCGAAGCCACTAGCCTCATTATCGACGGACCGCTTCCGCCGAATGATCGGTAGCTCACTAGTCAGTGAAACCTGTAAGACAACTGCATATATACAGCTGGTGGATCATTTACTCCCGAAGCGTAGTCATTGTTAGAGGCCCGCTGTGCACGTTAGCCGCTGGCCAACGAGGGACTGGAGCTACTGAAACGCGGAGATGAACCAACGCCGAGGTAGCGCGTGGCATGGCTCAGTTAAAGCCCGACTTAGAGGCTTTAGGCTCACTGTATCACCGCTAATAGTACAGCCATCTAAGCGCAACGGCATTTATGCGTCCTCTCGTTGTTTCGGCAGCCAGTCATAACATAACGCGAAAAATTCCGATCAAAATACGAGTTCACGTAGCCACAGCGTTTCATTCGGAGAGCGTCTGCTATAGTTCGGCACCGCGTAGGGGCAGCCACGGCCGACAGAAGAGAGAGTGAACGCAGGCGCAGGAGCAGGAGAGAGGAGATGGCGCTACTTTTCTTCATTGAGGGGTTTTACGGTATACCACTTGCTTCAGCTCACGTGCCATCCGCATCGACAAGAGCACGTTCCCACCACGGCGTCAGTAAGCACTTACGGCCGTTTGGGCCGGAGCAACGGTCTCACTCTATCACGTGCACTAGAGCAGCATACACGCTCACCCTCGTCGCCGCGCCAGAACTATCTTCAGCAACTCTGAGCTTGACGGGGTGCCGCGCCCCGGGGCTGCACAAATCGCAATGAAAGCGGGAAAGCCGTTTACTCTGTGCCGCGTAGACGAGCCGGACCGCTGTCTTCTACAGTAGTTATTAATGCAAAAAAATTACTGTGCCATGAGGCAGAAAAGCCGGCGTCGTCCGGAACGAGTGGTATACCACAAATTAATGTGACGTCATCAGCCTCTTGAATGAAATCGGCAGTAATACAGATGATAGTAAATGGTATGACAGCATTAGTTAGCAGTAATTATGGGTAGTTATTGTGAATAAAAGTGAATTAAGGTGAATTGCAGTGAATTAAAGTGAAGTGAACGAAAGTTAGAACAAGTTACAGTAAGGTGATTTAGGGTGGAGCAAAGTGAATTAAGGTGAAGTAAAGTAGATTAGAATGGATTAAACCCACCGCGGTGGCTCAGTCAGCTAAGGCGTTCTGCTGTTAAGGACGACATCGCGGGACAGAATTCTGGCCGCGGCGGCCGCATTTCGATGGAGGCGAAATGCAAAAAACGCCCGTGTGCTTGCGTTGTAATGCACGTTAAACAACCCCGGGTGGTCAAAATTAATCCGGAACCCCCCACTACCGCGTGCCTCATAATCATAACTGGTTTTGGCACGTAAAACCCCAGAAAGGAGAAGTAGAATGTATTAAAGTGGAGTAAGGTGGAATAAAGTGGATCACAATATGAACTCGTAGCCACTTGGTGATGAGTTCTGAATGGTTGCGGTCTGGTGATTGATGACCGCAGAGAAAAGAAAGCGAAGAAAGGATAGCAAACTGGTTGTAATACATAATAAGTCTTTATTGGTGATACCTAAGAGAAGTCATAATGCTTTCGCATTCAAATCACGTAGCCAAACTTAAGCGACAGTCAATTTTTCCTGTGTATGGGCCGCCACAGGGCTATCGCTTTAAACCCCACCGCGCCTCAACCTGCCATATCAATCTTCGGAGTAAACCTTCTGTGTAATAGAGTTCATGATCCCACGTTAAAACCCGCCGAGTTTGCCTATGTCGTAGTGCATTGCTTTCGGTTTAAAATAAATCATCCTTTTAATCTTCGGCGCCAACGTCCGTCACATCCAATCACCCTCTCGTTGTAATGGCAGACACACCCCCCCCTCCCCTCTGCCACATCCGAGTTGCACCCTGTACTTCGGCCGGCAGTATGCTGCAGACTGCACTGTCATTGCTTGAAGCGCCTGCTGCGTCATGGCGCGAGCGCCAGAAACCGGCGTGTACTTATGCGCGCTCTAAGAGTACATTTGTCTTTCCCCTTAACCACTACGATTAGCAACATCTAGGAGTGCCTTCATGGTAACAACTGAAACAAAATGGCACTCCATTGCTAACCTCTTCGAATCAGCTATGCTGCTTAATTAATTAAAGTATGAGCACATCGAATGTAACGTATAACTAGTGATCCTTAACGATTCGGCATCATCAGTTCATAATGGTTACCAATGATACTCATGTATTCACTTTTTTATTGATGACAATGACGACGTTCCCGAATCAAGGCTGCCACTGTCATACTAAACGAAGTGATTTGTGATCGCAAGTGATTCGGTTCTACGATCTCGCAGTTCTTATAACTGAATCAGTGTTTATACGCCTTTTCATTTGATATCCATTAAGCTATGCTGTATAAAATGCGAGAACATTGAACTGAGCGTATCACTAGTGATTACTAATAACTGCGCGTAATCGGTCTGCAGTAGTAACCAAATAAAAACTAATTTAATGACTTTTCCATTGATATTAATGACGACGTATATGAATAAAGGCTACCGCTTTCCCATTAGGTAAAGTGATCCGTGATCACTACTAACCCAGACCTGGCACTCTTCGTTATCAAAATTGAGTCACTGTTTGAATGACTTTTCATTTGATATCCGTGACGGAAAACTTCATGAAAGGTAGACTTGGCGTTATCAGTCATTAATGTTAAGCAAGATGCTCATTATGTTAAATTTCAAATCGCCCCAATGACGACGTGCACGAATCAAAACAATTGCTGTACCAATAAAATAACTGATTGATTATCGCTACTGAATTCATCATACATGTTTCCAGCAGGCCTCATTGGGGAAGTAACTTGTTTTATGATATTTCATTTCATATCCATTGCATTGCAGGTGTGTAAAACCGAGAGAACTAAACATACTTTTTCAGCAACTACAGGTTTTCCCGCTGAATTTAATCCGAACGCCAGCTACTTTAATCCAAGCGCCAGTCAATTAAATCCACGCGCCACACATTTAATCTACGCGCCAACTTAATCTACGCGCCAAGTAAATTCACTCACGCGAGTGAATATAATCCAAAGTGTAGGTCCACTTGCGGGGTGCATACGAAGCTCAAAATAACGACCAAATGTTATAATTTTGCGCAGACCAAACGTAACTAAAGTTGAATTCTTCATACGCTACGAAGAATACTTCAAACCACATGAAAAAGAGTCACCTGACATAACGTAACTTTCTTGAGGCCCTCATGGGTCATTCCCAACCATATTGACATGGATATCAAACGAACGGGAATTGAAGAAGCTATGCGATCGTGCACACGTAACGAACTTCAAACCAGGTGCGAAAAAGGTGTCACGTGACCTCACGTATCTTTCGCTGGCCCATGCGTGATTCCCAACCATATTGACATGGATATCAAACGAACGGGCTTCGAAGAAGCTTTGCGATGGTACACACTTAATGAACGTCAAACCAGGTGGGGAAAGGTGTCACGTGACCTCACGTATAATTCGCTATTTTTATGCGTGATTCCTAACCATATTGACATGGATATCAAACGAACGCGAATTGAAGAAGCTGTGCGATGGTGCACACGTAACGAACGTCAAACCAGGTGGGAAAAACGTTTCACGTGACCTCACGTATCTTTCGCTGGCCCATGCGTGATTCCCAACCATATTGACATGGATATCAAACGAACGGGCTTCGAAGAAGCTTTGCGATGGTACACACGTAATGAACGTCAAACCAGGTGGGAAAAAGGTGTCACGTGACCTCACGTATAATTTGCTGGTCCATGCGTCATTCCCAACCACATTGACATGGATATCCAACGAACGGGCTTCGAAGAAGCTTTGCGATGGTGCACATGAAACGAACTTCAAACCAAGTGGGGAAAATGTGTCACGTGACCTCACGTATCTTTCGCTGGCCCATGCGTGATTCCCAACCATATCGACATGTGATATCAAACGAACGGGCTTCGAAGAAGCTTTCCGATGGTACACACGTAACGAACGTCAAACCAGGTGGGAAAAAGGTGTTACGTGACCTCACGTATAATTTGCTGGTCCATGCGTGATTCCCAACCATATTGACATGGATATCAAACGAAAGGGCTTCGGAGCTTTGCGATGGTACACACGTAACGAATGCCAAACCAGGTGGGAAAAAGGTGTCACGTGACCTCACGTGTAATTTGCTGGTCCATGCGTGATTTCCAAATATATTGACATGGATATCAAACGATCGGGCTTCGAAGAAGCTTTGTGATGTACACACTTACGTAATGAACGTCAAACCAGGTGGGAAAAAGGTGTCACGTGACCTCACGCATAATTCGCTGGTCCATGCGTCATTCCGAACAATATTGACATGGATATCAAACGAACGGGCTTCGAAGAAGCTTTGCGATGGTACACACGTAATGAACGTCAAACCAAGTGGAGAAAAGGTGTCACGTGACCTCACGTGTAATTCGCTGGTCCATGCGTGATTCCCAACCATATTGACATGGATATCAAACGAACGGGCTTCGAAGAAGCTTTGCGATGGTACACACGTCGCATACTTCAAACAACGTGAAAGAGTCACGTGACACCACGTATTATTCGCTACGCTCTCATGGGTCATTCCCAACCATACTGACATGGATATCAAACGAACAGGCTTCGAGGAAGCTCTGCGTTTGTACCCACACAAAGCACGTCAGACCACGTATAAAGCAGTGCCACGCGACCTCAAAACTTTCAACAGCCATTGGGTGATTCAGGAACATACTAATATGCATATAAACAAACGGGAATCGAAAATACACTGTTACTTTTGCCACGTTAAATGACGGAAACCGAGAAGAAAAGCGCGTGACGCGACTTCACGTAACTCGGCATTGAATTTGACTGACTGCTGAACCGATTGACATGGATATCAAGGCAAAAGGAATTTACTTTGAGAGCAGGTGGCAGTCATAGAACTTAATTGGTAAAGCTTGCCATAATTATTTTTTTTTGTTTCCTCGCCCACGCACAGTAAGATTGAAATATGTGCGAATTCTGGTTTCGTTAGTTGCTCGTAACACATTAACGCTAGTTGCTATTCGAATTCGTGTAAAGTTCTCGTTACTCGGAATGCTGTGCTGATTTGCGCGTAATTTGTGTGTACTGACTTAACTGGAAGAGATGGTTATATTTATTTTTTAACAGCGAAGCTTTTTAAGCCAGTCGTAATCTGTCGTGCGTAGCAGTGGTAGCCATGGCCACCCAAAGAAGGAGGAGACGGTCTCCTCCTCGCCAGCTCCCTGTTTTTCCGACCCCCGCCGCTCTTCTCTCCGCGGCGCGCTGAACCAGGAGAAAAAAACCTACTCCATCTCCCGCTAAAGGGAACCACGTGTGGATGCGAAGCATCGGGGAGATGGTTAGCTTGAGCGGGAGATGGTTTCCCGTCCCGTGTCATGGTATATGTACTCGCCACAGAGTCAACGAGAGTTCTGCCGCCGTCGTGGCGGCTCTAAGTTTTATCTACCTGGTGACGTCACGGCCAAGCTGTGGCTGGTCGAAACCTGCCGAGCCGACGCCAAAGGCGCCTGCTGCATAGACGTCAGACTCTGGAGTTTTGCAAGACGCGTAGCGCCACCTGCCGGCGCGAAGAGGTAATAATTGAGTAGTGCAAAGTCCGACTCCCTTGCTAAGTTGCCTACGCAGCTAGCGAGTGCGAAACAATGATTTAACTTAATTTTGGTACATATTGCGAATCTTTTGCGCATTTCACACTCAGAAAGAGAGCTATGATGTTCTCCGCAAGTCGGACGCGCCTCGGAACTGCCATAAAGCCCTATAGTTCTGGTTGGCAAAACGATGGCGAGCACGACGGTAACCGCGACAGCTCCGCGCGCTACGAAGAAACGCCGCAATCGACGCTACTGTTGCGTTGTAAATTGCCATGAACGTGAAAGATTGAATAAGAACGTTCAATTTTACCGATTTCCATCGCGGTCGTATGAAAGACAAAGGCGAGAGCGCTGGATACGGGCCGCTCCACTTGTTGGATACGTAAGCGAAATAATCGCATTCTCCACAACACAGCCGCTGACATGAGAACGTGTGATAATGTTGTTCTGCTGTAATTGTGTTACGTATCCCTGACGGGGGACTATGGCAACCAAGCAAAAACTCAAGAATCCGCAGCCGCCACTTCGTTGGCAACAGAAAAAACAACGTTGCGAACCATCATGCGTATGTGCCATCGAAATTTCCACCAGTTTAACCAAACATTGTGGTTCCTTTATGAATTCAAAATCGTATTCTAGGGCATTGTGGTATCCCGAGCACATTTCTAGTTTCGGCTTTTCCGATACAACAAGAACCTTTCGCAATGCACTGAGCCCTCTCGACTGCGTTTTTTTTAAATGTGAGCAATAATGTTGCTGTAGGAGCACTGGATGAGTATTTGCGAAGTAACGTACGTGTGTAGAAAAAAAATGTTGCGTTTATTTCCGTTTATTTGGGCGGGTGTGTTGTTTTAAGCATCTGCTAAAAATTCAAGGGTACTGAGCGGTGCTGCAGCTCCAGCGAGACAGGAATATGCTTCGCGCAGGCACTGTAGGAAGCTTAATTACTTTCGTTATGTTCGCACGCTGTTTGCTGCCTTGGAAAATGTTTTCTGTTTGCTGCCCAAAAAAGGCTAGGCAAGAATTCATTCTCTGTAAATAATTACGACATTAAACATTACGATAAAATGCTTAACCCTCTGACGGTCGAATTTTGTTGCCAAATGCCACCCCCCCCCCAGTGTCGATTTTTTTAATTGCTGATTTAAATTCTTCGAAAGAACCTATTTCAAAAAAAATATGGTCGTAACTTTTTTAGAGTGACCGTAAAGTGACGAGAAAATCGTTTGTGTTGTAAAAAAAATGTCACAGTTTCGCCCTAAAGGCGAAGCAATGAATGCGATAGCAACACAGCAATGTCATACGAAGTAAGGTGAGCGGCTTTGGTAGCAATATGAATTGTAAACATGAGCTGATTAAGTAAGCAGGTGTGCTGCGGTGTAAGTAGACCGACATGAAGAGAGAGTCGATGACCACGAGAAGGCGCGTGTGAAACGGTGGTGTTGATGAGAAGCGCTGCCCGTGGGCAGCGCGTGCGAAGGGACACACATGTAGCGCTGCACTGCCGATCCGGGCAGCATTGCATGTGTAGCGTGCGTTGGAAAATGTGGCCCGACGATTACTAACTGTGGTGTGAGCCCGCACAAACAAACATTAATAGATCACACTGAGTGACTGCAGACAACGACTGTCAAAAACGCTGGCAGCAAGCGCATATACGCCGCACCGGGCGAAGGTACGTGCGGTCTATCGCTTCAACGGAAACTGAGCGGCGAAAGCACAGCGCACAAAGGTCAGAGCCGTGTGGAGATAAGAGACGGTGCGAGCGAGCGACGAGCGCGGTTGTTGGCAGAGTATAAATGCGCCCCCCACCCCCGCTCCCTCCGGCGCTCGCTTCCCGCTTCCTTGCTTGCGCGTGGAATATTGAATGCGTTCGCTCTCCGTTACAGCGTGAGTCCCCGGACGCTTCCGTTCGGGCATACGGCGCGCGGCGAAGATTTTATCTATACGGAACCTCACGGCGACGGCGACGACGACGGCGACGGCAGAAATCCGGTGGAAGTGTCCATATAATTGCTATCGCAATAATACACAATGTTTAATCATGAATAAGAAGATAAGCGCACTGAAAAATGGTTGTGTGTACGTCCGGAATCCGAAACAAGTGAGAAGCCTTCGTCTTATCGCCAACAAGGTACGATAGAGCTTTTGTGGTCTCCAAAAAAAGGAAAGCCCTAAACGGCAGCATCGTTTGTGTATATACGCGCCTGCCCGGAAACAGATGTAATCGCGCCGCGGTGAGCCATAAACGATCGAGTAACAAGCGGTCACCCTTTGAGAGATTTGAAACCAGATAGCCATCAGTTTAGTTCATGCAATAAACTAGCAAATGCTAACACGTGTTCAAACGAATAAATGCCAAAATATTGTTCGCGACCACCTTTAGGTTTGTTTTGCCTTAGGTTGTACCCCGAGCAAGCGGACACGCACGTATCTCCATTTGCAGTAAATACAAACGGAAGACAACCGTGAATAGAACATTCGAAAATGCGCGATAACACGCTCGACCACACAGGAAGTGAGAGCTGAAGCGAAAGTCGCCAGGGCCATTCGCCCCTGATAAAGTGAGCTTTGTACCACTGACCGTAGGCTACATAGCTAACTGAATTAGTCATATATGTACTTCATCACTTTGACATTATCTACGTACCCAAATTTAACACATTTAGGCGCTAGAGAACGGACGTCGGAGTGTTTGCATCGAACTCGATGTCGTACGATGCTCGCTGTACTTGCGAGTTGCAGCGCGCCGAAATAGCACCTGAAACTTATTTTACATTGTACACGTACTTCGCTCTGCTGAGCTTCCTCCCTTTCCGAAGCGTGGATGGGCGGAAGAACCTTTCCAGGTCCTCGATTTTTAGGAAACCGTGTCTCAACACAACCGAAAGAGGAGGCTCCATTGTGGCCTATGCAGCTTCGCTTGCGGGCAGCTCTCCTTGCACTACTCAGCATGCGCCAAGGCTGCGATGGGGGCGCTGGTGGCGGGTTTTTCCGCAGCGCCGCCTGGGCAGAGTCTGAAGTCTATTCACGGACACCGTGAGCGTTCGGCGCGAACTCGGGGACACGGAGAAACTCGGGCGGCGTCGGCAGCAGCTCTGCGCGTTGCCTCGTTGGTGCTGCTTCAATTTCTTTCTCGCCATTCGTTGCGCAATCCGGAGAGGAGAGGAGCGTCGGAGAGGAGAGGAGGAATGCCGATAGGAGAGGAGATGAGACAAGGAGAGGAGGGGGAGGAGGACGCGCATGCGGAGTAGGAGTGTGGACGCACGGCGGTTTGGCGCTGAGCCGTGCTCCCTCAAGGGCTGCAGAAGATAGCGCCAACCTTTCCCTTTCCCTCAAGAACCACTTATCATCGCACGGCGGTTGAATGGATGGAGGGAGGTATGGAGGGAGGGAGTGACATAGCCCCGCGCATAAGATGCTTCGCATATAAAAAAGGCGTAAGCTTGCACTAGGCCGCGCAAAGCTCAAGACACAGCGAAGCTGACCGATTGATATCGAACGGCTAGCCTCCAACGCGTTCGGCGGCTGCAAGCAGCAGCGTTCGTGGCACTGCGCCAATCTTCGTTAGCCTGCCTGTGTTTTTGGCATGCCAGGAACGCTGTCGCTCGTAGGCGCCGACGCGTCCAGCGCTAGTCACGCGAAATGTCGCCAACGCGTTCGGCGTCGGCAAGCGACAGTGTTCTTCGCACTGTACAAAACTTGGTTAGCCTGCCTGCAATTGGGGTATGCCAGGAGCGCTGTCGCTCGTAGGCGCCTACGCGTCCTGTGCTAGCACGCGAAATGTCGCGAAAGGAAAGGTACCTCCGGAAATGATCGCTCGAGAATACCTTCCTACATGCGTAGTTAAGTTAAACCAAGTTGAGACCTAGCAGCACGCAAGTTCTTACCTAGCAGTAGCAGCCAGTAAGCTTCGCTATGCCTAAGCTTTGTGCGACCGAGTGGAAACTTGCCTCATCTTTTTTTGTAGCCGAGTCAGGATCTTTCTGTTGCTCAGTACATGCTGCATAAAAGTGTTCTTCCTAGCATCAAAGAAGCCACCGAATACACGCAAAATTTCGGCGTGACTGGCCGTTCGAGGCACTTTGAGTGTATTCGCGAGCTTCTTACACACTCGGAAAAACATTTTTATGTAGCACGTACTGAGCAACAAAAAGCTGTATTTGCTGTTTTTCATGTTGCTCTATAATTTTTTCATTGAAACTTTTCAACTAATTTTTATGTTTGACAAGTTTAATAATTAATACGAATTATGTAATTACGCAGAATGCAAAAATAATTTGAGTATCTCCAAGCGACGGCAAGCTAGATTACCTTGGTTCTCTCCACCTACGTAACATTCGCATATTTTTAAATCTTGGGGCATGATAGTTGCGACACCCTGTATCGTATACTTCCTTTCCGGCAGAACGGACTGTATACGGTGCTCAGCAACTTAAACGCCATAATCGCACCGCATGACGGTTGGCGCTTTCTGCACCATCAGTCAACAATGTGTGATCACGGGGTACCAAATTCGTCACAAAGGCTCTGGCTATCATCGCTAACAAC
Organism: Dermacentor silvarum; assembly: GCF_013339745.2. NCBI lineage: Eukaryota > Metazoa > Arthropoda > Arachnida > Ixodida > Ixodidae > Dermacentor > Dermacentor silvarum. The sequence goes on from NC_051158.1 coordinate 116,717,952, forward strand.
AGTGTTTCAACTCGGTGGACCGAGGGCTCATAGATGGTGCAAAAATCGTTCGCAGCGATGCCCTCGGAGCGTTACCTTTCAATCGGCGAGAACTGTACCTTCGTCGTTACCTCTGCGTGCAAGGACACCTTTGCTTACCCGCCGGGATAGCTCAGTCAGCTAAGGCGTTGCGCTGCTGAGCACGAGGTAGCGGGATCGAATCCTGGCCGCGGCGGCCGCATCGCAATGGAGGCGAAATGCAAAAACGCCCGTGTGCAAAACGCCCGTGGAGGAGAGAAGTGGATGGCGCTACTTTCTATATATAGGGGCTTTAGGCAAAACGCTCGCGTCGCTCCGCCGGCGGCAAAACGCAGCAGCGGCAGGGCGGCCACACCAACCAGCGGCGCGCCGCTGCGGCAATCACGTGACAGACTAGACTCCTCTCCGCTTCTCGAACTATCCGGGAGCTGACGCGTGCAGATGATTGTGTGAAACTGGAAACAAGCGGTCGGGCGGGTCCGCATGGCACCAGTTTCCCGCGCGCACGTCACGGAAGCGGGCCGCTCTCATTGGTCTCCTTCATCCGCGGCACGCGGCAAACCGCAAAAAATCGCTCCAGGAGCGATCCATGCTGCGTCAAAAAAAAAAAAAAAAAAAAACCGTTTCGCGGCGCGCCGTGCGCGTTTTGCCGTTAGTGTGTACGTGCCATTACAACCCTAAGCTATCATGTCTGCAGCTTGTGTGTAAGTCGTACTTTACGAAATCTCTTACGCAATTTGCTTTCATAAATTCCATTTGTTCAATAAAGCACTTGCGCTTGGCGGATGACAGAAGAATGAGGATGTGGACTGCACTTCCGTACCCGTGCGTGCGCGCGTAACGTACTTCGCTTATGGTGGGTGTGATTATCTCGCATCGGCCACAGCTTCGTTGTGCATCTGCTTTCACAGGGTGGAATGGGGCGGATATCTTTTTATTGCGAGAGCAATTATATGGACACTTTAGGGCCATTTCTGCCGTTGCCATCGGTGTCATCGTCGCCTTGAGGTTCCGTATAAAGTCCAAGGGGGATGAAACCGTCGTCACGCGCCGTATGCTGTATGTGCGAGTGAAAGTGTGCGAGGGTGAGCCGGTGATCGCGGCTCAATCTCGCGCACGCAAGGAGGAAAGCGGGATGGAAGCGCGCGGCCTTGCTTGGCGTGCACAGCTCCGGGGAGAGGGTAGAAAGGGGAGCGGGGGTTCTACTCCGCCCGGCCCTGGCGGCCGCGTGCTCCCGCCGGGCCACTGTACTTGACAGCCATTTGTGACGGAGGCACAGTTTGCCATGCGCTATGTTTTCGCGGCTTAGTTCGCATTGATGCCAGACGCAGCACCAAAATCAATTCGCTTGCTGCTGCTGCCGCCCTTCCTTACTCCAGCGTTTTCACAGAGAGTTTCCGCGGTCATCGAGTGAGGGGCGTTCACGTTTGCCCGTGCGTGCGTGAAACCATGCTTGTTACTTTAGTTTGTATGCCTATGTTTATAGGTCTTTACGGCCGATAAAACAGCTATCCTTACTTCGTACATCATCATCATCATCATCAGCCTATATTCGCAGGCCTCTCCCTGCGATCTACAAGCACAGCCGTCTTTGACTGCGCTTCCCTTTTCTTGGTATCCATTCGGTAACCCTAATGGTCCACCGGTTATCCATCCTACGCATTACATGGCCTGCCCAGATCCTTTTATTCCGCTTAATGTCAACTAGAATATCGGCTATCCCCGTTTGTTGTCTGATCCACACGGCTATCTTTCCGTCTCTTAATGTTAGTCCTAACATTTTTCGTTCCATCGCTCTTTATGCGGTCCTTAACTTGTTCTCGAGCTTCTTTGTTAACCTCCAAGTTTCTGCCCCATATGTTTGCACCGGTAGAATACAATGATTGTACAGCTGTCCACTAAATTGCTATCGCAATCGATGCTTAGCCTTTCGGCCAAAACTGCGACTTATTGCGAAACCGGCAAATGCGAAACTGCGAAATCGGGCACATTGTAAAATGAAAAAATAAGAAAGCTTTAATTTGAAGTTCTTCGTAACCGACATGTTAGAGATTCATACAATAATTTGCAGCATGAAGGCCTCTCCCTGTGATCTCCAATGACCCCTGTCTTGCGCTGGCTGATTTCAACTTGCGCCTGCAAATTTCCTAACTTCATCACCCCACCTAGATTTCTGCCGTCCTCGACTGCGCTTCCCTTCTCTTGGTATCCATTCTGTAACTCTAATGGTCCACCGGCTATCCATCCATCAAATAAAGACAATTAAATAATATGTGGTGATGAAAAAATGATCGTCGTTAGTACATACGGCTACGACTAATGTGCTGTTTGTACGATTCCTCTACACCTCCTGTTTTCTTTTTTGGTTCCAGGTTAGCTGGAACACTCGATATTTTATAAATATTGGGTAATGCCACAACTAATAGTACATTTGTGTCGCAGCTTATATGCTATCTAAGTTGACTGGCCATCTGGCTTCAATTCTTTGTGCAGATAAGGGGGTTTACTAATCCTATAATGCTAACAATTCATTTTTAGTTTTTATACCTGGAAATATGTGTAACTTCTTTGATCTCTTTAATTTCAGAACACCAACTTCATGGAAGCTAACCAATGCCCGTTGGGGCTTTGTGGCAGTAGTGGACAATGTCTACCCACAGGTCTCTCAAATGAATGTAGAAGACATTCATTTGAGAGACCTCCTTCCAATTGATGACTTCCTTCCAATTTAATAATAGTTGTAACAGAGTAGAATAATTATGACAATCAATTGCTCGTGACGGGGAGAGTTTACCTGAATAAACATGTTCTTGTTAACACGAGATCTGTGTTCTGTTTTACTCAATAGTTTCAGGAACAGAATAATATTGCTTATTTAGAGCATAGTTAGGGTTACTCAGAAGTTGGAAGATTTTCACCGTGACAGTACGTCACAATGTTAACTAATATATATGTACAATCTATCCCCAACGTAGAAAAACTGGGGCAAATCCGTCCCTAACCGGAGGAAAGGTCTGTCTTTCTACGTAATGGCCACGGTTAAATCTAAACGAAACAGTCACGCAAGACAAGAAAGATGTTGTACTCTTTTTCAGGATAAGAAGTGCCATAGTTGCACATTCTGAAGATGCCGACCACAACATTTCTTTTGGCCGTTCTTCATACCGTGCTCGCTATTACAAGCAATCATAGTTCACTCCCTCTCCTTAATTTTAACTGCTCACATCAAATTGTTCCCAGAGGCATGTCTTTGAGGGACATTTTGCCTGCCAAGGATTGCGAGATATTGGCTTTTGATGCCGCAATTCTGTCGCCCTCTACAGGAACCTCCGATTCACCTACTCTAGTCGCCGATGAACTTGGCAAGATGATTGCCCCTGACCTTCTTCCTGCACAAGCTGCTGAACTCCGCCGTCTCTTGGAAACCTACAACGACATTTCTGATCTTCACGGCCGCCCTTTAGCCCAGACACCGGTGGTATCCCATCGTATTTACACCAGAGACGCCAATCCGACACGCCACCGGCAATACCGTGTTTCATTCACATGCTGAACTACAAGTGATACAACGAGAAGTTGATAAGGTGTTGACTAAAGGCGCTATAGAGCCTTCTTGCAGTCCGTGGGTGTCCTCTGTTGTTCTTGGCAAGAAGAAGGACGGCAGTTGGCGCTTTTGTGTCGATTACCGACACCCCAACAAAATCACGCGCAAGGATGTCTACCTCTTGCTACGCATTGATGACGCTTTGGACTGCTTGCACGGAGCGAAGTATTTTTCACCCATAAAACTTCGATCAGGCTATCGGAAAACCTCGGTAGATGACGTGGACCGCAATAAAGCTGCCGTCAGAACACCTGACGGCTTCTACCAATTCAAGGATATGCCGTTATGTCTTTGTAATGCCCCGGCAAGTTTAGAAAGAATGAAGGACTCCTTACATCACGGCTATAAACGGTGTACATGTCTGTGTTACCTAGACGGTGTGATAGTCCTTCACCAACTTTCGCGAGCCATCTAACACGTCTCATGGCCATTCTTGCTGTTTTTCGACGCGCAGGCTTGCAATTGAACTCATACAAGTGCCACTTTGGACGTCGTCAAATTACTGTTCTTGGCCATTTCGTCAGTGCCGCTGGCGTTCAACCCGACCCTGGCAAGATTCGCACTGTCCAGAACTTTCCTGCCCCATCTTCCACCACAGAGGTAAGAAGCTTTGTCGGGCTATGCTCATACTTTCGTCGCTTCATCAAGAATTTCACCGACACCGCTCGCCAACTTACTGACTTACTTAAGAAGGACGTTGCATTCACATGGGGCTTTGCTCAGACCAAAGCCTCCTCCACCCTCGTACGCTTACTAACGGCTCCCCCTTACTGGCTCATTATGATGCATCTGCTCCCACTGAACTTCGCACGGATACCCGCGACCATGGAATTGGGGCGGTACTCGTTCAATGGCAGCATAACGCAAAGCGCGTGATTGCCTACGATAGCCGCCTCCTGTCACCCGCGGAGAGGGTTTTTTTAATTACTGAACGGGAGCGTCTGGCATTAGTTTGAGCAGTAGCGAAATTCCGCCCCTACTTGTAAGTTTGCACATTTTCCGTGGTTACCGATCACCCCGCCTTCTGATGCCTCTCTTCCCTTAAACACCCTACTGGACGATTGCAAAGATGGGCACTATGGCTGCAAGAATATTCATTTGCTGTTTCATACAAGTGAGGCAGCTTGCGCAAGGACGCCGACTGCCTCTCCGGTCATCCTATCAACCGCCCTGAAAATGATGCGCATGACAGCGACGCTTGCGTCTTAGCCATGTCTGATCTGCGTGACATTCGCACTCAACAACGGCGTGATGACTGCTTACGTTGTCACCAATCGTCTTCATTCTGGACATTCTGAGCCCATGCTGCACACGTTCCTACTCTGCGACGACGTTCTCTACCGCCGCAGCTTCCGCCCTGAAGGACCAGAATTTATACTTGTTGTCCCGCGTCATCTCCGGACATCTGTGCTTGAGCAGTTGCATGACGCAACTACTGCAAGCTACCTCGGCGTTTCTCGTACAAAGGACTGTGTACGGCGCCGCTTCTACGGGCCAGGTCTGTACCGCTCTGTGCGCCGCTACGTTGCAGCCTCTGCGCTCTGTCAGCGCCGCAAAAAACCTGCTCTGCTTCCCGCTGGACGTCTTCACGCCATCGATATGCCCTCAGAACCATTATTTCGCGACGGTCTCAGTCTTCTCTGCCCTTTTACGACGTGTCGACATCTGGCAATAAATGAGTCGTTCTCGCGACTGACCACTCGACCCAATACGTGATCCTGTGAGCTTTGGCCAAAATCTGTGCAACTAAGGTGGCGGATTTCCTTTTACGTGACGTCATGCTCCATCACGGCGCACCCAGGCAGCTCCTCACTGAGCTCAGCCGCACTACTTCACTGCTGTTCTGCCGAGAACAAGCTTTCCACCGCCTACCACCTGCGGACAAACGGACTCATGGAGCGGCTCAATTACACGTTGACAGAAATGCTGTCTGGCGACCACAGTGATGGGGGCAGCACGTTACCATTCGTGACCTTCCCATAGAAATGGTCACGCTACGACACCGCTGACTTTTCACCATTTTGCGTTCTATTCGGCCGCCGCCCTACTCTGCCATTTGACACATTGCTTCCTTCCTCGACGCACACTCCCACTAAAAATGCTAAAGACGTCCTCTCCCGAGCTCACACGGTGCGCCAAATTGCCAGCTCCCGATTGACTGAATTACACAAAATATCCGGTACGACAGCCAACATCGGGACGTTCAATTTCCGCCTGGTTCGGTTGTCCTCCTATGGACACCATGTCACCACATTGGCTTGTCTGAAAAGCTGATGCCACGCTGACCGGGCCCTACACGATATTACGTCAACTTGGCGATGTCAACTGCGAGATCGCCCTGCTGGACTCGCCTGTCCCCACCGACATGTGCATGTGTCTCGGCTGAAGTCTTATTCTGCCGCAAGTTCACGTCCCTCATAGTTAGCACCGAGACGGCGTGTTTACCGGAGGGAATTATGCTATAGCGCAACCGAGAGTGGCGCCAGCCAAAAGAAGACGATTTCACGTGTAGAGGTGGAATCAGTCTCGACAGCCATTTTCTTTACGTATCGTTGCCGCTCTTGTATATATTGTAAATACATCTATATCTGTGACTTCCGCATCGTAACAATATCATTCATCGTTTCGCTACGAGAGTGTTCAAGGTTGAAGTGTGCTTTCAGGAAATACATGAAACTGGCATACGACCATTGCAAATGGAGTAACCGCTGATTCGATTCCACATAGAGACTTTGTGCAAGGCTAGTTCTGAAGGCTCCTGTGGCCAGATGGATGGAGCATTTTAGGACACTAGATGTAGCGAACTGATGTGGCACAGTGCCGCAGTCTGCCCCACACAGTGACGCACACAGTACCGCATGTGGCACCGCACAGTGACACACTCCGTGAAAGCGCGCGAGGGACGTGCGCTTTCACGGAGTGCGAAGGCACGGCGGAGAGCAAACACGATGTCTCCGGTCGTGCGAAAGGCCGTGGGGAGATGGGAGGGAAGGAGGAAGTGGTGGCAACGTTTAGCTGCGGCACTAAATGCGTATCTTGCGACTGGGCGCAAGAGGAACTGGTGACTCAATCTCTCACGCCAAAAGACGAAAGCGGAAAGGCAGCGCGGGGGGAGGGTGCGCGGCTTCTACTATGGCAGGAACAGCGTAGTTGTACTTTGTGCACACCGTATCTTGAAAGCGATCTCCACGCGCTTCTGATCTTACTATGCGCTGTGCTTTCGCCGCTCAGTTTCCGTTGAAGCGATAGACCACACGAACCTTCGGTCACTGTTCCCTACCGCGCTTGCCCACGCCAGCGTTTTGATAGTGCTTGTCTGCGGTCATCGAGTGTCACCTATCCATGTTTGCTTGAGCGCACTGACACAATGCTAGTTAATTCAGTTAGTAAGCGAATGTGTCCAAGTTTATGCAGCCCATAAAACTAGAGTATACGGTAGAGTATACGGCAAACGAGTCCGTATACTCTACCAGTAAATTTGCTATCGCAATTGATGCTCCGCCTGCGAAACTGCTACTTTTTCTAATGCTTGTGTAGTAGCAATAAAAGATTCGATGTCAAACAACGATAGTGACGGTATGTACAATAATATGTACACTGACATTAAATTTATGCTTGCGTACCCAATCTTAGATTTAATTAGGTAGTCGCATTTTTATCGTAACCGAATGCTACCTCAGGACTAGATTCAGAATCTCCACAACAGCTCTTGCTGTCTCACAAGCTTTAAAAAAATATTTTATTCGCCGATGCAAATGCTATATATAGAACTCGCAACTTTGTTAAATTTATGTTTGTATGAAATTATTTTCTTTTAATTTCATATGTTTGTAGTGAACGTTCGATAATCAACGTGCCCCTCAACTTGGGTGCCGAATACCCCACGCCCTTTGCATCGGGGCCTTTCGGTCTGCGTTAAATGTCTCGCAAGCAACCTGTAACCATGAAAACGGTCGCACTTGCGACAGCACAAACGTGGCTCAACGCGGCTCAGGTTTCTCGTTCGACCAGCGTACAATGCCCCTCCCAGCATTCCCAGCTTTTAGCTTTAACACAGGGCCAAGTCAAACGGACGAAAATAAGAAACAAAACAGTTAGGTTGGCTTCGGCGGCAGACTGATGCATGACGTGGATCTCACACGGCTCCTTGGGGAACAGCGCGCGTAAATTCCAGCAGCGCACCAATGGCCAAATAGTAAATTTGCATTCAGTGACCCTTTTCAGTTAAAACCGAATTCACCGAAAAAGAATTTGTTTCGTTTATTTTTTTCTGTGTGCGCAAAACTCCCTTCTTTAACGTCAAGACATTTTAACTTCAACTAAGAAATTATTAGACATGTGAACACAAAAGTGACGTCAAGCGTAGAGACGTATTAATGTGTGCAATGAATCATTTAGAAAAAATTACTGAGCCAATATATTCTGCAGTGCCAAGTCTAGGCGCGATGACGCAGTATAAGAAAATAAAAGCATGAGCCATCAGGCTACTGTTGTAGTCCAACCAGCATGAGTCGAAGTTCTTCGCTTCTGCTCCAAAGCAGTTAATGTGTCCTTTAAAACAGTCTTGTATTTTAAATGACACATTCCTCTAACGGCTTCCGAGCGCAAACGAATTAACATTTATAGAGGCAGTAGCTTGGAGAAGCAGTGTGCGTAGAAACAATCTGTCATGACGTCTGCTGTCAGCTAACACGTCACCGCCTGCACGTGTAGGAAAGTGTTTACCCCCAAGACAAGCACTACAAAATGATTTTACTCTTTGTGGAATAATTGCAAAACTATGTAAGAGCTATCGACGAAACATTGGTTTCCTCATTTTTAAACTGTAACACCGCGCCAGTTTGATGTCGCTTGAGACTGGCAGCATTTGAAATGAATAAGCACAAATAAATAAACAGGGACAAAAACGGCGTCATTATATTGTCGTATGGCAACGAGTGCAATATCTAAACGCAACGCTGTGTTATTTTTAGACTGCAGGAGTGTGGAAGAGGGCGTGCGTGTAGCCGCAGACAGTCTCATTCCCGTCGATAGGATATACAATAGGAATTTTATTAACAGTGTCCTAGGCAGCGAAGTCGTGCTAGTAGTGAACGCTACATGTTCCTCTCTTGTGCTAAACTACGCCCTAGTCTACATCGAAGGAACATATTAACGCTCATAAAAGAGCACGCTCTGCGTCATCTGTCTAAACGAGAGTTAAGGCCTGGAGGTGATGACTGCTTCGACCTTTATCAGCACTTCAGTAATTTATTCGAAGTTGAAGCAGGCTCTGCAGAGAATCTTACGCAGCGGAGCCTTCACTGATCCAACTCACCACTTCTACCATCGACGTCGCCCGACAAATATTTACGAGATCCTGTTGTCGTTGACATGTCTCCCAACGTCCTTTTCTCCAAACAAGTAAGAGAGCCGCTTTTGTTCTGCTTGCGTTTTTTTTTTCAGTATCCGCGCACTGGTCAAATATATAACGCTATAGGTAGTCCTCCTCGTGCGACAAACCACCATAACCCCCGAGCTATACCCCTGCACGAGTATAGCTCGTGGGGTGAATCGCTCGCGTAGCAGCACACGTGGAAGAAGAGCTAAACGTCAAACTTGGCGCCTCCAGCTTGTGTCCATGCTAAGAACGAGTCGGCGAAGTCTCCATCGAAAATGTTTGTCGGCGTTATCCGACTGACTTCGTAAAGGTGCGGTTGGTGGTTGGTTCGTGTGGTGGTTGCGAAACGTTTGCACGCATAGCAGCTGTGTATCACCTTCTTGACTAAGACACGCGCTCGGCGAGTTCATTGGGACTCTCTCAGATGCGTCATCGTGTAGCATACTTCACCACGAAAGACCTGATGATTAGCGCTGAGAACCACCAGTGTATTTATTTATGTATGTTTACATACTGAAGTCCTACAAGGGCTATACCAGGAGTGCATACAATGGAAGATTCACAAAGAACGAACATGAAGGCGAATGTTACAAAATCAGTATGTAACAGAACATGGCCTAATGCAATCAACTGCATAAAATAAATCGTTAACGGTAAGAGAACGCACAACACCAGGAAACAAATTTAACAGGTCAATTCTTCTGAGGTAAAGGTTATATGGAAAGGTATTAATGCGTTTGTTGAAATGTTGCAGATATAACGTGTGACAGCTGCTGGTAGAAGTTTTCTTAGCGAGCTTTAGGTGCGCACAGTTTGGTACATGCAGGAAGAATTAAAGATATTATATAAAAGTGTTAGGGAGTCGCGGCGCGCATAGTGCTGCCAAGTTCACGTAAGGAAGAACAGTAGAGTGTAAGAAGTATCATTCGTATCTGTGGCATATGAAGCGCACATTTTTTATGCTCGTATTCAATATTACTAACGTCACTCGGGTTGAAAGGCACCAAACAACAGAGCCATACTCAAGTATAATAAGTTGGGTCTGCGTTTTATATAACAGTAGCTTCGTGTCTCTGGGAATTGCAGTATTGACACGTGTATTTGTTTATCTTTCACCAGCGACCACTTTTCACCGGCTAACAAATGTTAAACATCATCGCTCGGCGCAAAACGCGCCTGCATGTATCGGAAGTTTCTCGAGCGTTATCGATGCTTCTATCCGTTCTGTTGTCACCAACGCTTATGTAATCTGATTGTATGAGCGGCGCGAATTGTCTAGTACTTTCTGGAAGACGCGCTGGCACCAGGGGCTACTCTGGAACCTTCGGTAACTCATGTATAAACGCCGACACGTTTCGCCGCTGATCAGATTTCGACAATCGCAGACTGTGCCCACCGCTATCGTTTTGCTTCGTGTGCAACTTGCTTTTGTGGGCACAGGTACCCCCGCCCAATAAAAAGTCCGTTTCTGCATTCATAGTTTCGCGACTCTTTTCTTCACCATCACTACTACTTGACATCTAGTTGAGGTGCTAGTGCGTTCATGCACCGAACGCCCCCGCAAATCCGCGATTCAAGCCCGAAACCAGAGGACAACACCAACGTCGCCAAGGACCAGCGAGCTAGCCGTAGGCAGCAAGGACTTCTGCCGGAGTACGGACTTCTTGCCAAGAAGACCACAGCGATCAAGGCCAAGTCAACGACCCCAATGGCAGCCCCGAAGCCGACTGGTTGGGTACATTCATCATTGGCAGCAGATGGCAAAACAGAGGAAACCTATGACGCCTAAAGATGAAAGATTGTTTCGAAACAATTTTTGCTTCTTTGCGATGAGAGGCTCACCATCTTCCTGAAAGAGCGAGGATGCCGTGACCTCGGCAAACTAGCCGAAGACGCTGACCATTATTTGGAGGCGCAAAGCCTGACAAAGCTCGCCAGTGGAAAAGACGAAAGAGGGAATAATAAAGCAGTCTTGCTGAGCAAGAACTGCGCAAAGAATACCGAAAAAGGAAACGCTGAGTGCTTTTTATGTGGCAAGCAAGGGCACCATGCTTCAGATTGTTGGACGCGGTCCAAAAGGCCGAAGTCCACGTCTTGCTGGAAATGCAGGAAACATGGCCATAAAGCTGACGAGTGCCCGAACGGAAAGAGCAGCAACAAGGAGGCGTCAAGTGTCACTACTGACTACGACCGGATGCCTTCCACCCAAAACAAAGTGGTTTCTGTCACTAAATCCGAAGAGAAAACAAGGCCACCTGTAAAAACAGTCAGAGAAGACATCTGTCTTGGTCTTCTGACGCAAGAGATACCGACGCCAACCGGATATCCCGACGGACAATCCTGTGACGGTGCTGAGAGATTCCGGATGCAAGACTGTGGTGGTCAGGCGTTCGCTGGTACGGGAAAATAATTTCACCAGTATCATGCGTACTGTTTACGTTCTGCACGGTTCATCTAAACAGCTTCCAGAGGCAAAGATCTACGTAGACTATCCTTGCTTCCGAGGAACAGCACGGGCTCTCTGCATGGAAAAGGTACTCTATGATGTTCTTAGGAACATCGACGGAGTGCTCCACCCTACTGGTTCTAACACGTCACTTGACCCGTCTTGATGTTGCAAAACTGCACAAAAAGTCGGCACCCGCAGGGAGCCTGCCTGACGCCAAAGCGTATCCTAAGATAAAGCGATCTTCAGAGCAGTGACAACAAGAGGAACCAGGGAAACGAAGCTACCTGTTATGCATCGAACCCACTAGATGTGAATCCACATGTTCTGGAAGAGTTGCAGCGAGCAGCCCATACCTTGGAGGGCTGTTTTTGGTAGATAGGGAAGGTGACGACGAAGCCATCAGCCGAGTTGCGAACGCACTGGATGTGAATCCACAAGTTTTAGAAAAGTTCCAGCGAGCAGACCTTAGCTTGGAGGGCTGTTTTTCGTCGATCTGGAAGGCGATGACGAAGCGATCAGCAAATTTAGAATATGTTTTGGCCTACGTTACCGACACTACAGATCGCTGAGGAGAAAGAAAGTCGACCAAGACAGTTTGGTTGTTCCCCAGAGCCTCCGTCAGTTCGTCCTTAAGATGGCGCACGAAGGAGTTTTGGCAGGCCATCAAGGTATCAAGCAAACGGCTGATAGGGTACTAGAGCAATTCAATTGGCCAGGCGTGCAGGCTAAGGTGACACAATTTGTGCGCTCGTGAGGCATCTGTCAGCGTACAGTTCCGAAGCACGACGTAAGCACGACGTTTCGTAAGTTCCGACGTGTCCCCCTAGGGAACATACCGGTGATTGACAGGCCGTTCCAACATGTGGCGATTGATGTAATTGGGCCACTCTCACCGACATCGGCAATAGGTAATCGCTATATCCTAACGATGGTGGACTGCGCAACGCGCTATCCTGACGCCATTGCATTACCAAGCATTGAAACGGAGCGGACAGCAGAAGCGTTTGTGGAAATGTTCTCACGTGTGGGAATACCACAGGAAATCATGAGCGAGCGAGGTCGATGATTCACTTTCAGTTTAGTGCAAGAACTGAGGAGGCTACTGTCCTTCCGACATTTACCAAGAACCCCATATCACCCTATGGTGGCCTTCTTGAGCGCTTCAATGGCACCTTAAAGCCAATTGTACGGCGCATGTGCTAGGAAAGTCAAAAGAATGGTGACAAATACTTGGCGCCATTTTTATTTGCTTATAGAGAGGTGCCTCAGTGCAGTCTAGGCTTTCTTCCTTTCGAGCTACTGTAGGGAGGATACATTAGAGGACCAATGTCCATAATAAAGGAATCAGGGAAACGAGCAATTGTTGATGAAGCTACAAAGACCACATAAGGTTATGTTAGAAAGCTTAGCGAACATGTACAGGAAACGTGAAGAATTTCTCACGAGAAGCTGACACAACAAATATTATGATCCCAATGCAAAGCCACGTCACCTCTGCGCCGTAGACAAGGTGTTCTTACTGCTATCTTCCGACAACAAACTAATTCTAACCTGGAAAGGCCCATTTTCTGTAATAGAGTTACGTGGCGAAATCGACTATGTTGTTGATCTTTGAAACCACACCAGTTTGTTCGACGTCAACCTCCTTAAAAAGTATGAGGAAAGACCACCTTCGACGGGCACAGTGGGACGCGCGGCTGTCACGTTGCAGACACAAGAACAGGAAGAGCAACCAGAACTACCGTTCCTTTCACTTGAACAGCGCGAGCTACCGTGCCGTCAAAATTGCAAACACCAAGAACCGTGAAACGAGAAGTACGTGAAGCGAGAGGGCCTTGCTCGCATGTGAGCTGTCCAGAAGTTCTACGTCTATCTTTTTGGCAAACAGTTTGTACTTCAGAGTAACCACCAGCCGCTCGCCTAAATTAACTCGCCCAAGAACACTAACAGCCGGCTACTCCGCAGCAGTCTGATAATAATGGAGTGCAACTTCACGGTGGAATATATTGTATCGTGTAGCAGGAAATCAGTGACCCCCCTAGCACAACTGATAGATAGGGCGCGTGTAATTGCGTATCGGGTGGTGTGGCACGTAGCAACGGCAATCCATCTGCTTCCAGAAATAGAGGCAAAGAAAGAACCGAGGATGTCAAGACCAAATCGGGAGAAAGGGTCAGACGGGGCGTCAAAGGGCTGAAGGAGTACACCAGAGGCATTGGTGGTTTCTTTCGGCGTTGGCAGGGTTCGCAAGCAGCAGCGTAACGAAGAACAGAGCGTAAAGACCGGGCCAGAAGAATCGACGCCGAACGCGGTCGTATGGCCTGGAAACTCCAAGGTGACCAGCGGTCGGGGCGTCATGGAGCTGGCCGAGAACGCTCAAGTGCAGAAGCGTATGAATGACGAGCAACAGCTCGCGTCCCTCGGAAGGACGCTGTGGCGGTATAATGTGCTGAGTAGCACTGACAATTGGGCGAGTTGGTACGGATGCATGGCTTCAGAGCGGCGCAACGGGAAGACGAAAGATGAAAGAACACACGAACACAAGCGCCGTTAAGTGCGACAAGTGCTATCTTTAAGCAGGAAGAGGCGAAGAGATGGAGCGGGTGGTGCGGATTACAGCTTCTGAATAAGCTCACGTAAGATGGGATCACGCAGCTGTTCATCCCGGATGTGGCTTCAAGCGGAGAACGAGAGTATACAGGCAGGCGTGTCATCAGAGGCTTCAGGCGGATCCACGGGATTGCGGGACAAACAGTGAGCGTCTCTGTTCAATCTGCCAGACTCATAATAAACAGAGTAGGTGCACTCTTGGAGCCGCAGTGCCCAGCCACCAAGACGCCCAGTGGTATCTATAAGGGACGAAAGCGAGCAAAGTGCGTGGTGATCGGTTGTGAGGGGGAAATGTCGGCGATGTAAGTAGGGGCAGCATTTGCCTACCGCCCAAGCGAGAGCTAGACACTCCCGTTCTGACTAGCAGTTCTGTTCGGCTGGGGCGCAGGTTTGACCCAAAGGACGGTCACAAAGGTCAAAGACGTCGCGATAAGAGGAGAGGAGGCAAAAGAGTTCGTCAGCTTGGTGGGGCGAAAGGTCTGGAGCGATCATTTTGTTCAGGTCGGTAGGAGACAGATCTGGTGAAGAAGACGGGATATCGGTGGTGTACGAGCGAGCAACATCAGGTGGAGACAAGGCCATGATAACGTAGTCGTAGGAGGGCGTCAGCATAACGAGGGAAATCGCCTGTGGGAGCACTTGTGAGCACAGTCCGAAATTCACCACAGGAAGAGAAGTAGGATTGTCCCAGAGCACATAGTAACCGTCCGGTACTGGTGGAGAGGGCGTCACGGCTAGCGGCTGCAAACGGACGTGCTCAGCAAAACAAAGGCGACTTGTGATTGGTCCGGGTTCATCAATTACACTTGGCAGGTCAAGTTGTACCGTACCAGCGGAACAGTCGATGAGGGTGGAGTGGGCGGATAAAATGTCGAGACCGAGGATGACGTCATTGGAACAGCAGACAAAAACGGTGAACAAAACAGAAGTTTGTCTGCCGGCAACACTGACACGTGCGGTGCAGAGGCCAGCTACGGGAGACGCACCACCGTCGGTAACACGAACAACAGGTAAGGGGGCAGGGGTCATAACTTTCTTCAACTGTTGGCGGAATTGAGAGCTCATAACAGAAACATTATCGCCGGTGCAACCAAAGCTGTAACAGGTAGGCCATCCACTTCAACGTCGGTCAGGTTCTGATTGGTACGGAGCGTCAAGAGAGGAATTTGAGGGCAGGTCGTAACAGCAGCGTCACCTCCAGGAGCTGCAGCCGTCAGTTTTCCGAAGGAAAACGCCGGGCGAAGGACGGGGACGGGGAACGGCGTGGTGGAGGTGAACGAGAAGGCCGGCGTCGTGATAAGGGCGAGCGGCTGTACTGGGCGGCGGTCCTAGCTTTTTCAGCAAATGTTTCTGGTTCAGCTTGGGATGGTACCTGGTGCTGACTTCTGGCTGTATAGCGCAAGCTGGAGAAGCTTAGTCAAGAAGGCGAGGGCCAAGGACTTCGGCAGTACCGTGAACTGTGTCCAACACTTCCACATCGGAAGCAAATTGGCTTATCGTGCGGCGTCCTCCACGCATTCGGATCGTGATAATTCGAAGTAGCACAATGGCGTTGGATAGGGTTGAAAGTGGCCGAAGGGTAAAGGTCAGGGCGGTTGACCGAGCAGATGTGTTGAAGGCCCACGTTTGCCAGTTCTTGACGAACAACGGATTATATAAGTGAAATGGTCGGTTGGGCATCACTGGGCTCTCTTCACATGATATGTGCGAGCGATGCGGTTTCGATTGCGCGTCGAAGGATTCGGGTGATAGTCTCCGCCGTGGAAGGCTGAGACGTTATATGAACGTCCTCACACGTTGATGCCGCCGCTGGGTTTGAGAAGCGGGCGAAGTGGTGGGCAATACGACGGCTTTCAGAATCTTCGAAGCGTCGGCATTCAGTAAGAATCTCGGAGACTGTCGAAGAGTTTTTAAACACGATCAGCTGAAACGCATCAGTTCGCGATCCCTTTCAGCACGTGAGGGACCTTATCGGCTTCTGTCGCCTTGACCTCAACTTTTCCGCAAATCGCCAGCAAATCCTGAATGTACGCCAGGTACTACTCGGTAGGCGTCTGCGCACGCGAGGCAAGTTCTTGGCGGCACGCTGGTAGCCTGCAGCTTTGCCAAACAACTCCCGAATTCAGTCTTACTTTACGTTCCAGCTTGTGATAGCCTCTTCGCTGTTATCGAACCAGGCCTTCGAAGTTCCGTTCTCATAAAATACGATGTTCGCCAGCATCAAGGTCGGGTCCCACCTGTAATGTGCGCTGACGCATTCATAGAGACAAAACATCTCATCCACGTCGTCGCCATCAGCTCGTACGCCGCTCGCAACGAACTTGCGGTGGTCGCACGTGAAGACCGTGTCTAGCACAGCAACACCTGTGTCAGAAAGGAACGCTGCTCGGCACAGCTCAGGTGCGGCAACTCATGGACCGGCGGCCCTCAGGTGAGACAGCGTCTCGAGTACTGGCCGCTGAAGCCCTGGTACCTCAGATACCCTCGTCCTTGCTCGGCTCCGCAGTCCTCCGCACCTTGCCACAGACGTCTTGCCTGGCAGGACTTCGTTCACCCCAGGAGCCCGGAACTGCTACCCGACTGGTTCGAACACTGCGAGATCGCGCCTCGTGCCGGAATGCTTCTGCACCCGTTCACTTCTTCCTCCTTCACGGAGCTAGGGTGGCCGCTCCGATCTGCTCGCGCCACTCACATATGACACCAGTATGTCCTATGCAATGAAGTTCTGTGCCGTCGCAACATGAAACCTGAATGGCCGGAATTTTTGCTAGTTATTCCCTGACACCTGAGTACAACCATTCTTTAACATCTACATGATGCTCCAACTGCGGGACACCTTGGCAGGTGATTCACGCAACTACGACCGCGTGCGACAACGCTTCTTTTGGCCTGGCTTGTATCGTTCTGTGCGCCGACACGTTGTTGCCTGCGAGCGCTGTCAGCGCCGCAAAACGCCCTGTTCCTCCGCAGGATGGCCTGATTCACCCTGTCGACATTCCACCGGAGCCCTTCTTACGCATCAGCCTTATCTTGCTCAAACCATTCCCTACGTCCTGTGAGAGACGGCTCGATCCCGGCAGAATCACGCCAGCAGGCTCCAGTATCGTCCGGCCACGCCCAAGGGCGCGCAGCCGCAGCTCGCGTCACTGCTCGCGCGTCTGTCCTCTTCTTCGTACACAGTGCCGCTAATAATGTCGGCGCTCCCACACTGCGCCTCCCTCTACGAAGGCGTTGACGGCACTGGCCCATGGTGGCTGGCAGCGAGGGCATGACACTCCTACCGGCGGGCGAACCTTGTAGACTGATAATGCACCGAACGAGGATCGGCGGAGCCGGCACGCCCGAGTCACCATCGTCTTCCAGGAACCCGCAGGCCTTAAACCTGGCTGGCTTCCAGGACGGACTCCTCGCGAAGATTGGGCAGACCAGGTGGTGCAGCCTCGGAGCTGCGGTCTTGCCGGAACCGAAAGGCCATAAACCGTCCCCAGGCGCACACCTGGTCTGGTTTTCCCTCTGCAGCCTCGTTCTGACGAGTGCACGCAGCAGGTCGCCGGAAGGAGCCGCAGCATGTTCAATGTCTTGCCACCACAGAGAGAGCTCCGCACCGCAGCACGCAGGTCACAGGAAGGGAAGATCACAGATAATCCCGATCATCGCTCTAACGGTGCTGCCAGCGTGAACGTTGGCATCTGGCCTCGACGTCCCGAAATCTCACCGGAACAATTTACACCACTCACCACGCCCTCTCGAGCCGTCTGCGTAGAAACACGCACTGCGCCGGCGGTGCCCTTCTGAAACAGCGATGCCGGGAGTTGCAGCAGCGCGTAGGAAGCCATGCCGCCACTAAGTCCCACGGCAGGCTCGATGGCGACGACGGCAGCGTTGGAACCGGCGGAAGCGCTCGTAACCGAACACCAGAGGTGTAGCTCGCATCGCGGAAATGGTCACGCACCAGGCAAGGGTAGGAGTCGCTACTGGCTGCGGAACGGGTGCCGTCCGCCTTCCCCACGACCATGGTACATCCCACAGCGCAACCCAGGTCCTACGTTACGGGCGCCAATGTGGGAAACGGCTCGATGCCGCCGACCACGCCAGCAGGTTCCAATCTCGGCCGGCCGCGCCCGAGGCCGCCTAGCCGCATTCGCGCCACTGCTCGCGCGTCGGTCATCTTCTTCGTCCACAGTGCCGCTAACAATGTCGGCGTTCCCATAGTCCACAGCAACATATGCATTGCCGTCGCAGCTGACTATGCGACCAGATATGTCATCACACGCCCCATGCCCAGTAGCTGCGCTACAGACGTTGCAGACTTTCTGCTCAATGTCATCATTCTTCGACACGGGTCTCCACGCCAGCTTCTTACAGATCGTGAACGCTGTCTCCTTGCAAAGGACATTGACGAAATTCTTCGTAGCTGCTGTACTGGACATCGTCTTACGACAGCCTACCATCCACAGACCAACGGTCTCACAGAGCGGCTCAACTGAACTCTCATGGATATGCTGTCCATGTACGTCTCTACTAATCAACGCCAATGGGACGCCACCCTACCCTACGTTCCTTTTGCCTACAACTCGTCCCGGCATGAAACCGCCGGCTATTCGCCGATCTTTCTTCTGTACGGCCGCAACACTGTGTTGCCCTTCGAGGCGCTCCTTCCTGCTGATCCCTCCGTACCAACCGCATATGCTCAGGAAACGCATTTGCCAGGCTATGTGCGTTGCAGCCTTTACAAAAAGAGCGATATGAAAAGCGGCACCTCGAAGTAGGGTATATACACTCTTGAATGAATCTCTGGTCCTACTTTGGACGCAGTCTTGACGCCAAGGCCTGTGCGAGAAGCCCCTCCCTTGCTACACAGGACCCTACAAAGTTCTCCCTAAGCTCAACGACGTTGACTACCTCATCACTCCGCTCCAAACTCACCCGTCTTCTTTTCCGTCTGCTACTGATGTACACCATCTCTCGTTACTAAAACTCTACTACACCAGCAGTTCTGACCGATTTTGGAAGGCGCCGTCACAGCGCGCAATCCGCTGTGAGTGATGCTACGAGGCATTGCATATGTGCATGCCGTTAAAGGATCGCTTTGCTAAGAGAAGAGAAAGAAGACGGCACATGCCGCCTGAGATGTTGTCCACCATTCGGCGGTAGCAGCAGCCTGTAGATATTTTCGCGGTAATAACGGGACAAGCAACAGCCGGCCACACAGCATAACAGCTCCGATGAAGCAGCATGTCTTCTTCCTCGTCTTCATCTCTCCTCACCGAATCCTCCACGGCGCACAAAATAATGCGCAAGCAAACTGTAACCGCACAACACACGGAAATGCACTGAATTGACGTATCGATATTGTAATATACGATTCCGTCTCTTACGTGTACTCGTGAATCACCGCGACAACATTAAAGGAGGACACTGTGCCGGTAATAGCGCAGGCGAGGGAACCTGAAGGTACCTATTAATGTGATAAAAATGCTACACCGAGGTGGCAAATGATCAGATGATCTAGGCAGAATATCCAGGCATTGCCCTGATCACTAGACGGCTTTAGATGTTGAAACATACAATCTTATTGTATGTCTCAACATCTAAAGCCGTCTAGTGATCAGGGCAATGCCTGGATATTCCCTTTACAGAATTTTAACATGGCTTTAGAATTGACCTTTAGTTGTCTGCAACGCCCTGTGGGCTTCCAGATTTACTTATTCCGTTATTTCTCAGCCCCAAGCCATTGGCTTACGAACTATAAGAAGGGGAAAAAAAAAAAAAACAGCCTGAGCGTCAGCCGACGCGTGTCGTTGACCTCGCGAGGCTCCATGCATGAAAGCGCATATAGCCCGGAAAGCCGCAGCTGCACGATGATCACATTTTGCTCTCTGGTAAACATGAATTCGCTGACGCTTGTACGATTAAACATTAGCAACCACATTCCCAGAAAAATTCCACTTACATTTTTTGTTCATTTTTTGTTCAGGACTGTCAGTTTTTTTTTTTTATGTCCATTCACGACAAAATAATACCTTCCAGGACAAGATAAACGACAAGCGCGGAAAAATAAAAGCTAGCAACCTAATGATTCGGATTCGCAAATTTACTTGTTAATTATCAACGGGACGGCGCCAATGCCAATCAGAAATTTGTAACCAGTGGCGAGCTCACAAAAAACCGCTTTTTAAATTGACCAAGAACTTTAACTAAATTTAAACAGGCCCGAAGAGATGCGAATCACCGCCGTGGTTGCTTAGTGGCTACGGTATTGCGCTTCTATGCAGGATGTCAAGTGATCAAATCCCTACCATGGCGGCCGCATATGGATGTGGGCGGAATGCAACAGTGCCCATGTTCTTAGATTTAGGTGCCCGCTAATGCACCCCAGGTGCTCAAACATCAATCCGGTGTCTCTTAATACGGCGTGCCTCATAATCAGATCATGGTAATATACCCATACTTCAAGAAAAAAACGGCGCAAAAGATTCGAGGACGAAAAGAAGACAGGTACAACAGGCAGGCGCTAATAGACAGCTCCTTCTGCTAATATACCCATATTTATATTTATTTCTTTATATAACCATAATGTTTTACAGCGTAAGCTGTTATGGGCTCATTACAATAGCCGTTTCGGGTCACGATGATGCCGCCGCCCCGTAGTCGCTATCGCATGCGAAAAAAATTACCCGCTCTCCGCCGGGATCGAACCCAGGCCCGCTGCGTGGGAGGCGGATACTCTACCACTGAGCCACGCAAGCTTTTTTTTCTTTATTGCCATTTCACAAACACAAACAAAAATTATCAGATACACCATGTACATATTCTAAATACACCAGCTACAACTCGGCCGGTGTACGTGGCTTAAAAATGCTTCTAAAAGCCAATTGATCCAATATAGGTAGCCATTCGGGGGGTTCACATTGGGCTCTGAACAAGTCTCGGGTGTAGATTACACTCTCAACAAAACAGTCTCTTGCTGAGCGAGTTTGTATATGAGCATGCCTGATATCCACCCTCGTCTTCCATACGCTATGCATGCAAAGCAACATTAGCATATCACTCGGCTTTCCCCTGTATCCGCACATGGAAGAAACGGATTCCAAAAGGGCTTAATGGCAATTCTTTTTTAAGGGTTCTTTGCAAGACATCCCACAAGAATACGGCATCGTGGCAGTCTAGAAAAATGTGTTCTATTGTTTCCGGTTTCCTACAGATTAAACAGTTTACTGACCAAGGTACAAAAAAACCTTTACTTTGTAACAATGGCTTTACACGGAGAGTATCGGTATATATTTGAAAAAAGAATGTTTTAGCTGAGGGCCTGATCGGCATTTTTTTAACTCGCTTTAGCACATCGCGTTCAGGACCTAGCTTGTAGACAGCTCGATAGACAGGTGTTGGTAAGAATACATCAAGAATATCACAATACGAACGCTTTTTCGTAACATCAGACAAGTATTCATATGAAACTCTTGCCTTGAGCAAGCGTATAGACATAACCAGTTGACGCAAATAAGAACTAAGCGGTCCTGCTTTCAAAGAAAACGATGATACAACAGAATCAGATAGATAATGCTGTAATCGTACTTGGATTACAGTTTTCAAAAATACATCCCGCACAAAGAAGAATGTGTTCACCAACTGCTTGAAGAACAGATGCGAGAGCCCTAGACCTCCATTTTACACCTTATGCGAAACAAATTACACCGGCTGGTGCGCTCCCAATGCGATCCCCATAAAAAGGTCGCAAATACTCGTTGGATTTTTTTAACCGAACTTCTGGCCATGGTCATCACTTGCAACACGAAAACACTTTGGCAATTAACGAAATATTGCAAACGGAAGCTCTTGCAAATACTGAAAAGTTATGGCCACCCCATTTATCGGTAGCTGCGCAAGCGCTTGCTATGCGAGAACGGGAAAATGTACTATAAATGCGCCCTATGCAGGCGCGCAGGCGCAGACTACGTGATGCGATTCAGACGCGGAGCGCAAACAACGCGGTCCCCTGCCGGTATGGTCGCTCCATCTAATTAAGGCGCCGGCAAACGCAACCTTTCAGACATCGTAAGTTTTTCTGCCGCCTTAAGTAGATGGCGCTAACATACCGATGGACGCTCGGGATCACGTTGATTGCGCTAGATTGGGCGCGTTGCAATTAGAGCGAATGGGACAGCCGTAGTTGCATTGTCGGCTGCTTGGCTGGGCCGAACGGCGCTAGCCATCGGCGATGGAACGCGTCGGCTTGCACGCGCGATGGCGTCTCAAGCGCGTTCCTGACGCGTTCACTCAAATTACTAGGTAGTACTTTTAAAACGCTCGTCTAGCTTACGCTGTGACTGTACTGCGTGTGCCGCGCAGGCCTGGCATTTTTTAATAAAAAGCGCCGAATCATTTTAGGGTGTAGGTGAAAGCGAGCGCACCTGCACCGCGCCCTGAATTTACAGCACATGGTAACGTGTGGGACATGTGACATACCGGGTTGCACTGGTCGGTTCATTTTGCTTAATAAGAGGGATCTTCTCTGAGGGGCCGCAATGGTTTGTACTTCCCACCCCGATAAACTCAAATCAATAGTAGTTTTTATCGTCAACAGAAGATTTCAGTGGCATTGCAGCCTGATCATCTTTTTTTTTTTCAGAACACCCCAATTAGTCGCGGCAAAGTGTTGCTTGCTTTTTTTTACGTGGCTTGGCTTTTGTCATTGGACGAAATCCATGGTTACGCTCGATTTTGACGATCTTGGTTTGGGTTTCGCGGTAAAAGTGTGTTGGAACACTCCGCGCCAGCTCACTTTCAATGTAGCATTTGTGTTTTAAAAGCAGATTTGTTGTCAGGTCGCAATTACCTACAAACGCCCAATTTCGTATTCGCGGCCTATCGCATAAAAATAAAGTGTTGGCGAATTTTACATAATTTCATGTTTTATAAAATCCGATATAATTTCAATTTGGCTACCCATTTTGCGAATGTGTTGCCGCAAAAAAATCTCAATTTGTCTTGGATCAGATTTTGTTTTAAAGGTACAACCGTCATTGAAATATTTGGTATATTGATAGAGCCAGCCACCATACATCTGTCCTCGGAGGGGCGTCTACGTTAGCATGCGTTTGGTGTGTTGCGACACCACGTACCCCAACGCATTGGGGTCTGACCCTCCCGTTCACAACCTTCGCTTAGCCGTGTCAGGGGAAAAGGGGATCCTGGGGGCTGAGCTGAAGCTTAGTGTTAAAACCTTTAAGGATCCTTGATGGAAGCAAGACAACCTTTGGGCCTCGGCTTGACGTAGACGGCATCCCTGAACTGACCCATCTGGGGGAAATCGGTAGTTTCCTTTACCTGTGCTTCTCCTTAACCTTCGTCTTTCTCTGTCACTGTCAATCTCTCCTGTTGTTTCTTCACTTCTTTGTTTTCATTCCAATATACTTTGTTTTACTTCCAATTTTACAGGCACCAAGAGACTGTTGTAGTTTACCCAACCTTGTGTCTATGATATTAGGCTATAGTACCTATGTACAGCTGCCATCTGCGTTTCCTTCGGGTCTTGTACCGTCCCCTTACTGGGCTCGCTGGTGGGTGGGTGGCATAGTTGCCGAAATCATGAAATAATAATGGTTTTAAGTACCTTTCCGCGACTGCCTGATCGCCCTCTTTCGAAAAGGGTGTCCACCGAAGAAAGTCTCCAGTTGTTTGTCCAACGCACGGAATTCTTCCGGCGCTCCCACGTTTTACATATCCAATGCCCCAAAATAACAGTCAGAACGCTTTCTATTTTTACCGTTCAGACAGTTCACACGCATGCACTGGGTCCCGCATATAAAGTATCTAAAATGGCTAGCAGCGACCTGCCACTTGAGGTACGTGACAAGCCCCAACATGAAAAGATTCCATATCTCGTTGCTTCAAATAAGGGAAATCCCGCATCGCTCAATGAACAAATTCAGAGGTGGTATATCACTTTATATCATGAATCTGAGCGAAGAACTGCGCCAGAGAGATGGAAGGAGCAGGCTGTTGTCAAACTGCAAACAATAACGATCAAATTCGACAAGACAGAAATTGCTACAAAACATCTCATTCACACATTTGCCACGGGTGTGCAGCCAGAATCTCGTGAAACAGGGCAAACAAGGGCACCAGTTAGACCATACGTCCAAAATCAATGTAGATGTTTCAAATGTCAAATATTTGGCCATGGCTCGCAAAGCTGCCAGCTCCAGCTCACTTGCGCGAAATGTGGTGATCAAGAACGCGCTTCCAACAACTGCACTGGCACGTTCTACAGTTCGAACTGCGGTGTGGTCATGCCGTATATTGTCTATCATGTCCTACGCGGAAAAAAATAAAGAACGTAATCATTACACTAAGAGCTAAAGACATCTCGTTTTAAGAAACGCGGCAACGTGGTTCATTCATTCATTTCAGCCATTCTCACACGTGTGAGAATGACTGAAATGGATGGTGAGCTCATTTAAGAAATGTGTACTCCACTGTTTGAACATCACCTAATGAGTGCAGCGGAGATGCTACTAACGTGGCAGTGGAAGCTGGCAGAATGAGGCTCATCGTTTATCGAAGTCGCAAAACACGCGGCAGATGCGCGCATTCAAATGCACTTTTTTAGAACTGAAGTCGAAGTACTCTTCCCGTGAATTTTAGACGGTGAACTACATTTAAGCGGCAGTTGGTCGGTCCTTCTCGGAATCCGATGTACTCCTCCCCCAAACAAGCATCTTTACGGCAGAGGCCTACCCAGTACTAACGGCGGTGAAACACATCGAAAAACTGAAGCTGCAAAAGGATGTAATTTTTACCGACTGTTTAATGGTTAGTAAAGTCGCTCGTGTATGTATTTATTGACCCTCAAATTGAGTCGAAACGTGCTTCCGACGCTGATATGCACAATTAACAGCCCTTTACTGCCCTCCACGTCAAGTTTGAGGTGGTGTCGATCTCGTTAAGGCAGCTTCATTAGGCCTAACACAGCCTACGAGTTCGTCCGCTACCGGCGGACCTGAAATATAGGATAAGCAAGTACGACGAAGGAAACTGCTTATATAGTTCGGTCCTGACCTTACCGACTTAAAGTAAACCACTCTTAGCATAGTACGATGCACACGCAGAATGTGGGAAGCGGCGACACGACGCAGTGCTAATACCGCGGTACAGGCACCATTCCTGAACGAAGGCTGTCGGTCGCAGTCGCTGGCGCTTCCATGAACGAAATGCAACTAGGGAGAGTGGTATATCCGCGTGTATTTTTATGCTGCCCGATTTAGTAGCTACCGAAAACACAGTTTGCTCCTTATGCTAAACAGGCAACAAGTGATAACCCTTTAATACTGCATCGTAAGCAACAACACCGCTCGTTATACACGCGAGTACGGCAGGCATCGGCATTTTCGCGTGTCAGTGCGGCTAGGTGGTCGTTGTCGCCGTTTTCGATGTGCCCGGGACGTTCATGCCTTCTCGTCTCAGTGTGATCGCTTCTGATATGGGCATGATAAGTGTTCATATATGCTTTGAACATTTCCTCATTATTTCGTGTGAGCGGTGCACGGCTTCTACTGTACTTGAACCCAACAGCGAGCGGTGGCCGTACGCGTGCCGATGTAAACAAATGCGCCGTCCTTGCGTTGCATAAATACTCTGGGCGCAGTGTCGCCCCTTCAAAGAGCTATGGCCACTGTGGTCAAGACTTAGCTATAAAAGCAGTGTTTATCATCCTATTAGCGTACGTTCAGTGCAGGTCTAACAGTGGCAAATACATGAACTCGGCTGCTATATACATACGATACGGCTAACCTCCGCTGAGCGGAATCGACCTCCGCTTAAACTTGATGTGGGCGGCTGACGAGTGCTCACCACGTTCGTGCATTTCAACTTCCGAAGTATGTTTGGACTCATATTCGGTACGAATAAATATAAATAACAGGAATACAAGCGTAGACGCTGTGTCAATCGCGTTACGGTGCGATGTATTCGTTCAGAGGCACATCACACGGTGGCTGGTTTTGTCGGCGTAGCTGTACGAAATCCCGTCATCATATTTCGACGACTTGCGATTGTAAGCCGCACCAGAGTCATTGCCGGTCTAGGCATCCTGTCCAACAAGCGGCCACTCACACAAAACAAAAATTACAAGGACTGACAAATGCAGAAACCCATTTCAGCTCGCTTCTTGCAGCGTGCCTCTGCGTCCCGCGGGGCGCCGACGTCGTATATATTGTTTCTCGTGGAGCCCGCTAAGGTGGCGCCACAGCGTAATGCAAAAGGTGGATTGCTAACTGCGGAATGCAACGCCTCAATATGAATTGTGCGAGAAAGCGGTAGCAACTGAGCGCCAGGAAGAAAATTCAAAATTAAAATTCATGTTTTCTTTTGAGCTTATAGAACTAGAGCGACTGACACACACCAGCCAGAACATTTCTAAGGAAGGTTTTTAACAGCAGCGCTGTTTACACCAACCGTAATTTGTGGTTCGTATCAAGAAACTATAATCATCAGCTGTGAAGAAGGAAATAAAAGAAAATAAACTTTCTCGCCGAGGCGGGATTCGAACCCACGCACCCTCGGTCCTAAGGCGAGCGTCGTAACCGCTTGGCTATACATTTTTTTTTCTTTTTTTTATTCCCTCCTTCGCAACAATACATTCATCCGTACATATACAAAGCAGGTCACTTGGAGCTGCACAATATTATTATATAATATAGCTAGACTGTACTAATTTAAAAGGCCTTCAATTGCCTTGCCGACCTTGAATCTAAGCGGGCATTCCTGACATCCATGCGCGATTTCCACACACTGTTCATACACAAAAGCATTATGTCACCCGGCACTCCCTGTGCGTCTGCGCATGGCAATAATGAAGCCACGCTCGCAGAACTTGCATTTATGTGAACCATACGATGGCATTCGAGCGTTGTCTTCGTCCTCGGCTGGCGCATTCGCACGCACTCGTGCCAATGCTCTGCCAGGTGAAGAAGGTGTTTTGCGCGCGAGAGAGAGAAAATAAGAGCGAGAAAGAGAGAGAGAGAAAGACAATCAGGGAGCGGGTTTGCTGGAACACGTTGTCGACATTGCAACGCGGTGTCGGTGTTGCAAGCTGCGCTATGCAACGCGGAGTGACGGCCGTAAGTGCGAGACACGCGAAAAAAATTATCATCATATTGAGTAATAAGATTAAATGTTCCTGCGCACTCCTGGAAAATGCTGGGCTACTATAACCCAGCTGCGCTGTTTAAAGCGTTGCGCGACCGAGTGCATGGTTGCGCGTTTTTTTTTTTTTTTTTTTTTTTTTTTATGTGCCCAAGTGGTGAGGCGTGTGATGGAGATGGTAAACTGGTAGTTTGAGGCACAGAAATCTGACTGAACTCCTGGTCCCGTGAAGGCGATGTTGGCCGCTTGCAAACCATATTAATTTCTTACATATTGAAAACTTGTTTAGGCTACTGCCTAAATGTTTGTCCATATTAGGACACGTTATCCGTGGTGGACAAGTTGAAACTCATTCATTTTTATCAGTGCGCAAAAGAAGCAAGTTAACAGGGAGAACACAGTGCAAGCGGCTCCCATGGCAAGCGCTTTTTCGGTGCCCTCGCTTGTTTCAACAACGGTCACAAGGTCTGTTCAAAATCATTTGAGTACAGCTGAGATAAACGCACTAGGAAAAATGTGCTTATCTCAGCTATCTTATTTCAGTTCTTTAGTAGTGTCATTGGCGTAGTTTTATTCTGCTTGGAAGGTTCGCTCGTAAGAGAAACACGTTATGAAGAACTAGCGGAACTGTTTCTACTTCTGCAGGCGAGAATAAACCAGTTCGGACGTAAAACGATTTACACTGCACGCTGACCTTCGGTGCAGTGACGTCTGTTGTGCTTAACCTGACATTTGTTCGTACCCATTGTACTCGAGTTCTTGTCATATTTTTTTCTCACGACGAGTTCAATGGAATATAGTTATCCATATTAATTGTAACATTTTCCTCAAGTACCTCAGATCTCTATTTGCACATTCTTGCTAATAAATGATCTTCCTCCTTTTAACTAAGGCCACATCTAGATTAGTCTTCCTTTTAAGGTAATAACATCTGTAATAAGTATGAGGTAGGCAAAGTGCGAAAACTGCCTGCAGTTGAACACACGCGCACGGATGTCACGTGGGCACTGCTTGTCGTGGGCTGGCCTCATCATACCAAATCA
Source organism: Dermacentor silvarum (assembly GCF_013339745.2). Lineage (NCBI taxonomy): Eukaryota > Metazoa > Arthropoda > Arachnida > Ixodida > Ixodidae > Dermacentor > Dermacentor silvarum. The sequence goes on from NC_051158.1 coordinate 116,746,205, forward strand.
TTTATTCCAGTGTATAAATTTCTCAGAAAGTGTAAGGCCATATTAGCACTTGCTTTTTTAGTAGAGCCCATATTAGCAATATGGTACAGACAAGCGTATTGACAGCCTTCGTTTTGATTAGCGGTGAGTTCTGAAGAGGCACGTTATACGCGAGCCACTCCCGACATCCATATTTATTTTCCTTTCTAACCGCGGTAGGTATTTCGTATCCCGACGCAAAGTTCACGCATGAGATACGCTATGATGATTCATGTAATTTCTATTTTTAGAGAGTATATTGCTGGTAATTTGTGTACCTCTCTTGGCGCTAAATGTCGCAGAGAAGGAAATGCACTGCATGGATAAGGAATATTCTGTGTGTATTTTAATACGCGCAAATGACTTATGAACTCAAATGAAATCGGATAAAAAGTCTTCAGGTGTCAATGTTTCTGCGATTTTTGCTGCACCTATATTGCGTTCACATGTGAAAAAAAAAAACAGTTTACCACAAGATTTTCGTCCATGCTTCTCGAAGTGCCATCCAAGTGTCACTTGTTGTAGATGTCAGTACAATGACAAAAAATTGAAATTAATAGCTCAAATTAATAGCTGAATAATTAATACGCTTATTGTTGTTTTTTAATTTCATCCACCATTTTATTGTTCGCTGCGGTACATTTTATATAATAAGTTCACTGCGGTACATTTTGACAAATTTGGTTCTGAGCATTATCTTACACTCTTAAAAAAAAGAGAGTCAAAAGAGAGTCACGACTACCTCGACTCTCTTTTTTCAGACGCTGACTACCTTTTCTTCCAAAGGTAGTCACGAAACGAAGTCGGGACTCGCGCATGAAATGGAGGACTCCCATGAAGGGAGTCAGTGATAAGCACCTTATCCAATCAACCAATGTGGATTCATTGTATCACTCAATGAAATAGTTGGTTGACTATACCAAAGAAAACAACACAATGCAGGTTAACTATAGGCGCAAAAAGTAAAACGCATTTCATGCAGTGCTTCATTACTGAATTATCAACATAGCAATAAATGCAAATTGTTTTTTTTTTAATATTCAGTAAGAAATCACAGAAACAGGATGGCAAAACGCCAACTTCATAGTGAAAACACTGGATGGTATTTATATACAGCGCGGTTTATATACATATCTGTTTTGTATTTAAAGATTCCTCAAGAGAAGCAATAAGGGGCGGAAGTACATAAATATTGATTTAACATGCATAGAATAAAAAAAGGAATGAAAATATAACATGAATAGACACTCAATGTCAATGAAAAACAAACTATGAAGTCCACCAAGTTGCACGCGGAACTCATCATTCACTGAAGCTGATGGAGCGTACCGAGTAGAGGTGCACAGCTATTTGTGTCGCCTCCTAGTAAACACGATTAATTCGGGTCGTGTACCAGTGAGCAAAAATAATAATTAGCAATTGAAGGTTGTTTCTCTAATTATCTTTGCAACACATCTTTATTTATGTTTACCACAATGTTCTAAATAAAACAAAATAATATATAAAAAACCAGTCATGGGTCTTATGACCCACTCTAGCCTGCTAAAGCATAGCCTCTGAGAACTGTTTCAAACGCAGCGGTGACGGCGTAAGTAAAATGGGCTTGCACTTGCAGTACAGAAAAAAATCACAACCTTCGAGACTCACAATTACTTTCACGGTCGTTTGCGGTTTTGATGCTCGTAGTACAGTGGTTGGTTTGTGGCTTTCGCATTTACTTTGACTTTGGATACGCAACTGTGAAAAGCGCGGCAGCGGTAGCAGCGGTTTCTCCTCAGAATCCGAAACCACGGCGGCGGTTCTTTATTCCATGATGGCGGCAAGCCTGCGACCGTCGAAACGCGAGTGGGATTTTCCTCTTGCGTCCGTTGCGCCTGTGATACCCGACAACTGTAGCAGCATGTCATCTGATCCGACTTCAACTGAAGGCTCGCCGACTGATGCGGAAGCAGTTTACCTCGTTTCGCACGGGCCACCAAAGAAAATTGTGAAGTTCACAGGCGCCCGGAAGCTCGCCGACCTTCACGAAAGTGTGCGGATGGGTGGGTTCGCGCACCGGATGACATGCAACGATTTCCTAATACAGGTGAGCATGAAGGTTCTGCGTGTTATGGAGTGTAAAGATGATTTGGTCACTGTTTGGTTCGTATGGGCAAAATAGCAACAGTATGCGTAGCGGAAATGTCGAGCACGAGTAGTAACTGTTGAGTTGTTTCACGTTTACCTGACAGTCCGAGTGTTACGAAATTGCCCTATGTCACTTCACTGTGCTGCCAATTACAAATATTTTCGGCTCGTCACTGACATTGACACGTGAAGCGCATACTTGCCCTTAGGAACGCATCGTTGCTCAACTTAAGTTTTTGCCTAGGGGAGAACTGGAAAGGAAACTAAACGTTTTCGGGACTTCCGTCTTCTGAAAACTTTTGCGGTTGGGTTACTACTGATTTGAGCTCAGGTGTGCAATCGCTACCCTATTAGATGGGGAAAGGTGAAGTACTAACAGCTTCAAACAATGTAATGGTGCTTTAGTTTGTGTAACCGGTCGTAGTATGCCATAATCTGCAAATTTCTGTAGCATTTAACCAATGAACAGACAAGACGAGGAAAACAGGAGTGTTGTCTGCCTTGTTATTTGTTTGCTGCAGTAATCCTGCAGTAATAAAGTTAAATTCAACCAACCCAGGAAAAACATTGACATTTTCTGCAACAGAACTATGAAAACGTTGTGCAATCAACTATATGGTTCTATCTTTGGGAAATCATCTATTCCTATATGCTGATTGTTGCTGGCATTGCTAAATAAGCTCAAACTTGTTTGCTCAATGTGTCCTGCACTTAGCTCACATATGGGCCGCAGGATTAGTGTTGTGCTGTGCTGTTATGGCTTTAAATAACAAACCTATTTGGGACACTACAGCAACCATAGAAAAAGGCTAAAAATTAATCAATGCCTGTTCAGTGTCCACTGGTTCAAACCTATTGATAAACCACAGGTGTATGCTTTCAGGTCAAAGATCGGTTCCCGTGCTATGTCAACATAAATGAAAGCACAGCAGTGCATGATGGGGCGTTCAATAACTTATTCATCTCCCAAAGCCACTCTGAAGCATCAGAGGCACCAAAACAGCTGTATGCTTATCCGTATGTCTTATCCAATCTGTACTCGTTAGTTAACTCTGTATGACTAAAGTCTGTCATATGCTGGAAGGATAAAATAACGATATTTGAGCAATACTTTAAAGGGGTCCTGAAACACTTTTCTAAGTAATCATAGAATATCATCACTATTAAATTACGTCACCTCAAAAATTTCCTCCCACAAAAGTTTTCGAATCCTTCAAGGACAAGTGAAGTTAGACATAATTATCGCACCGATAAGTGGTTTTTTGTCTCCTTTCATTTCCTCTAGCAGGCTGGAAGCTGCACAGGGGAGTTGGCAAGGGGGCACAAGGAAGCAATGCCCCGTTGCTGTCCTTAGGGTGAGCGCAAGGCGGCTCGTGGCATCCGCAATTTCTACGCTGCGCTTTTCATCTCTGAAGCCATGCGCAGCAGCGTGCAGTCGTCATGTTCAGAAAAGCAGTGCAAAGGTGAAATGGCTGTTTTGTCTGTTTGAGGTCAAATACATATATATATATATATTTTGTTTATTTAACTCAAATGAGCAATAATGGTATTAATGAGAATGTTCTTGCGATCACGAAATCAGCCAATAGCTGTTGTGCGTCTAGCTGCTTGCGATGACACTGCATAACAACTATGCTTAAGTGAGAGCAAGCAATTTTTAACTGCTTTTGCACGAGATTGTGAATTCTCGGCTGCATGTCGTGTAATATTTTGTTCACATTCCCACAGGAGCCTCGTTAACAGAGTGGCAATGCTTTCTTACTATGCACAAAGTGTTTCAGGGCCGAATTAAAGCTTTGTTACTAATGAAAAGGCATTGAGAGGTTTAGATAGAAAGAGAATGAGGTTAGCCAGTGTAGACTGGCTGCACTTGGGCTCGAAAAGTGCAATGTGCTCAATGCCTTCTGGGCTGAGAATGCTCTCGACCAGTGTCTAGAGCGTTCGGGTATTTTGAAAATTGTGGGTACAGCTGTTAAGGGGGGGGGGGGGGGGGGGGGGTTAGACGTTGTTAGGCCCAAACCGTAAATTTCTGATTTTGCGTTGTACTGATAGCACATGTTTATAGCTTTCACAAAATATAAAACACTTGGCTATATGCGACTTCTAAACCACTTATTTAATTCATTATATTTGTAGCGTCGACTGTAACGTGGGCATGACCTGTCGTTGAGACTTAAGATGATCTGAAGTTTCCATCGTATAATAACGTCTTGCATTAGACAGTATTTTTGGTTTTGGTTTGTGACTTTTTTTCTTTTTGTAATGCATTTTACAGCCCTTAGGGAGCTCTTTATAGCTCTCATGCGTTCCTCTTGCTTTTGTTTATGTTGGTGTGTGCTTTTCGTAGGGCACGTCACATCTGTTAAGCACCTATTTCATGCCTTTTAGTGTTGCTGATGAGGAAAACACATACATTGATACGAAATTGAAAGTTTTATTGCAACCGCTACCGTGAAAGCGTACTAAAGCATCTGGAGGTCACTCCTGTACATTTTTGTTTTTCCATGTGGATGCTATCAACAGACTCATGGCGGGTAAAAAAGCAATTTCAAGCTAAAGCTGAAGCATAACAGCACTGAAAGGACTGCAGAAAGAGAGGGAAAGACTACTGGTAAAGTTTAGTATGAAGATGACTAATCGTGGCATGTATTGATTAAGCAAGAAATTTGACACATCTATTCGCACATTTCTCAGAATGCGATGTTTCGACTTAGTCCCTTTTTCTAAAAAAGCAGCTGGGCGTTCGTGAACTAAATTTTGTGTACATGTCAGCTAGTGCCTCGTACAACTTTTCAACTGGAAGGAATATCTGCATGCTCATGGAACTTTAGAAAACAAATAAAATGCATGTCATATAGTGGCAATTAGTGACATGCTGTACACTCACGATAATTGATCAACAACTAGCTTAATCAGCCGCCCTACTAATTTCTTATAGAAGATGCTTCTTCAAATTGGTATTCATGGCTAATTTTCCCTTGTGTGCATTTCTTAGTAGTAAACTCATTTGAAGTAATAAAATTCTTTTATAATCTGTTTTGGTGAAAGTATTGTTAGAGTGTGAACTCTGGTCATCATCATCTGTTTATCATGGCTATTGCAGGTCCAAAGGATATACTGTTACCCCTCTCCTGTGTCAAAACCATCCGATAAATTTTATAACCTCTGTCTCGTCATGCACCTAATGCTGTCATAGTGCAGTTAACCGAACAAATTCTCCCATCTGATGAATCACAGTTCACCTGCTGGATATTTCATGGAAATGGTTGCACTACAGTGCTGTTGCATATTGTTTTTTTTTTGTATATTGTTTTATGTAGAAGGTTTATGTACACTTTTGTAAACATCAGGTACCCGAATAAGCTGTACAACATTGCTGCAAGGTGCCTTGGTAAACCAGTACCCAGCCCTGAGGAACAGATTGGACTCTGGCTATGTAAGAGCATTTCCTTGTAAATTTCCTTCATTTTGACTTCTTTGGCACATTTAAAGGTTAAAATATGCTGTCAAAGTCTTTCTTGGCACTTCGTAATGTTTATGGCCATTGTTTCTCGCAACTGTTCTCGTCTGTGTGCTTGTCATTGAGTATACATGCTGTGATCTATAAGCTTTGCAGCTTGACTAAATTTGAAGATGCCAACAGCAGCTCTGCATCTGAGGTGCAATACAGCCACCTTCTGTAAAATTAATTGCATGCTCAGCTAAATATACAATTGGTTGAACAATATATTTTGTACCTGTAGTCAATTATGCATAAAAATTCAATCAGTTATTTCTGTAACTATGATGACTAGCCTGATCTCACTTAAATGTTCCTGCTACAGGTTGAATTTTTTTTCGGCTGAGTTTGCTTTGTATATACAGAAAGTTTGTTTAAATTTGGAGGACACACACAGTCATGAGTGAAAGGAATAAAGTGATGTTGGTCACAAGCTATTTTTCAGCATTAATTAAGGAAGCCACAATGCTATTTGAATAGGAAACTTATTCCCAGTGAATAGCTTCTGTTGACTGCCAAGGAACCGTGGAGTGCAGTACAGCAGCAGTATGGTAGCAATGTAAGATCTGCTCACAATTGATTGTTTACATGGTGTTGAATTGAAACGTGCTACTGAGTCACGAGAAAGCACAGCAGAAAGGAAACAGATGATGCCATTTTTTTATTGTAGCTCGTTCATGCATTTCACTTCGACATGTATAATGAACTAGCCCCAAATTCAGGTGGAAACAGCGCTAAGGATACAAAGTGAAAGCACATTGAGGAAATTGCACGTTGCACTCAGTATTTTTTCTATGCGTCCTCACATAATCCAAGTGTGTCCACCTGAATAGGAGTAACAAACTAGCAGATATGTTCACATTACCTTGGCCCATCCTTAAGCTTTCTGAAGTTAGCATTACATAATTCTAAGGAAACTATAACTTGAATGAGTGCCTGTATAGTATGTTTTTCAAATACGTAGTTATTGCTAGATTTTCTTAAACAAACAAAAAAGAACTATGTAATATAATGAGCAAGGTTTTCATGTTTGGTCCAACCATTGAAAGGCCAAGTGAACCACAGCGGAAATTAAATGTGGTTTTATTGAACTGTAGAAGTCATAAAAAAATATAAAAAAGATAACTTGCCACTGGTGGGAGCAAAACCCACATCTTGCAAATATAGCATGCAATAGTCTACTCATTGAGCTGTGGTAGTAGCTGTCCTCTCATTCACATTCTTGTGGATTTGTGTATGTGTACTAAATGTGGCCCAGCACCAAACTCATAATCATGGCAGGAGATGTGGCACATACTTTTACCTGCAACCATCACAAAGGGGATGACCCTTAGGAGCAGGCAGCAGGCCTATAAGTCTTTGCATTCATAACAGCATTGATGCCTTCAGGTAGCATACAGTGCCATCTGCCTGCTCTTAAATGTCATGTACCACATGACGCCTACGGTTCAACGAACATGCTGCAGCGTCAGCCATGGCCTTGAGTGGTGCTAACAGTTCCAGGGCCATATCTAATAAACATAACAAATGCGGAATGAGGTGAATGGGAGAATAACCTCCATCGTGCTTAACTGATACAGGCTCACATGTGTAATGCATATGACGTGGGTTTGCCCCCACTGGTGGCAAGTTGTTTTTTGCCTACTTTCTTTTCCAATGTTTAGTTATTTTACATTTCAATAATATCACATTTAATTTACCCTGTACTTTCCGTGGCCTAATTATCTGTTGGCTGCATACAGTCTTGATTAACAAAAATCTGGCCCATTTGTTCCACCTATTCATGTTTGACCCACTTGCAGTACACTTCCATAAGCATCACCCATTAAATAGCCAAACACATCTTGCGAATATCCTTTTTTGTAGATAGCTATATGCAGTTAGCTGCTTATAGCTGTATATACCTAGACAGGGGACCCTGATCACGAGAAGAAATTTACAGAAAAAAAAATGGGTTAGAGTGCATATGGCAGGCATTGTCAAATGCTGACTGGGAGCTTACCACTACCGTTGAAAAGTGTGCAATCATTGCATTCTACCAGTGCTAACATATGGGCCAGAAACTTGGAGGTTAACAAAGCTCGAGAACAAGTTAAGGACCACACAAAGAGCGATAGAACGAAAAATGTTAGGCCTAACGTATCAGAGAGCAAACGGGGATAGCCGATATTCTAGTTGACATTAAGAGGAAGAAATGGAGCTGGGCAGGTCATGTAATGCGTAGGATGGATAACCGGTGGACCATTAGAGTTACAGAATGCATACCAAGAGAAAGGAAGCGCAGTCGAGGATGGCAGAAAACTAGGTGGGGTGATAAAGTTTGGAAATATGCAGGCGAAGGTTGGAATCGGCTAGCGCAAGACAGGGGTAATTGGAGATCGCAGGGAGAGGCCTTCGTCCTGCATTGGACATTTATATAGACTGATGATGATGATATGCAGTTGCTATTTATTCACTACCCATTTAGCATTGAGTTGTGCCACCGAAATTCCCTAAGTGGACTGCTGTATGATTGTATGAATCTTATAAGCTGTTGCTGCTGGCAGTTTTATACTTGCTAGTTTACTTAATAATTACAAGCAGCGAAATTGGTCAGCAGCTGCAGCCCTTTCACTGCTGTAATTTTTCTCTTCAGATGCAAAAGGCGTGAGCGCCATCATGGTTCTACCATTTCTTGTCAATGAGCGAGGGGACGACATGTTCACAAAAATGGTTAGAACTTTGAGCTGCTTACACGACCAAGTACACAGTGTCAGTATGAGGCAATTGTCAATATGTACAGGGCCTGGAATATTTCGCTGCGCCTGTTCAAAGAAAGGTTTTGCAAAGATCTTGCATATATGATCTTGCAAAACCAAGTTATGAAAATTGAACTGCAGCTTATGGTAATCTTTTTTTTTGTAGCACAATAAAATGGGTACTTACTGCTTTTGAAGTAAAAGCTTAGAACTGTTCTAATTTTCTGGTAATATAATAAACCATTTTTGCCTACTTCAAACAGAAATTAGCAATTTTGGTCTTTTTCTCTGCGTGATTTTTCATTTCGGCAACACTTACCTAAAATAAAAGTCAGTTCTTTAAAACCTTGTCGCAGAGCAACCCGTATTGTTTTTGTGCAACAACAATTTATGTATTTATATGTTTGCTTTGCAGACGCCAGGACAGGAGTTAGCCCACCCCACATTGCTGTACACTGGCGACAACCGCATCTCTTCCAAGGCCCTGTGTGTGAAGTGTGGATATGTATGTGTAGATGTATTGGACTTCACTTCCGGTGTAACGGGGTTATTTTTATTTTCCATGTACTGGGGCTTTCAACATCGAATACATCAGCTCTGCGGACCAGACACTCTCATTGCTGCAACACATGATTGAAACGAAAACGACAAAACTAGGCACCAAGTCCCAACAGCTTTAATAGCACGGTTAACTGCTACAACTAACAAAATCACAGCCAGTACTGAGCAGGCTGAGAAATCTAAGCTGCTAAAGTCGTCTTGAAATGCACCTTCCTGTATGCACTTAGCCTTTTTTGTTTCTTTTTTTTAACGCTCAGGCTATTTTGGTGTTCGTAGCCTTGGATTATGCAGCTGAGTAATACTGCCAATGGCTAGTCAAACCTCGAAAACGTTATTGTGTTTAAATGTTATTCATAGTTTTTGTATTATGGGACATAAAGCACTCACCAATAATATTTTTAAAAATAGTGAAATTACAAGAAATTGTATTTTGGAACCAGTATGGGTCCTTTGTTCCCAAATGACAGCAGAGGCAATGGTTTGGTTCTGTACAGGTGAGATGGCGGAGAGCGCATGCATAGATGACAGGCAGATTATCGTGTGACCTTCCTATCGCTTAGCACGTCATCTGAATATGCAGTGATTTTAGTAGTAATTGCATCGCTAATATTGCAGTGGCAATTATGGATGCCTAGTGCTAGTGTATAGAAGGCCCTGTTTTCTCTTGGTGTTCGGATAATGCGTCGGAAATAAGGTTGCTTTTAAAGAGCTAGTGCTTATCCTGCTTTGGGTGCTTCTTAACGTTGCCAGATTGACAGTGAATTACATTTTTTGCATGTGAATATGTACATGGAGCCAAGTTCAATCTTCCAAAGGGGTCGTTCATGTACACCAGTTCATCACATAGCTTGCTGGAAGGGACATGTGCCACCCAGCCATTGCAGTCATTCAACACTCTGGCAAAAGTCTCGCTCATGCCACATGCATACAGGATGGTAGCACGCTTGCTTTTCTTGCTTACCACTTAGCGGATGGGCGCTGAGGCACGATGTTCTTGCTCACTTGGCAGTTTTAGCGGCTGGCCATTACATTGCTTGTCATTTAGCATCAAGATCAACTCTGCTTTTTGCGTTGTATGACTTGAGCAAAGACCGAAAAGCGAGGTTACTAGTGATGAGGCGGCCAACCTTTGTGGCCCTTGTGGTGTACAGAAAGAACATCTAGGTATTTTGACATGTGTGGGTTTGCGATGAACCCTCGTGGCAAGGCCATTGGTGATTCGTTCCTTGAGAACATCAATGGATGCAGTGTACCTCTTCTCTCAGGCTCTTCGTGTGCTGTAAACTGATGCTTTCCTTACAAAGTTAAGTGCTTTTTGTGATTGCTATATGTACTCTCACTAAAGGTCACTGTGATGTGCGCATATTTTATTGAATAAAATTTGTACCTGTTTTAACTGTTGTGTTGTTCTTTCAGATCTGAACCGAAGCAGATTGAAATTTGACGCAAACACGGAGGCAGTGCTAATGGAAACATTTAGAGGTGAGACAGCAGTCTTTTTTTGAGAAATTGGATGATAGGATGGCCAAGAAGTAGCACTTTTGAAACATAATGTGATGTACTTACTATGCAAGCTACACATGGATTTTTAAGTGGTATTATTCGTCATGCCCTGTTTTACATTTATCTGGTCTTTAGGCATATTTATTTTCTTCTACTGGCATCGATGTTGCATCATTGCTTTGATATGGTGAAATTTTAAATTTGTCGTTAATTATCAATATTGAAATTTAATTATTCTGCCCATGTATGCCTCCATGGCATATTGAAATAAACAAGCCCTTTGTCATGGCAAAGAAATAACATTCTTGTTCAAGAAATAATTTTTTTCTCAAATACCTGAAATGCTATATTGCATAACATTGGACATATTAGCGCTGTTCAGTTTGCCTTGTACACCACATCCCCCCCCCCCCCCACAAAAAAAAAACATGCTGGATGTTGCAACTGACTCAAGGTTGGCCATTGATTCCAATTTAGCAAATCAGATTGCTGTCTTCTGTTTTTACCAGGTATGATGCTGATACATTTGAGGTTATTACATATGATAGTGAAATTTTGGCTCTTGGTGTTTAACTCTTTGTGATGCTATGTGCTAACTGTTTTTTTCGTTGTCGCCTTAAAAAAGACAAGTCCACTTGTCGAAACGTTGGCTCCTGCTTTCATCTTGTTCTCATTTTGCTCAGTGTTCTTTTAGTTGTTTATAGTTTTGCAGTTTATTATAACATCTAATGGTGGCTGAGAGCTGCTGAATAGCTACGCGTTTGTTGCTTACACAAATTCAAATCTATATGTAGCGAGCTTCCATATTAGCTTAGAGATAGTCATTTGACTCCCCAGGCAGAGGTCACAGCAGCTGCTGTGAAGGGTCTGGTTGAGTACCAGGAGCTAGTTTCACCAATTCTTACCATGGTAGTCATGTACACCACCATTGTCAGTCAATTGACTACCCTAGGAAGGGTCATGGTTGCCATTGCAAAGGGGTTCCATTGACTACCAAGAGGTACTTGCATCGACCACTAAGGTAGTCGCATCAACTCTTGCCATGGTAGTCATGTACACCACCACTGTTTGTCAGTTGTCAAATGACTACCCTAGGAAGGGTCATTGTTGCCATTGCAAAGGGGTTCGGCTGACTACCAAGAGCTACTCGCGTGGACCACTGAGGTAGTCGCATCAACTCCTGCTTTGGGAGTAATACATACTCCTCAGTGCTCCTTGAGGGAGAGAGTCACCGGTACTGCAAGAGAGTCGCCGGTACTGTAATTCCAAGAGAGTTTATGTTACCACCCAAAAAGTGGTCATATGTGTGACGAGCAGATACACCTCAAAAAGAGTCGGTTGAGACTACCTTTTTTTTAAGAGTGTAATGTTGCGGCGGTGCACAGTAACCAGCGGCATGACTTGCAAAGCAAGACGAAATATTTAGTACCAGTAAGTATTTCCCTCCCCACCCCGCTGGAGCGTGTGCGTCAGCAGGCGTTCGGCGTGTTGCGACACCACGTACCGCACGCAGCACACGAGGGTTGGATTCTTCCGCGTCTAACGGTGAGCGGCTTAGCTGGGCCCGGGGAAAAGGGGATCCTGGGGGTTGAGCTAATGCTGAATGCTTGGACCTTTATGGCGTCTCGGCGGCGGCAACACACCCCTTTGACCTCAGCTTCACGCAGACGGCACTCCCGGACTGACCCATCCTCCAGAAATCGGTAGTTGCCTTTTCCTATCCTCATCTGCAACCTTCGTCTCTCTCTCTCACTTTCAATCTTTACTGTCTTCTCCCCTCTTCTATGTAACTTCCAATATTCATGGCGGCGAGGCTTAACCCTGTGTTCATATTCATATTCGGTTGTAGTGGTGACGTACAGCTGGATCTGCGGGACCTGTGTTTACATGCCATGCAGCGCCCCTTTGTAGGACTCCACGGTGTGTGGCTGGCGTTGCTGCCGAAAACTACACATTCACCTATGGCTAGTCCTTTGCCCCCACTCCCTGATCGCCCTCAGAAAATAGGGCGCACCGATAAAGTCTTCCAGTTTTTGGGTCACCTAAGATAAACATTTCCCCGATTTCATGTGACCCACTCTGAAAAACCAGACAAACCAGTGCGAACAATTTAACCTTTCCTAGTTCCAAAGTCTCTGAGTGAAGTTTTTGGTCCAGGTTATAAAGCATGGAGAATGGTGAGCGGTGATCTCCTCTTGGAGCTCCGAGACCAGAAACAATATGAAAAACTGTCCAATCTAGCGTCATTTGGAGATGCCCAAGTAACCGTAACCCCGCACCGTACTATGAATACCACCCGCGACGCTATCTCAGGTGATGATCTGTTGGGATAAACCCTGGAGGTTTTCAGTGAGCAGAACGTCACCAATGTTAAGCGAATTAAGATGAGGCGTGACGGCAAAGAAATCCAGACCAAGCACCTGATACTTACTTTCAACTCAAGTGGTCTGCCCGAGTCCATCGAGGCTTGGTACATCAAGCTTCGTGTTAGGCCATACGTGCCAAATCCTATCCGATGTTTCAAATGCCAGCGATTCGTCCATAGTTCATAGAACTGCCCAGGCCGCCAAACTTGTGCGAAATGCAGTGCTCCAGAACACTCCTCTGAGTCTAGTAAACATTTTCTACATTATCTTAACTGTTATGGGGAGCACGCCGTATAGTCGCGGTCGTTCCCATTGCGGAAAAAATAAAAGGAAATCGTGACAATTAAAGTGAAAAAAAATTAGTAAAATATAACATTCAAGGAGGCACGCAGGCGCACATCGTACTTGCCAAAAACCATCTTTGAAGAATGGGCGCATAAGGGGGCAGCGCCACAACGGCCTCTGGCGGCTGTCTGGCACACGCGCAGTGAGCTGGCGGTGACGCCATCCGCCCCCTCGGCCGGTGCAGCCGGTGCTGCTCCGCCCTCTAAAAAGGGCCCATCAACCTTCCGGCTGGTGGGCTCCAAGGTCTCGTCTTTTGAGCCAAGGCTCTCAAACCAAACACAGCGCTCGCAATAGTCCGTGTCTAGTGCCTCGCAAGAGGACATAGACACAACACAGAGCGTGAGGGCGCAGCCAGCGCCTAAGGAGCGGCACGATTCTATGAACCGCTCCAGAATAGAAAACGCTCGTGTCACGGCGCCTGGAAAGGACCCGTGAGCTAACTTTGTATCCGTGAACGCACAGCATAAAACACTATCCACATGAACACACAAATCCTACTATGGAATGTGAGTGGACTTCTCCATAATCTCGATGATATCACAAAACTCCTCCATAAATATAAGCCAAAAGTGCTTTGTGTTCAGGAAACATAACTAAAACCCACACAAACTTGCTCAGACAGTATGGTATCTTCCGGAAGGACCATGAAGACGCTGTTACCCCGTCCGGTGGTGCAGCAATAGTTGTAGACAAGTCTGTTTGTTGGCAGAATCTTTCTCTTCAGAGGCCACTTGAGGCGGTGTGTGTGCGAACGATTGTCTTCAACGAATTAATAACAGTCGGTTGCACTTACATACCTTCTCATTACCAACATAGCAAAACAGATTTCTACAAGCGGATTGACCAGCTCCCGGAGCCATATATTATCGCTGGTGATTTCAATGCTCAGAGCACTTTGTGGGGATACTCGCAGTGGGATGCCAAGGGTCGGCTTATAGAGAACTTTCTGGTAACCTCTGGTGCGTATCTCTAACAAAATAGAGCCCACCTATAATAATATCCGCAACAAGTCATTTTCTTTATAGATTTACCGATAGGCACTGCGACCCTTCTTTCTTGTATAGACTGGAATGTCGTTAAGAATCCATTTGGGAGCTACCACTTTCCTGTGACGCTGACCTTGATACAGGAACATGACAGTTATCCCCACGCCCCCCGTTGGAAAATAACATCAGCTGACTGGAAACGTCTTAATGGGTCAACGTACTTTTCACAAGATTTTATCAACGATTTTAGTATTTATGACGCAGTAGCGTATTTTACTGGTTTTACACTAGACGCAGCTAAAAATTGATTCCACAAACAATAGGCCTCTCATGTAAAAGAATGGCACGAAAGAAACAAAACAAAGCGTGGGGCGTACTGCGTCGCTCCCCGACTGAGGAAAATCTTATAGAATTTAAACTGCTAAAATAACAGAGAAGGCTTACGCGGCGACAGGCAAGGAAGGCTAGCTGGGAGAGGTTTCTCTCTGGCATAACATCCTACACTCGAGAGTCTAAAGTATGGAACGACCTAAGAAATCTAAAGGGGCAGCAAATCCACCCGTTGCCTTTAGTTGCCAACCGAGGGAATACCTTGGAAGACCAGACCAGCGCTCTGGGCGAATACTTCGAGCGTGTATCAAGCTGCATGTGTTATTCAAAATCATTCCTTAAATATAAATAATAGCTGAACTCAAGTCACCGGATTGTAAATGCCGAATGAACCATACAACTGTATTTTTATTATTGCCGAGCTGAGAGCTTCCTTGAGCGTATCCAGTAGCTCTGCACCGGGAGCTGACAGAATCATGTATGACATGATAAAAAACCTACACACTGACACACAGATGACACTTCTGGGACTTATAAACTTTATCTGGGCTGCCGTATACCTTCCATCCTCACGGAACGAAGCTATTGTTATTCCGGTTTTGAAGCTTCGTAAAGACTTTTCCTCGCCGCAAGTTACGGCCCGATAGCTCTCACGAAATACCTATGTAAGCTTTTTGAAAAAATTATTGATCGCCGACCTATACATTTCCTTGAGCTGAACAATACGCTTGATCCAAATCCGTGTGGCTTCAAAGAAGGGCGGTCCGCAACTAATCATCTTGTGCGCATTGAAGGAAATATCCGTGACACCATTAAATTTGTACATAAACAGTTTTTCTTGACGACATTCTTCGATATGAAAAAGGCATACGACAACTTGGCGATAGGGAATTTTGCGAGACTTGTCGGGCATAGGCATTCGTGGAAATATAGTAAACATAATAGAAAGCTACTTGGCTAACCGCACCTTCCGTGTGAAAATCGAAAACGTATTGTCGCGTCAATTTACACCGGAAACGTGTGTACCCGAAGTAAATGTGCTCGGCTGCACACTGTTTATCGTGAAGATGAACACGCTTCGTGATTCATTACCACCAGCTATTTTTTATTCCGTCTATGCAAAAGGCCAAAAAGGCCCTTCTGCAGTTCGTGAAGAGTACTGGATTGTACGAACGCTTGTGACAGCGGAGATTCTTCTTTAACTGTTTCAGCGAATGACTATTTTTTCTTTTCTCTCCTGATCTATTCTTCCCCTTTTCCCCTCCCCAAGTGTAGGGTAGTCAACCGGGCACGTCCTTGGTTAGCCTCCCAACCTTTCCCTCTTAATTTCTCTCTCTCTCTCTCTTATTCCGTCTACGTAAACGACATACGAATAGGTTTCAAACCCTGCAACCTTACAGTGTGTGAGCAATAAATTCCTGTGAACAAAGAGCACAAATTTTTAGGCATTGTACTTGACTCTACACTTACTTTCATTCCATACACACACACCTCACGCACAACTTTTTACTCACAAAAGTAGACCCACCAATGTGCGACAATTGCCAAGAACCACTCACAGTGATGCACATTTTACTGACCTGTAAACATATCGAAACACAGAGACGAAACCTTTTGCAGAGCTTATACAAGTTACACATACCGTTACACCCTGCCTTAGTTTTAGGAGATGATGCACTAGTGCCATTACCAGACCTTTTTAAATTTCTAGAAGATACCGGCTATTTAAACAGGCTATAGGACGAACACAGCCTTTGCTGTTTTTAAATTTTTATTCATAACACCTTGTGTTTGGCGCAGCAGAGCCTTAGTCGCTTTTGCGCGACTAAACCCCAATTAACTATAAAATGTCTCAAGGTGAAATGGCTAAAAACATGAACTTACTGAAAATTTTATCTCAAACAACATGGGGCAGCGACAGGAAGTGTTTAATGAATCTTTACAAGAGTCTAATTCGATCACAATTGGACTATGGTGCCGTGGTATATCACTCTGCCGCCCCTAGTGCGCTAAAGATGCTAGATCCCGTCCCCCATCTAGGTATCCGCCTGGTCACTGGCGCTTGCAGAACAAGGCGTATTGAAAGTTTATATGTCGAATCAAATGAGTGGTCACTCCATTTGCAGAGGACATCAGGCTCACATATTTTCTCAATGTTCACTTTAACCATAAGCATCCGTGTTCTGATATCATTAGCGATATGACGTGTGATACACTTTTTCGTAATCGTCCCTCTGTAGGACAGCCTTTCTCAATGCATGCCAGGGAGCTTGGTGAAGAAATGGATTCCCCACTCCTCAAACATCGCTTAATACTTTCAGCTAAGCTGTTACCACCTTGAGAGTGGCAGGTAGTAGAATCTGATAGAGCCCTTGTATAAATTACAAAGCACGCTTCGGAGGTCGGCATCCGAATGCATTTCATAGAACTCCAGCCCAAGTACTCGTGCACTGAATTTTACACAGACAATTCTAAGTCACATGCCGGCGTATCTTATGCAGCCTTCGGTCCATGCTTGTCACTATTTTAAGCTGTAAAGCATATAAAGAAATCAAAACTTCAAAAAACTGTTACATTTACAGACTCCCATAGCGTCGTAAAAGCCTTGAAGTCACTCTGTAAACACAAAATACCTGTACTCATTGAGCTCTATTCGGCTCTACGTAGAGCGTATCTAACCAGCATGTCATATGCTGGGTGTCTGGCCATAGAGGTATTGAGGGTTATGCGCTGGCACAGGAAATGTCCACATCAGTTACATCGCACGCTATTAAACCTACAGCTGCTGTTCCTTCAACAAGTTTGAAGCCTTTCTTGCGAAAGAAACTGCGAAGCCACAGGCAATGCCTGTGGGATGCTTGAAGAAATAATATGCTCTTGTTGATTAAGCCAAAGATAGGTTTCTGGACCTTCGCAACGAAGACATGACGAACTTATGCCCTAATCTGTCGTCTCAGAATAGGATACACACATGGCACCCACAGTTTTTGGCTGACCGACGATGAACCACCAGCCTGTGTACATGTGCTGAGAAGCTGACCGTCCTCCACATCCTCCTGGAATATAGGCAAGCCGAAGCAGAGAGAAGAAACATTTCCCTGTAGCATACCGCTATCATATCCCTCTGCATCCCACATAGGCGTAACTACCGGCGGGGGGGGGGCACTTGTTCCCCCACCCCCTGTCAGAAGTGTGGGGGCAAAGTATGCCATTTGCCCCCTCCACCCCACTTTTGCAAGCGGACACTTTCGAAGAAAACACAGCAGCAGCAACATTTAATTTCTTCTTTTCGGTGACGGAAGCCACTTGCCAATCAATACTGTATTTTTTCTGAGGCTCTGCCGGTGCGTTTGACACCGTGTACCCTTTGGCTACGTCACTGAGGTGCTGTTGTGGTCTTTAAATTCCCAGTTCCGTCTTACAGCCTGCCTGACGGTCTTGTCCCGAAATTTTGTAGACGATGCCAGGGTATTTTCTTTTTCGGAGCGGTCTTTGACTCTGACGAGTTGCTGCGTTAGTTCGCTTTTATAGATGTGGCAGATTCGCACTTCATAATCTTTGAAAATCCTTGGATTTGACTCGCTCACCCTTCGTGCGTAAAGATGTAAAACCCGCTTCCTTGTTGTTCTTGCTCTGGCAGGAGGGTTAGCAGCACGCCTTTGCAACAGCAGTAGAGCATAAGCGGAATGCGAAATATATAGGCAAAACTGGGAACTTAAAAAGTCACAGGCCTGCGCGGGACACGCAGCACAGTCACAGCGTAAGCTGGTCGAGCGGCTCAAGAGTAGCTAGAATTTGGGCACCACGCACAACAGGGTCTTCGCGGCAGTCTGTTCGCCTTGTTTTGACGAGAACGATCTGAACTGTCCACCCAGCGTCGACGGTGAGCTGCGGCTTGTAATGCTCTCTGCACAGCAGTCTGCTAAGCCCGATCAAGCCTTATAAGTGCAACTTACATGTTGCACATAAGAAGATGGCGCCACCATGTTAACGGAAATTGGGGGTCGCGTTTTTTTTTTTGTTGTTGTTGCGCGCCTCGTCTGAACCCAAGATTGACCGGACTCGGGGACCCCTCCCTGAGGTATACGCAAACGCATTTCGTCATTCGGCATGTATATAATAAAGACCGCCATGCACCTCGTTCATTGTGAACAAGGCACTCGCATTGGGTGTAAAAGTGCCAAAAACATTCTCGTTTTTCTTTTTGATTTTCGGTTGCCGAGTGCTCGTTTTCTTCAACCATGTCGCAATTTTTATGAGTTATACACGGCACTTCGGTGTCTTTTCCCGGTATGCTCGGCAAAGTATGGGAGGAATCTTGTTTACATTTCTCCGAAGTATGAAGCAATGTTCCAAGTGATGAGCGATAAATGTTTATTCTGTGAAGGTTCATTACAGCCTTTGTAGAAATTTACTCATTAGAGTATTCCAGGGTGTGATACTGCCACAAATCGAGATGTTTCTCAGACTCCTAATACAACTGCACGTTATAGGAACGTGGAATTTTTTCAGAAAATGGGGAATCTTTAGTGAGATGCGTCGCTAAACAATCACGCTCCTGCTTTAAATCGAATTACTGCAGATAATTATTGTCACAAAAGAGTGCGTAATCCAAGCGCGCGCCGCGTGTCACGCAAGCCAGCGAAAGAACACGCCGGCCCCGCGGCAACTTCAACCGAGGGGGGAGAGCGCATACGCCTCAAACAACAACGCGAACAACGGCGCCTAGACGTCTACAGTTCATCGACGAAGCGACGTTAACTGGAGAGAGAGAGAGCACACGCGCGCGCCTGGACACCTTCTCACCCGGCGAGTCGAGAGAGATAACTACAGCGTGAGCGTGCGCCAACAGCGTGAGTCATCACCCCCCCCCCCCCCCTCTTGACAACGCTAGGACGGCGGTGGTCGAAGGTACGAGAAAACACTAGAAGTTTCCCTGGCTTTGGTAATGCTACGAGATCACTACTCCTATAGGAAGGTTCGAGAACGCCTTTGGAAGCTATATAACCACCGTGCGAGAATCAGCCTGTTCAGTCCGCAGCGGTGATGTGATGTAACGTGTAGACCGAGCGTCTGTGGAAGAAGGGGATTCTCCGGCAAGCTAGTAGACGAGTTCATCGAGCGTCTGCATTTCCGGAAGTTCCTTCTTCGAGATTTGCCCCGAGGTACGCCGAGATCGTCTGACTCTCCTCAGACGATCTCGGCGTACCTCGGGGCAATCGTATTCACCAACACTGGTGAATACGATTGGACACTTAGTGCTCCTTTTTATTTTGTACTTTACGTGTTGGACTCTTAGTGCTTGTCGTTAATTATTTTCTTGTGTTTGTTAATACCCATCTGATTTGTATTGTGTTGCGTCTAGTCTAAGTGTGCAAGTGTGTGTGTAACTGCCTTGTGGGAAGAATATATTTTGTTGTGTTTTGACAACTCTGGGCTCTGACTCGGTCTTTGGACAGCAACCGGTGTTCGCTGGCGCACCAGAGGGTCCATTCTTAATTGTCCTTGCTTTCGTGGGATTATTTTCGGAAGCTGACAAGTCGGCTTTGGAATTTGGTCCGGCGTCTGCGCCTCGTTGACGAGGTCTGTGACAATTATTAAACCCTTATTTTTTTCATGTGTTTTTTGTGCATCATATGAGATTCGGAATTTGATTCTCCGGTGACCTCGGTGCGCTAAACAAGGTATCTTGTATCTTGTTTATATGTGGGGCAAGCTAGGGGGATGGTATGGGTAATGTGTAGGGGATGCTTCAAATGAGTAGGTAAAATGAGCCTTTTTCAGTAAATTACGTATGCAAGTGGACCATAGCGTTATTAGTGGGTTTTACGAGCGCTGTAAAACTTAGACTGATGCTCTGGCATAATTATAACAACTGAGGTTTAATTTTGTGAACATAAGGGGAACAATACGCCAAGTTTATGTGCCATCGTAAATACGTGTTGATCAAGTAAAGCTTTAAAACATTGCCAGCCAGTATTTGAAAGTATCACACTAGTGTTATTAGAGTCATAGCTCTACTACTTTAGGAACAAACCTGGAAAACGCATGGTTTCGTAAATCTGACCGTCAAGCTCGGCCAAAGCCAAACTGGGACTTAGCCTGCCACTACTGGTGACTGCTGCGTATAGTCCGTTTCACAAACCGACGTTTCAGTGGCGTCGATGATGATGATGATGATGATGATGATTTATTGGCATCCCCTTTGAAACGGGGTGGAGACAAATAGTCACCTAGCCTGCTTGATTTAATCAGGTATACTACACATGTTCTTTATCTCGCATTTTTGTATACCTTTTTCAAAAATTTTTCTTGTACCGCTGCATATATGATTTTAAGAGATCAGGTCGTATCCATCTTTTCCCTGCTTTTTTTCCTCCAGTACTCTAATCGTCTCTTGCTGATCTCTACGGCTGATCTGTTTATGTTTCCTTCCACTTTAAACCCAAGCGCTTCTGGGAGTTGCACGTTACCTACGGTTCTCGCTGGGTGGATCCCGTCGCATTCCATTAGGATGTGCTGAGTGGCCTCTGGATCTTTACTGCAGCATACACATGTCTCATCTAGTTCCGAATATTTGTTCCGATATGTTTTCGTCCTTAGGCAACCGGCTCGAGCCTCAAATAGCAAGGAACTGCCCTTTGTGTTATCGTACAGATTTTCCCTTCTAATTTCTTTCTTCTCATTCTTGTAAATCTCCATTGTCCTTCGTTTCCATTCTTTGCATCCAATTCACGGTCTCTATTTCTCTCACTTTCTTTCTGATGACCCCTGGTTGTCTATTTACAGTTTCGATTATCCTGTACTTGGTTGCCAACTTCATTGACCTCTTCCTCCATTCTGTGTCCACGCTTTTATTGTAGAGATACTTGTGCACTTTAGCCGCCCATTTATTTTCATCCATGTTCCTGAGCCTTTCTTCAAAACTAATTTTGCTTTGTGCTTCTCTGACTTCAAAAGAGGCCCAACCCATGTCTCCATGCACTGCCTCATTTGTCGTATTACCGTGTGCTCCCAAAGCCAACCGGTCTACTGATCTTTGGTTAACTTCTAAACCCGCCAATATATCCGATTTTAAGCATATAATCGCATTTGCGAATGTTAGCGCTGGCACCATTACTCCTTTCCAGATTTCACACACCACCTCATATTTATTGTGGCCCCACAGTGCTCTGTGTTTCATTAATGCTGCATTCCGCTTCCCCTTTATTTTCAGATTATCTTGGTGGTTGCTTGAGTAATTCTTTCCTTCGTTTATGTGTACGCCGAGGTACTTATATTGCTTCACTATGGGTATTACTTGCTGTTGAATTGACACCTCGAAGTTACTCGTGTGTTCATTAAAGATCATAATCCCTGATTTCTCTGTGCTAAACTTAAGGCCTAGATTTGTCGCTGCGTTCCCACAGATGTTCGCAAGTATCTGTAAATCTTTTTTATTGTCCGCTAGTAGCACAATGTCGTCTGCGTACATCAATCCAGGGACCTTCTGTTGCACCATTTGTCCATTACGCATGTAGGATAAATCAAAACCTAATTCGCTGTTTTCCAGTCGTCTTTCTATTCCCTTGACGTAAAGCGTGAACAACAATGGTGACAGAGGGCATCCTTGCTTCAATCCTTGGTGAATTCCCACCATTTCATTTCCTTTTCGGCCTTCCCATGCCACTTGTACTTGGTTGTCTCGATATATCTCCCTCAGCAGCTCCACGAAATCGTCATCTATGCCTTCGTATTGAAGAATATCCCACAACAATTCCCTGTCTACGTTGTCATAAGCTCCTTTAATATCTAGAAATGCTACCCATAAAGGTCTTTTCTGAGCTACTGAAATCTCTATGCACTGAGTTAGTACAAACATATTGTCTTCTAAGCGACTGCCTGGCCTGAACCCATTCTGTAATTCCCCCAATACACCGTTTTCCTCCACCCACTTCGACAGTTCTAATTTTATGGCTTGCATTGCCATTCTATATATCACCGACGTTACTGTACCTGGCCTGTACGAGCTCGTCTTATCCTTATCTCCTTTGCCTTTGTAGATGAGATTCATCTTGCTTTCACGCCATCCAACGGGAATATTCTTTGTTCTAATCACTTGCTCTATGGCATTAGTCAGCAGTGCCTTGCTTTTTGGACCGAGGTTTTTGATTAGCTGTATTGGGATTTCATCGGGTCCTGCTGCCGTGTTGTTAGGGACATTTTCTGCTGCCTTTTTCCAATAGAAGCTTTCTATGCTGAATTTTGATCTCTCAAGCCTCTCTGTTGTTGCTGGATCTGTTGTCTGAACTACACTTTTTCTCGTACCGAAGTTATGCCTGATAACGTCTGTGATGTACCGCAGCGCATCATCGCCTTCATAGATGTTACCGTCTTCATCCCTTATAGCCGTTTGCGAGTTTCTAGTTGGAGCTCCGAGTGCTTTTATATGGTTCCAGAATCTTTTTGGGGTGCCTTTGTCTCTTTTGTGAATGTTGTGCACCCAACGTTCACTTGCGCATTTAATTTTCTCTTGCACGAGCTCACTCGCAACCCTTTTCTTTTCTCTGTATGTATTCCATCTAAGGAGCACCTCTTCTTCTTGTAATCCCAACTTTTTGGCTTCTCGATGAACCCTAGATGCCTCTTTACGCTCTTCTATAGCTTGTTTAATTTCCTTGTTCCACCACTTACGTGGTTTCCTCTTTCCAATCCAACAATTGTATTGCCGTGTCCGCCTTATTTCATGCTGCATAACCTCCACCAGTTCCTTATATTCCCAGACTGCTGTAGGAAAAGCCTCAATTTTCTTCTCTATGTTGTTTGCGATCTCTGTTATTTGCTCGTCATTCATTTTTAAAAACTCTGAGGCTATTGGTTCATGTTCTGCGCTGGTATCTCTCCCAAACGTTAATGCTAAACGTCTATGATCGCTTCCCAGGCAATTTTTTCCATTTTCATATATTATCATTTGTTCCAGTTGTTCGTAGACCATTTCTGAGACTAAGGCGTAGTCGATACATGACTGCCTGTTTCCGCATTGCCACGTTACCTGTCCATGACACTTATTCTCCCTGTTAACTACTATAAGGTTCTGTTCATCACACAAATTCAGCACTAGAGAGCCGTTGTAATCAGTATATCCGTCTAAATCGTCCATGTGCGCGTTCATATCTCCCACTAATATCACCTGGCCCGAGTTACTGAACCCATTAATATCGCTTCTAATGCAATCGACCAATTCCTTATTTTTTTCCCTGCTATCACTACCTGTCCATAGGTAAGCTACTCCCAGCCACGTCTTTTTACCTTGCCATGTACCACTAATCCATAAATGCTCTTTACATGTCTCGTTTACCCTTCGCCACTTCAGACCTCGCCTAATTAGTACGCCTACGCCTCCGCCTTTCCTTGACCCGGTCATTCTGTTGCACCCTTCCCATACAAAGTTGTCAATAACAGGCGGCTGCTCCAAATCTCGTAGATGCGTTTCGGTCAAGGCGTACACGCTAATTGCTTCATCATTCAGTTGCGTTTGAATTTCCAGCCATTTTTCCTGCTTACGACCACCCTGCATGTTAATGTAGCAAATTTTACCTTCTCTATTCTTATCCTTTCTGCGTCTTTTCCTGACTCCTGGTCGCCTAATTCTGCCCTTTACTGGTGTTTCGCTATGTTCAATACTCAATCCTGCTTCCTGATTGCCTGGGGCCCGCCTAAAAAAGCTACAGCTCGTGCCGCGAATCGACTTCCGACCGGTATTGCTACACTTTCACTAAAATGTATCCCGTCACGCACAAAAGCGCCTTCGCGGCCTGCTCGTTGCACTTCTCGGTTGATGTCAATGACCGTAAAATTCATTGCTTTAGCTTGAGTCCAAATTTCCCTGTTTACTGCAAGAACTGCCCTTTCAATTTTATAACCCTGCCTTTCAACCTCTGGCACCGTGCACACCGCGATTTGTACTTCTTTTGAAACATTCCGCAGGTCGGTGACCCCTTTGGCTATTTGCTTTGTGATTCCTGCTCCTCGTCCGTTCAGTACGTCAATCACTCCGCCCATTATCACCACTAGGTGTCTCTCCTCCATTGTGTCCCACATGCGTTCCTTGGCCTTCGCTATCACCTCTCTAATCGGCTTTCCGGGAAGCGCGCTAACCTGGACTCGTTCGTCTGCCCCTACCCTCTCTGCTATCGCCGGTTCTACTTTACGCATGTTGGAATCCCCAACAAAGACAACTCGACGCTTTCCTTCCCCCTCACCGCCGAAAGCTGCCCCCGAAGTCACAATGCCCTCCCCTCCTTTCTTATCATTGCCCTTGGCTTTGTTTTGCCGAGACAATGCCGAGACAATGTTTTGGCGGACATAGGGGCTGCATACATCTTCCATAGGAAACGATTTTTGCATATCCTTGCGAAGCGTATATAACGGCTAGTTCTCTCACAGAATGCTTCAGTTTGTCTTATATCGGTGTCACACAGCGACTGTTGATCGCGATGGAGCCCGTTCTGGACCAGAATATTCGACCGCGATTGCCTCCTTTCCGCAGACTGAGCAAAGAAGCCAATCGCTACCGAGAAATTCGATTCAGATCGGGCTCGATCACGATAAAAAGTGCGCCGTGTGAACCCCGTATTAGGCACTGGAATAAAGTCGTGTTTGAAAGAATAAAAGTAGCCTCTGCTACTACATACGAGAAAATATTGCATCGAAGAGCTGACAATTCTCACAACCTATTGGGAAATCTGCCGAGAAGGGTTTACCAAAATGCGTTATTTAACTCATGTGTGCAATCGCTCATATTAGACTGAAATGCTAAGTCCTCAGGTGATGCAGGAAACCGGTGCAGTGTGAACATACCACAGCTCACGGAGTGCTGTGTTGCGGACACACTATAGTCCGCAAAATCGTTATTTTCCGCTTGTTGTTTGTACACCCATAAACTGCACAGTTCTGGTCTGTAGCCTTTTCATGAGTATATGCCATTATTTACGAGCGTAAGTCATTCGTGACAAAAAGAAACGGAAACATCGAAGGAAAGATGCCACTCCGCAACGCAAGCGCAAGGCAAGCTCACAGTGCAGACCAAACAGGCAACACTGACACATTCTCTCGACGCCAGACCGTCAGAAGCGTCCTTGTGAAAACGTCTATATACCGCGTGGGCGCCCATATCTTCAAAGCAATCTGCGATGTGGACAAACTCGCGGTCTCGCCGGCGTAATCTTGAACGCGATCTGCGATGTCTACAAAGTGCGCCTAGTGCTGGTAGCTTTGTATATGCGCTGTGCTTTCGTCGCTTAGTTCGCGTTGAAGCGAGACGCAGCATGAAGATCAATTCGCTCGCTGCTGCTGCTGCGCTGAGCAGCGTCTGCGTGTGCTCTTGGGGTGCAATTGTAGATGCGGTAGTTGCTGACTGCGCCGAGCAGCGTCTGTGTCTTTTCTCAAGGCAAGCAAAACCGTGCTATCGCTCGACAAACTTGGTTTAAGCGCGTTCAACCACGGCACAGTTCCAGCTAGGTTTCGGAATGTCCCAAAAGAACTCTGCGTTTCAGAAATTTTATACTTGGAAGGAATAAGCAGCGTTTTAAATGCAATGCATCGCGAAGTTCGAACGTTAGTGGCTTATTTAGAAGCGTTACGAATTATCGAACCCTCTTATTCTTTTCTTTTTTTTTACTTTTTATGCGTGATATATTGTTTGCCTGGTGTCCTCACGAACTAAAATAGGCAGCTTCTTTATGTCTGGTGACTGTACGGACCAGGCAATGCGTAGGTAAAGTTGGTAATTCGGGCTTTAGCAACTCCCGATGAAAGCGCTCTAAAGTGTTATGAGCGTGTCTATCAAGCGGGGCAGAATTGAGCCCGCGGTCCTGACACACTATGGTAAATGTTTTGACGGAGCGTCGCCGACGTAGCGACGTCGAAGATTATAGTGACAGCTGTCAGTTCTCTGCTGGTTCTTGATGCGCAGGCGAGCGAGCTGTCTAGGTTCTTCGGTGTGCAGGAGATAGGCGGCGACGTCGAGATTCTCTTAATCGGTGACATGCGGCAGCTAGGCACTGAGACTCGTCGTAGGGTTCCTGCCGTAAACCAGCCTTAATGGCACGTTCTGCATTGTTTCTTGCACCGCCTTGTTGTAAGCGATAGCTATGTACGGCAGGATGGCATCCCACGTCTCGTGCACGACGTCGTACATTGAAAGAATGTCGGAGAGGGTCTTGTTCAGCCGCTCGGTAAGACCATTAGTCTGCGGGTGGTAGGCAGTTGTCCTCCTGTGACTTGTTTCGCTGTATTGCAAAATGGCTCTGCAGTGATGGCTGTTCCTCTGCCAGTAATGAGGACTTCTGGGGTACCATTTCGCAGCAGGATGTTGCAATGTCGACGAAGAATTTAGCAACTTCGGCCGCACTAGGCAGAGTTTTCGTTTCGGCGTAGCGGTAAGGTCGTCGGTAGCTACGGCGATCCACTTGCTTCCGTATGGGGACGTCGGAAAGGGCCCCATAAATACATTACGAACTACTGAAACGGTCGACAAGGAGGCTCGATCGGATTTAGTAATTCCGCCGGCCTTGTCAGTGGTGTCTGGCGTCGCTGGCAGCCTCGTCATGTCCTGACGCAACGGGCGACGTCAACGGTCAGGCGCGGCCAATAGTACTTCTCATGTATTCGTGCAAGCGTTCAGGAAAATCTGAGGTGCGCACTGTGGTCAGCTTGAGGCTTGATAAGCGCAGTTGAGCGACAAATTAGAAAATGCAACGACAATGCCGATCTTGGCAGACCAGCGCGTATGTTGCAAATAAAATCGCCTTTATTATGGATAATGAAAAACAATGAATTGTGTACATAAGTACACGTGGCTAGGCGAGGCTACGAAAAGGCTACATAAACGTGACATCGACAGTACAGAAAGTAGTATTAGACAAATTGTCGATTTGGCCATAAGGACACGCTGGTTTCTCAGTGACCGTGGCTAGTGGCCTATAACATGGAGAGATTTCGGCACCCCCCCCCCCCCCCTCTCCCCGCGGGTACGTTGGACTGGGCGTGCTTAAGGGGAGTCCACTAGCGCCCACCAGTGCTTTTAATACGTAAGCACGACGCGCGTCAAAGTGGGAAAAAGTGTACGTGGGTGAAGTTTGGGAAGCCAGTCACGTGGTAGAGGTAGATCGGGGATGGGAGAGTTTAGAAGAGAGAGGCTGTCGATGGAGAACTGGGATGATGATAGCTCAATTGTGAGAGGTAGCTCAATGGTGAGAGCATCGCTCGCGTAATGCGAAGACGTGGGTTCGTTCCCCACCTGCGGACAGTTGTTTTTTCATCCTTTTCATTTCCATTAATTTATCAATTATTTAATTCAATTAGTAAGTACAAGTGATTTCCCCTATGGTGTCCTTGGTGTCATTGTTTGTTGGCTTATGATATATATATATACATATATATATATATATATATATATATATATATATATATATATATATATATATATATATATATATGTGTGTGTGTGTGTGTGTGTGTGTGTGTGTGTGTGTGTGTGTGTGTGTGTGTGTGTGTGCGTGGCGTGTGCGTGTAGTCATATCGTATGAAGCCAACAAACAAGGACAATGATATCCTCCGTGTCCTTCTTTGTTGGCTTCTACTGCTACACTATGAAAATACGGGTCCCTCGGTTTCCCTTCCTCACAGTGCAACTGATGTATATACACACTACAACTTACGGTGGTCGGGAGCCGACCCCACCATCAGTTAACTTCGCCCTCTGAGTGGCAGGACGTGCGAGCTCCTGACGAACATTTTCCAATGTGGTGAATGCGGTTGAAATCATGAATCCAGGACCTCGAAGAGGTATAACGTAATGCTAGAGCACTACTCTACCATTTACCGCTAAATCGCCACATAATTTATTGACATGTGTTTCCTCTCTTATATATGTGCAATGACTATTTTCAGCTTGGACCAACGTGTCTGGGAACACGCTAGGTAAGTTTCCGCTAACTGCTGAATTCAGCGCCGCTACATTTATTTATGTCTGTTATAACCGAAATTACTTTAGTTTTGTTATCTAGTGCCTACTCGGCAAATTAATTTCTGTAAATACATAGCTTTAGCGCTTATTGTAATTTATTTTTCAAATTTCGCCACAAGGCTGCGTATTTGGTTCGAATCTTGCAATGAAACATGCCATATTGTGATTTGCGTGGGTACTGTTACACTTAAGTAGTGCAGACATAGTGCACCTATCTCACGTTTCGACTGTGATTGCATTTTAATATTTTCATGTACGCTTACGGATGTGTGTTTATGTTTCCCCGGTCAATTCAGGCAGACAATATACCACTTCATTATTAAACAATGTACACAAAAACAATCGAGCGAGCTTCGCATTTTGATTGAAGCAAAATCAGCGGTAAGCAATAAATTCCTTCCAAAAGTTTCCCGAGTTATAGGCAGGTTGCTTGACACACTACAGGCATAATTCTAGTAGCCAAATTGTAGAATATTGGCAATATTGTGACAGACCGATGAAGAAGACGTTTCGAGATGACCTGAAGACGACGCTCTGGACTTCGCGAGCTAAATATGGTCTTCTCAGCCGCTGCCAATCTTGTAAATACAGTGTAAATATATTTCTTACTTCTTTCCCCCCCTAACATTTTTGGTGGAGTTTGCGGGCTCAAGCTCAAGACGGATTTACGCAGCGGGCACTCCTTGGCTGCATCTGCCATGCCAGCTCAAGGCGAGGATGCTTCGGGCTCGTCGGCCCCCACGCCAACCGTCATTCTGGCACAACCGCGCGACCCCGGCACCTTTTCCGGCACTGACAGCACGGATGTTCAAGATTGGCTTCAACTTTATGAGTGGGTGAGCGCGAGCAACCACTGGGACCAGACCGTCATGCTGGCTAATTTGATATTCTATCTCGCGGGAACGGCACGCGTCTTGTTTCAGACTCACGAGGAGGAACTTACCACCTAGGACATTTGTAAACAGAAGCTCAAGGATTTGTTTGGCAAGCCTGTTGGACGTCAGCAAGCCGCTCAAAAAGACCTCGCTTCCAGTGCCCAGACGTGCACTGAGTCCTACCTCACATACATCCAGGACGTGCTCGCTCTGTGCCGCAAAGTGGATCCGAAAATGTCCGAAAGTGATAAAGTCCCAGATGTCATTAAGGGCATAGCAGATGATGCCTTTCACCTCCATGTGTTTAAGAATTCTTCTACTGTACAAGCCATCATTACCGAATGCCGGCGGTTTGAAGAAGCCAAGAGCCGCCGCATTGCCCACTGTGATGAGGAAAACAACGACAAACTCGCCGGTTTCCAGTTGGGCCCAGGATCCTTTAATAATGACACGGCAGACGGGAGCTTGCTACACGAAACACAGACTTTAAACAGACACGTTAAACGATACAGACGATTTACATACACATGCACGTGGGCTATAGTTCGGGATTTGTCCTTCGATATAAAACACGTGCCTAGCACTCATGCAACACTCGCCCGTATGCATCGTCGTTGCGGTGCCCGTGACGGTGGAATGTCGTTGTGGCTACGTCGCTGCTGTCGCGCCGCACCTTGTCACACCACGCCGCTCCTTGTCGCGACGTGGAAGCAGGAGAAAAACAGCAGGCCGGTAGAACACCAGGCCACTGCTGTAGCTGGCCAGTAACGCCTGGCCTATAACGCCTCGGCTGCTAGAACGGCAGGCTCGGTCGGCGGGCAGGTAGCTCAGGCGCCCCGGTGGCCAGCAGGAAGCACTGCACCAGGCCGCTATCAGAGCAGGCCGCTGGTACACAGGAGAGCAGAGCAACGAGCGGGATCCACGACCAGGTCCGCACGGTAGCAGGACGCCCGGTCGCCATTCCTCGGGCTCGCTCAGCAGGCTGGTAGCTCAGGCGTCCCGGTCCCAGCAGGAAGCACTGCATCAGGCCGCTATCACAGCAGGCCGCTGGCGCGCAGGAAAGACCAACCACGAACTGGATCTCCGCCCGGGTCCGCACTGTAGCTGGACACCCGGTCGCCGGTACCCGAGCCTGGGGCCGCTGTTTTGCGAGCTTGCGTGCGAGGCTGCCGCTCGCTCTCACGCTCTGCGTGCTCTCGTGTCGCTTCTTCGTTCGTTGCACGTGTCGTCATCTTCCATTACCATCATCACCAATCCTCTTCTTGTAGCCACAACACAATCATCATTCGAAGCAGGTCTTCTCGCCACCGCACGCCACTATCCACATCATCACAAGGGCCCACCACTTTAGATAGTTGCCCGCAACTATTCTAAACAACAAAGGAGATGTGCATGAGTGCAGGCACGTGCAGATCGTTCAAGAAAAGTTCTGGGTCCACAAACAATTTACGAGCACACACTGGTCACAAAACACGTTGAGACTTCGGAAGACAAGCCAAAGTTCTCATGAAAGAAATGGAAAGTTCTACCACAATCCAAAGTTCTAATAAAAAACTGAAGTAGTGTGCGCGGCCATCACGATGACACAAAATAATAGTGTCCAAGAAACACGAGAAACCATTCACATCTTTGTCAGAGTCCAGAAAACAGCATGTCGGTGCAGGTACAGTGAGTTATGTTACCCGCTCCCAAATTAACCGAACCGCGGATGTCTCAATCCTACGTACCGGTCTTTCATGTGTTAACCGCGCACGCCAAGCAGCGCCAGATGTGCTGCGTCGTGTGAGGTCAGCCACTCCTATGCGCCTGGTGTCAGCTTGCCCAATGCGATTGTCTGATATCCCTAATCTTGTTGGGATCTTAGAATCGAAATCAGCTGTCGAATTCCACGAATCAACTTTTTCATGATTCAGTGGAAGATTCAGAACATCTGTCTGCTCGTCTCCGTTTACGTTTGATGATAAGTGAATAAGCGCTTCGTTTTGTCTCACAGGCGATTCATTGTTAGACCTTGGGTTCACCTGACATGCTGTAGTTTGCATATGCTGTTGAGATAGGGTGCCTACGCTTAAGTCACATACCACTGGAGTCATTGCCTGGTTACTAGGCGTTTGCTTTGACATCATGGGTGAGTCCACTCTTACAGATTGTGAAAGATTGGCTGGGTGAGTTTGCTGGCAATCTCTATTGCTGATTATACCAGAGTACAAAGCTGCGTCTTGTTTAGTGTCATGGAGGATGGGGCTCACATGAACTTTCGTTTGCGGAGCAGCCTCCTCGATTGAAGTGCATTGTTCCAACAAACAACCAATACCTAAAGACTGCATTGATAGTGAGTCACAATTTCATTCTTGCGATTTATATTTGTGGCTTAGGGCAGTTCTTACATTAGCTTTTTGAACATTGCGAGCTTCGGGTTCATGGAAAACATATAATGCTTGCTCACGCGTCAAGCAACCTTGAGACACATCATCGCCCGTTTTCAAACCTAAAGACTTGATTGCGGAAGGCGGGGAAGACAAGGCAATAACCCCATTTTGAGCTTCACCATCGGATGTAGTCATGCTGCCGAAAGTCGTAGCGCTAGTGAGCGCTTCACGATCTGCGATCTGCAATTTGAGGACGCATAGCTCTTCATGACGCACTCGGTCAGCTTGAAGCTGCACTACATGACGAGCTTTTTCCATTTCTCTTTCAGCAGCACGCCTCTCACACTCCAATGACCGCTGATGTTCCACCCAGTCTCTCAACTCTGCTTTCTCTAGTCCCATGCTCTCGCTTAGCTCGATTAGTTCTTTTATATGCATTGCCTTTCTGTTCTTGGATGCAAATTTACAACCTGTCTCGTCCTGTCCAGTAGCTACACGCTCAAACCTCTGCAGATACGCGTGGAGGTCGTCGTGTCGTTCATCGAACAGTGGCAGTAACTTCTGGGGATTGAAGCAGGGTAGCTTTGGTGACGATAAGGGCGCGGCAGGGGCAGGTATCTCGCTTTGCGCTCCTTCTTGAAGCTTGAGCTTCAGCTGCAAGATTTGTCGCTGCCTTTCGTGGGCTAACCGCTGACTTTGTGCTGCTGCTTTGGCTGCCTCTAGCTCAGCTGCTCGTTCGTCCCTCTGCCTAGCCTGTTCTTTTTCAATCCATTCGCGAAGTTCAGCGCAAGACAAGCCTAACTGTGCTGCAGTGGCGGCTAACTTGTTGAAATCCATATCGGTCATCTAGTGCTGCGTGTATACACCCGAATGCCGGTCTCCGCGATAGGGATGTTACGGGCGGATCCTGCAAGCTCGCCAGATTGTGATGAGGAAAACAACGACAAACTCGCCGGTTTCCAGTTGGGCCCAGGATCCTTTAATAATGACACGGCAGACGGGAGCTTGCTACACGAAACACAGACTTTAAACAGACACGCTAAACGATACAGACGATTTACATACACATGCACGTGGCTCTGGACGACACTCTGGACTTCGCGAGCTAACTATGATCTTGTCAGCCGCTGCCATTCTTGTAAATACAGTGTAAATATGTTTCTTACTTCTTTTCCTCGTAACAATATTATTACAGCAGCAGCTTATGGAGGGCAGGTTTGGTATTCGAAGCTTGCTTCCTTTCCTTTCGGTTAATTCCTTTCAAATATAAAAAAAGAATTATACATGTCTAAAACATATGTTGGAATCTATGTGAAAGTGGTTATTGAAATATTGTAAATTTGTCCATTCCCTTCCTGCGCATGTGGCATAAAGAAAACTGCCGGGAACATGTGGCCCCGCGCACCCGTACTAAGCATTGTGACAAATCCTATATAGGCTTGCAATTATTCCTTTCTTCTCATTTGTTTTAAGCGTACCGGATGATTCTTGGCCAGTCCGCGGTTGTCTGTATGTGCCCTAGTATGGAAACAGTATTCATCATCAACACCCGCTAATCTTCGCGAAAAGCTCATTGGCCTTGGAGCGATATGTGCCACCCGCTTCTTGGCCAATCCAGCCTTCTGGGTACAGCCATTTTATGGAAATCATCATCATATTCAAGACGCGGACACGTTTCTTGGACAATCCTCCGCAGGGGTTGTGTCTCGTTGTACGGAAATCGTAATCATGAACACGCGATAGACGAACAAGTGGACGTTGAGACGCCTGCCTCCTCGCCAGTCCCCCGTTGCGTGTGTGTGCCTCAGTATGGCAATCGTGATCATAATCAACGTGTGCGAACCATCTTAACGATTTAGATGACGCTGGCACGCCCGCTTTTCTTGTCCAGTCCCCCGTTGTACGTATGTGTCATAATATGGATGTTGTAATGATCATGAACCCGTGGCAATCCTCTCAAGAACTAGCTGGCCTTGGCATGACATTTTTTAAAGAGCAGCTTTCTTTGCCGCTCCTCCTGACTTTTCGGGCGCTGCTGCTGCTGTGACAGTCTTGTCGCGCGTGCCGCTGGGTTTCCTGCCGCGCCACCAGGTGGCACTCGCCTCCGCACATCCTTAGTCGAAGAAATGGTATACGAGCAACTACACCAAATGATAATAGACGAAAATGAAAAAAATAGCCTGGGTAGCGATCATAGACGTTTAGATTTCAAGTTTGGGAGAGATACCAACGCAGAACACGAAACAATGGCCTCAGAATTTTGAAAAATGAATGAAGAGCAAATAACACAGATCACAAAAAAAAAACATATATATAGAGAAAAAAATTGATTCTTTTCCTACAGCATTCTGTAAACATAAGAAACCAGTTGACGTTTTGCAACATGAAACAAGGCAGACACGGCAAAACAAGTGTAGGATTGGAAAGAGGAAACCACGTAATTGGTGGAACAAGCAAATAAAGTAAGCTATAGAAGAGCGTAAAGAGGCATCTAGGGTTCATCGAGAAGCCAAAAAGTTGGGATTACAAAAAGAAGAGGTGCTCCTTAGATGGAACACATACTGGGAAAAGAAAAGGGTGGTGAGTGAGCTCGTGGAAGAGAAAATTAAATTCGCAAGTGAACGTTGGGTGCATAACATTCACAAAAGAGAGAAACGCGCCCCCAAAAGATTCTCGAACCATAAAAAAGCACTCGCAGCTCCAACTAAAATATCGCAAACGGCTATAAGGAATGAAGACGGTAACATCTACGAAGGATACGATGCGCCGCGGTAGATCACAGACTTTAATAGGGATAACTTCGGCACGAGAAAAAGTGTAGTTCAGACAACGGATCCCGCAACAACAGAGAGGCCTGAGAGATCAAAATTTAGCATAGAAAGTTTCTATTGAAAAACGGCAGCAGGTAATGTTCCTAATAACACGGTTGCAGGGCCCGATGGCATCCCGATACAGCTAATCAAAAGCCTCGGTCCAAAGAGCAAGGCACTGCTCTTTGGACCTAATCTTTGGTTCTAATCACTTGCCATAGAGCAAGTGATTAGAACAAACAAAATTCCCGTTGGATGGCGTGAAAGCAAGATGAACTTGTTCTACAAAGCCAAAGGAGATAAGGATAAGACGAGCTCGTACAGGCCAGTTACAGTAACGTCGGTGATATATAGAATGGCAATGCAAGCCATAAAATTAGAACTGTTGAAGTGGGTGGAGAAGAACGATGTATTGGGGTAACTACAGAATGGGTTATGGCCAGGCACATACTTAGAGGATAATATGTTTCTACCAACTCAGTGTATAGCGATTTCAGTAGCTCAGAAAAGACCTTCATCGATAGCATTTCTAGATGTTGAAAGAGCTTATGACAACGTAGACAGGGAATTGTTATGGGATATTCTTAAGCACGAAGGCATAGATGACAACGTCATGGAGCTGCTGGGGGAGATATATTGACCCTTTTCGCGGCGATCCCGTGGGCGCTGCCCTGTTTGATCGCGTGGTGACGCGTCCATTGCTTGCCTCAACTGCCTCCGTTGCCTCCTTGTTTACAATGTAAGTGTATGACACCGGCGCGGCTTAGCAAACCTCTGTTTTCGAAAATATCGTAGACGTTGACTAGGTGGACGACACGAAGCTTTCATCACAGCTTCAAATAACATGCAAAAGCGCTTTCGGAGCTGTTTAAGCTACATGCAAACGGCGCAAGCAGCGTACATAGTGCTTGTTCTAAAAGCGGGGCTAAATATGTATTCCAAGCTATCCAAACATTCCGCTCATGAATTCAGTCAGGGTTAGTGTGTTTAGCTGTTTGTTCTTTATTGGGCAAATATTTTGAAGCAGCTGCTTGTCAGTCTCTGACTCAGTGAAGTTCCTCGGTGCAGCCACTGTCTGATTATTTTCTGCCTAATCGCTCGCGGGTGTGCTCAGTTCCGATAGATTTGTTCTTGCTGCGCACAAGGCTTGAAGCGTAGTTGTTTTGTACATTGTAATACCTTGTAGCAAATATCTATTACAACTAATAACTCGCTTACTCTTCTGGACCGTCACGAAATATTCAGCTTCGACCATTCGTGCGCCATCGCTGTAGTCCATCATTTATTGTGCGTATACAGTGCGCATATATTCAGGTGTGCGCCCATTCACTTTTCTTGATACGTCGGCGATAGAGTGAGCGTAAGTTTTCTTGCCCTTTGGGACAAATGTGTATGGATAACGTGCGCGAAACTTACTATGACAGGAGGCGGCACTACTATCTTTGTCATTCTTTAACGAGTGGTACTCACTCAATTGCCGACGTTCTGGGGATGAAGCCCTTTCTTTGAAGGATAGCGATACAAGGCTGGCAAATGAGCAAATTTCTGTATTCTCGAGGAAAGCCGTACATCAAAAAGTGACGGTAACACGTTCAAACAGTGACAGCAGCGGTCCGCGAACTTGGCCACACAGATTCATTCTATTGCTTAACATGCCAGTCTTTATTTTTGCAGCCAACTACTGCACACGTCTTCAATCCACATGATTCAAACTAGCATGATTGGAGCACAGTGTGTTAGCGAAAACTCAGTTGCATTTCCGACAGCTGATCGCACAGAAGCAAGGTAGAAGCGGTAGTGGTTTCGTATTCGTGCGCGGTCGCTGAGGAGACGTATATGGCGCGCCACCGTGAGCGCCATCTCGTTTCTCTAAAACAAACTGCTCCGCGAGAAGGGTCAATAGAGACAACCAAGTACAAGTTGTATGGGAAGGTGGAAAAGGTAATGAAATGGTGGGAATTCACCGAGGATTGAAGCAAGGATGTCCTCTGTCTCCATTGTTGTTCACGCTTTAGATTAAGGGTATAGAAAGACGACTGGAAAACAGCGAATTAGGTCTTAATTTATCCTACATGCGTAATGTACAAATGGTGCAACAGAATGTCTCTAGACAGATGTACGCAGACGACATTGTGCTACTTGCGAATATCTGTGGAAACACAGCGACAAATCTAGGCTTTTAGTTTAGCACACAGAAATCAGAAATTATGATCTTTAGTGAAGAGACGAGTAATTTCATGGTGTCAATTCAACAGCAAATAATACCCATAGTGAAGCAATATAAGTACATTGGCGTACACATAAACGAAAGAAAGAATTACTCAAGCAACCACCAAGACAATCTGAAAATAAAGGGCAAGCACAATGCAGCAATAAAAAAACGCAGATCACGGTGGGGCCACAATAAGTATGAGGTGCTGCATAGAATCTGTAAAGGAGTAATGGTGCCAGCGCTAACGTTCGCAAATGCCATTATATGCTTAAACCGGATATCTGGTCGGGGTTGGAAGTTAACCAAATATATGTAGGCTGGTTGGCTTTGGGAGCCCACGGTAATACCACAAATGAGGCAGTGCAGGGTGACATGGGTTGGGCCTCGTTTCAAATCAGAGAAGCACAAAGCAAAATTAGTTTTGAAGAAAAGCTCAGGAACGTGGATGATAATAAATGGGTGACTAAATTGCACAAGGTGACACAGAATGGAGGAAGAGGTCAAGGAAGTTGTTAACCAAGTACAGGATATAAAACTGTAAATAGACAAACGGGAGTCATCAGAAAGAAAGTGAGAGATATAGAGACAGTGACTTGGATGCAAAGAATGAAAAGAAAAAGGACCATGGAGATTTACAATAATGAAAAGAAAGAAATTACAAGGAAAAATCTATACTATAACACAAAGGGCAGTTGTTTGCTATTTGAGGCTCGAGCCGGTTGCCTAAGGACCAAAACATACCGGAGCAAATATTCGGAACTAGATCAGGCACGTGTATGTGGCAGTAAAGATCTAGAGATCCCTCAGCACATCCTAATGGAATGCGACGGGGCTCACCCAGCGAGAACAGTAGGTAACGTGCAACTTCCATAAG
This sequence comes from Dermacentor silvarum, assembly GCF_013339745.2. Classification (NCBI taxonomy): domain Eukaryota; kingdom Metazoa; phylum Arthropoda; class Arachnida; order Ixodida; family Ixodidae; genus Dermacentor; species Dermacentor silvarum. Next base: position 116,783,826 of record NC_051158.1, read on the forward strand.
CACTTGGGTTTAAAGTGGAAGAAACATCAACAGATAAGCCTTAGAGATAAGCAATAGACGATTAGAGTACTGGTGGGAAAAAAAAGCAGGGAATAGATTGATACGACCTGATCTATTAAAATCATAGGTAGCGGTACAAGGTGAATATTGAAAAAAAAAAGAAAAATATTAGTGAGAGGTATACAAAAAAAAAGTTGCAGTGGCTTAGATCGGCTATGCCAGGATATACGTAGCGTTAGCAAAGGTTCAGCTGATTATTCTTAGCTTATTCTTAAGATTATTCTTAAGATAAGATTATTCTTATGAGTCAAGCTTCTCCGTTCTTCTGCGCTGTTGAGCAGCATTTGCGCTCTCCTTCTCCATGGCTATACCACACTGGCAAACGCCAGTCAGAAGCGCAGCGGCTCCAGCGCAGTGTCAGACGGCGACTGCACAGCGAGCGCGCGCCGGCGCCAGTGCGTCTACCACGGCTACGACGTCACTCCTCTGGAATGCGCAGACCGGCGCCGGTGATCCGCGCGCGGCGGCGGCGGAGTGCGCGAGAGGTGCCGGCTCCGGTGGCTCCGGTGCGCATGCCGTGTGACATCACTGACCCTTGCGCATGCGCAGCACGGCTCTTGATGTGCCGCGCAAAACGGGCTTGGCTAGGCCAGTGTAGCTAACGCTACAAAATACAAGATAAAGAACATGTATAGAATACCTTATTAAATAAAGCAGGCTAGGTGAGTATTTGTCGTCGCACCGTTTCAAAGGGGATGTGAATACATCATCATCACCCTAAAGGTTGGTGCTTGGAATTCTTTGTATTTGTGTGTTCCTCAAAAATAAAGGTAGGACATTAGGCAAAATAATTACAAGAGCTTGGTAGCGAAACCCGCCACTCCGTTTCAAAGGGGACGCTCATAGCATCCATCCATTCATCCATCCATCCCTCCATCCATCCCTACAATTCCTGGAAAAAATCTAATGTAGCGCCATTGGTGTCAGTGTGCAGGCGCCTCCTTTCTCGTGCGTTTTGTAGATTGTAAATCTAGTTAGTTGAGACGCGGAACCCGTTGAACATGGCCCTTGGCCGCAAAGATGGGCTTGTGCAATTATCCCGCTAGGGCACACCAAGGCGGTGCGGTTCGGATCGGTGTAGTGGGAGAGGTTCGAGAGACGGAAAAATGCGAGAATTTAACATTGAATACGACAATGGAATATATGTAGAAACACAGGGCGTGATTTCTGTAGTGCTTGAAAGTGTAAAACATATGCGATATTCAATCAGTCAATGTACGCAAGTGCTCGAACTGTGTTTATATGCATGACATATATGCCCTGAGACCGAACCCTATTTGGGGTTTTCAAACTAAAGAAATTTAAACCGATGCTGTCGTTGCGACTTGTTCAATATTTTAGGGGTACACCGTGTTATAAAAGGGCATTATCGAAGATTTAGGTCATCTTAACGCTTGCACTGGCAAAAACCATCTCCGCAAGCAAGCAGGGCCGAACGCGGGTGCGTTTGCGTGCAGACGCGCTCAGCGTTTATGCTCTTGAAGGCAGCACCACTGCGCTGCAAATGGACATTCAGTAAGCTCGATGGGGCTCAGAAATCGCACGGTTTCAAACGTGATTCACTCTGTGTTTAGAAGGTCGAGCAAGCGCCATCTGGAATATCTACTCGCTTTCGCGTTGTTCACTTGATGGAACGCAGCACGCGCACCGAGGCAACGACGCGCGACCAAGACGCAGCTCATGCGCTAGCGAGCGCATGCCAGTTGAGCCCGGCCGTGCTCGTGGCTCTCGCCTCCGTAGTTTCTTTGTGGACACCAAAGAGGTGCTGCTACAGCTCCTAGGAGAGGAGGCAGAGGCGAAGGGGTGCGGTTGGCGCTACTTTAGTTTTGAATGCGAAGCATTTTTTGGCGAAGATTTGCTACTTTGACGTATCTATCTATATATCCAGCCGCCTACGTCTTTGTGCGCTCATGGTGGTTTCGTTACCTTGATATGTACCAAATTTGGCATACACAACAGTACATGAGGAACGCAAATGATATGTCATGACATGAATATAATGACACGCAAGTCATGAAGGTCATGAAACAACCGCCTATGTCTTGGTGCTCTAATGGACGTTTTGTTGACTTAGTAGCTACCAAAATTGGCACAGTATGACAGCAGTGTATGACCAACATAAGTAATAGGTCCAAACATAAATGTCATGACATGCGTGTCATTTAGGCCATGACAATGACCCAGCGAAAAAGATGAACACTTAAAAGCCACTGAAATTGGCTTGGACATGGATAATAAGTGAAGCAAACATTAAAGGATGCTGGTAGAAGTCAAAGTCATGAGCACGAATCAGCAAAAATGACCGATTCAACGAAAGACATTACACTGAAAAACCACTGGAATGGGTTCGGACATGGGTACTTAGTGAAGCAAACAGTAAAGAATGCTGGTAGAAGTCATAGCCATGAGTATGACTGAGCAAAAAGGACAATGATTCGGCGTAAAAAGATTAACACTCAAAAACCACGGGAATGGGTTCGGACGTGGGCACTAAGTGAAGGAAACACTAAAGGAAGCTGGTAGAACTCATCGTCATGACAATGACTGAGAAAAAATGACAATGACTCAGCGAAGAAATATTAACATTCATAAATCACTGAAAGTGGTTCGGACATAGGCACAAGTGAACGAAACACTAAAGGATGATGTTAAAAGTAATACCCAAGATCATGGCTCAACAAAAATGATAATGACTCAGCGAAAAACATTAATACTCCAAAACCACTGGAATGGGTTCGGACGTGGGCACTAAGTAAAGGAAAAACTAAAGGATTGTGGTAGAAATCATAGTCATGACCACGACTCAGCAAAAATGACAATGACTCGGCGAAAAAAGAATGACACTGTGATGAAATGAGGATGTATAGTGAGGTTTGATTGTGATGAGACTGTAATGAGGTTTGGGCCCAGGACCACTCACCAAGGAACGCAATCGATCATTCGAGTGCACACAAACACAGTATATATATTAACAGCACAAAAATGTACAGACTTCACGATGGACATGTAATTAAGTCATACTAACGCATGCAGTCCCGAAGCTGCTACTATAGAGTGTCCTGTCATATAATATAAAGTCTCTCGCCGTGCGTTCCCTTTGCGCGAAGTCCGTTGACGCGTAGAGGCCGATGTCGGTCCCGAAGGGTCGGCTGACGGCTGGACGACGTCACCATGGGCCTACCCACGGTATCATGGCATCAGCAGCTGCAGCAGGGACGGTAGCAGACACAGCCGTGGTAGCCGTGCAGCAGTTCTCGCTACTGCTCTCGCCTAGGGCAGCAGGCTGGTCGTGACAGTGGTCCGGGAAAGCGACCACATCGCCTGGCTCCCTGGACCGGTTGTCCAGCAGGAACACAGGCCCTTGAGGCTCCCTGGACCGGTTGCCTCGCTCGCCTGGCTCTCTCGAGCGGTTGCCACGCTCGCCTGGCTCTCTGGACTGGTTGCCCAGCAGGAACGCAGGTCACTGGCATCCGAGAACGAGTTGCATCGTTCGCCTGGCTCCCTGGACCGGTTGCCCAGCAGGAACACAGGTCCTTTGCGTCCGAGGACGGCGTAGTGGGCGATCTGGGTTCTCTGTACCGGGCGTCCAGCGAGAACCGGCTGGCCTTCAATGTCGAGCAGCTCAGAACACTCGCACGCACCACGCACCACGCGCCACACGATCACACCACTTCGTCATCGCCCCCGCACGGCGAACACGGCAATGTCTGTTTTTCGCGCGCTTCCGTCCATATCATGACAGACACTAAAGAACGAATGGAACGGGTTCGGATGTGGTACTAAGTGAAGGAACAGGCTAAAGGCTGATGGTCGAAGTCATCGTCATCAGCATGTCTAAGGCTTTCGCCTTAAGGTTTCTTAGGTGTAGCTAAAGGGAATCCTGAGAACTCACGGCATGAATGTCATGATATGCGTGTGATGTAGGTCATGAAAGAGCCGCCTATGTCTTGGTGCTCTAATGGACCTTTCGTTAACTTGGTAGGCTCCCCGCCCACTGCTTCGCATAACATCGATACCCACAGGGCGTGGGATCTGCCAGCTTTTTTTCCCATGGGCTTTACACATCCCGGCCGCCACGGCAGCATTTCGAAGTTTGTGTGTATCGCATGGCACAATCTTCCGGCGTAAGGTAGAGAACCATTCGTATTCCTGACGATGGGTCTGCACGATAACCACCGCACTCCATGGCCCGGAAAGTGCGCCATAATTTCTTGTTTCCTGTTTCGGAGCCTAGGTGCTCACACCAATCACGCCAGCGGTTTCATGACAATTGTTTGTCGTAGCGCCGAGCACGCGCAGGGATTCGGTTAGCCAAATAGCGGGCTTCGTGTTGCAAAGGGTTACGATTAGCCACATGTTCCGCCTGGCGGCGCTGCGCCCATAGGTTGAGAAAGTTTAGGTCAGGGGTCGGTTGGTCCTCATTTAGTGTCGTAGAAATCCTTGAGTCGTGTAATATTGTTAGTGAGATGCAGATGGCAGTCATTGCATCAAGTGTTATTGCCCTGTCATCGTCGCGGATCTTGCCCCAATCGGTTACGCCATTTTGTGACGAAGTTTCCTCGTGTATTTAGTATGTATGGCAATCAATACGGGTGAGAGAGAGTAAAATAGAAGAGAGGAAAGGCAGGGAGGTTAATCAGACGCGCGTCCGGTTTCAATCAATACGGGTGAGTACTTCCCCATGAGGCTGGCTCAGCCACCCATGTAGGATATCAAGGACCGAGTCACCAAGTGAGATCCGGTGCGTGAGACCTAGTTTCCGGGATGGTAAGTATGTATGGATGGTTCTAGAGGGCAAAATTTGAATCCGTAAAGACTTCGTAGACCTTCTTGCCTCTTCTTGGGTCAGTTTCATAGCCACACATGGTGTGCGGGGCATTAAAATCACCTCTAACAAAAACCGGAGCCTCTGGATATACAGACCTGATGTGGTGCAACCACCCGATATTGAGGCGTGTGCTGCGCAGTCTGACATATGAGACAACTATTAATGGTATTTTGGCCGGATGGGTTGAAACTGCAACCACTTCTTGTTGTTGTGTGCACCATTTATTGAGGTTTTTCGTTGTTTGAGGGATGTTTTAATCGATGTATACGGCGGCCTTCCCAGGTTTTTCGCGCTTATCTGGAATGCAAAGGGTAGGGTAACCAACGATATGTGAGATTGCACCGAGTTTATTCGACTCATGCAGAAGCAACGCCCACCCATTAGGTTTGCCGAGCCGAAGTTTTGACTTTAGTTGTCCCTAATTTGTTAGAGAAACCGCGACGGTTTCATTTTAAAATGGCTGGATGCTGCTCACCTGGAAAGTTAGCCATGGCGAATACTTGTTTGAATTAGTTGTGTCACTTTGTTCAGGGTGTCAAGTACAAGCAGATACATGGCCGAATCGGTAGGGGCCCCTTTTGCACTGGCGGGAATGGCGAGGTAGGCGAGACCATAGTAGGTGGCAATGCCGCTGCGAGTTTTTTTTATTTGTATTGTCAGACCTCACACTTTTTTTACAACGCGGTGTTTTTGTTATTTATGCGACATTTTTGCTTTTTTGTGCGTATATGTGTCGACCTTGTGTTCATTCGCATCGCCTTTGACTGATGCGCCACTTCTTTTTTTACCAAGAAGCCAAGTGGGCCCCTCACGGAGGTGGTGTTGTCTGTGGTGCAGTTGGGTAATTGTTGAGTATATTCGTTGTTAATTTTGTACATACCGTTAACTTACCCTACTCTGCGACTAATTATTGCTTCCGTTCTCGTTGAGACCTACATGTTTCACATTTTGGGACTCGGCACGACTCTCTCAAGGTGCGAAGGACGGCTTTTGACGAAGTTATCAGATAGTTATCCAGATGTCACGTCCGCCAAATCGCTGTGCCGTCACAAAAAAGACCTTGTCTAAAAAAATATCATGCAGTCTCAAGCGACCTCTTCAGACACGAGGGTGAGGTCAATGTCACGCGATATCCCGGCCGCGGCGGCCGCACTTCAATGGAGGCGAAATGCAAAAACGCCCGTGTGCTTGCGATGTAGTGCACGTTAAAGAACCCCAGGTCGTCAAAATTACTCCGGAGCCCTCCACTACGGCGTGCCTCATAAAAATGGTTTTAGCACGTAAACCCCAGAAAGAAGAAGAAGAATGTAGCGCGATTTGATAATTTGATATGTTCTTTTCAGTGCTAACTTTTAGCATCAATTCATTTTTCGAGCTGTATTAAGCAGACATTTGTTATATTCTTTAAATAAACGAGGGTATGTGAAGAACAACATATTTTTTTAATGCCTGAAGTCAGTTTGAGATGTTTTCGTTAAGAACAGTGCTTATTTTAAATTATGGAGCCTGACGATGCAGCATCCATTACTACAGTATGCAATAAATGTTTATGAATCATAAGGACCTGTGAAGCCCGAATAAATAATGGGGAATTGAACTTCTCGGGCGCATTATGCGCCGAGCAGCGTGTGCCTTTAATTGTGTTTTATTAAAGTTGTATTGATATTATGGAGAGTTAGTAACCAAAAGGTGATTTAAAATGTTTTGTTCTGCTGCGAAATAATGACCGCGATAAAAACTCATAGTGGACGCTTTTGTGTTTCAAATACTTTGTGCAGATTTTAAAATCTACAGCCCCTCAATATAGCATGTACAAAGTTCATTGTGCCACACACAGCATGTACATGCTTGTATAGTGCATGCCACATTGTCGTTTCGTTTATTTCCAGCAAGACCTGTAAATATGTGCAAAACACGTTATCTGCAGACGGAAGAAGGAATGGTACGTGGCTATTGCACTTTTTTAGAAAGATTAGTGCCACCTTAACAAATTAACAGTTTTATATACCCAGTAATTTATTTTTCTTGTTTTTTTTTTTCATTTTCTGTAAACGTGCTGCAAATACTCTAGTTCATGATAAGTCTCAGACTGCACGCAAAACCAAAGCGTCTACATAAAAAGAAGGAAACTTGCGTGTTGTGCGTTTGAGCACCACAGAACGGTGCCTTCTTATCAATAAATAAATGAAAGTTATTAAAAACGTAAGACAATATTTTACACAGCAACTATAATTCATAACACCACTCTATTTCAGATTATGCGATTGAGTGTAACGACAAAATTATTCTGAAGCATTTTTTCATGGTAGACGCAGTATCTAACACACCGCGGTGGCTTAGCGACTCTAGTGTTGGGCTGCTAAGAACGAGGTTGCGGGATAAAATTCCGGCCGCGGCGGCCCCATTTCGATGGGGGCGAACATGCAAAAACGCCCGTGTCGCCTGCATTAGGTCTCCGTGCGGTTACCGTGGAGCCGAAAAGGCTGGAATCCCGCACCACGGTATGCCTCGTAATCACATCGTCTTTTAATTAAATTTCATTCAGTTTATTTGAACATCAGAGGAGACAGCACAACAGTCACTTGTAACCCCCCCCCCCCCAAAAAAAAAAGAAAAAATATTTTAAGAGGTACTATCTGCGCGGTGCTATATGCACGGCTATGTCAGCTGGTATACCGCCCAGGTAAACGGAAAGTGCATCAAGTGCGCGAGTTTCTCCCCTGGTGCTTGCTTCCGAGAAGAAAATAAAAATGAAACCAGCTGTTATGGCAATGGTTTTGATGATTCGCGAGGGGGAGACGGCCATCTCTCTTATCTGCAATGCGCTCGACGAGTGTACGATTCTCTCGGCAGACGCAAGAGGAAACTAGCAAGAGTTGTTTGCTGCTACTGACTGGTATTATTAACGCGACAGCGGCAAGGACCCTGTGTCGCAAAAAATCAGGCGTCGGCGTTGGCGTGGATGTCGGCGTCCGTAGCGGAGAAAATGATCCCGAACTACCCCGACCGCGCAGGCCCTCCCCGTGTTGCAAGATGTTAGTTAACACAAATTGAATTTCTCAGTGAAATCCGTCAAAAAATGGCAAAATACGACTTAACCACAACCTACAGACATGGTGGCGTCGGCCTGTTATTTGGATGTACGAGAAAACATAATTCTGTTACGAGGAAACTCAAACACAAACCCATTTGCCAGCTTTTCTACCCAAAGAGGTTGAAAAAAAAAAAAAACAACCTCCGTGTTTCCACCATACCAACAGTGGCGCGCTCGGGTATGGTACTTGCGAGAATCTTATCCAGATGGCGCTAGCATCCTCTGCAGGTCAAATTGGGACTTGGCCTGCCTAATGCGTCGTGGACACGCGCGCACGTCGTGGCAATATCAAGCAATCATTAAAATCATAAAAAAAGGTCTAGGGCCTTCACATTTTATTATAAGACGACATATATTGCCCCTGGAAAAATTGCTTCCCAACAATGCATTTCTGTTTAAATGTGACGCGACTTTAAGGGGATCGGTGTAAGCTTGGTCTTTGTAAGCTGGCTTTCCCACATTCTGGGTTGCAGTGAAACCGACTTAAATATAAATGCGATGCGAACAGGTCCCGATAACGCTATCGCGCTCCACCATTAAAGGCGAAGCTTAAGCGTCCTCTTATATTTATAACAGCTGTCATATCGAGCCTTTTTTTTTTGTAATGACAATTTCCTTTTGCGTGTGTGGTTCGTGTATTGAATAAACGCTAGCAGCGCATCTGCTTGCTAAAAGTTTACCCTATTCCGTTATAATAGCGCGTGGCTACTGCTTTTTGGCAGTACAATAACTGGCAGTGAAATGTGCTGTATTTTGCAATTTTATCAGCAACTTTTGTGCAGCAAGAGATACAATACAGAAAAGAATATTGCAGACCTCAGCATCTTGCATCTAGAGTAGAAACTGCACATTCTATTGGCACACACCACATAAAACTTCTTCCAATTTCTGTACAGCAAAAGTCATGTTGTCTTTCTTCGCCTGAGACAATCCTACCAACGCAAATCGTTTGTCGAAGCAGTTATCTTTGAATATTCATGCAAAAAATATCATTAAGCGAGACCGGCTGAAAGAATGAGGACAGCACATTTCAGATACCCAAACACGGACGAGGTGGAGTTGTCCGAGCTGGGCCTGTGGCCTGGAAAAAAATGGAAGTAATCCGTTGCATGCTTACAGACACCGCAATGGCCGAAACAATTTTCAGCACTCTTTCCGCAAAACAGTGCTTTCATTAGATGCACGTCAACTCTATTATATTTTGTTGCGGGATTATGCTAAAAATATGGCACAAAAATTTAACAATACTAATTCTCATTTTAACTGCTACTATAATAAAGTAAAAGGTTTGGTATTGCTGCTTTCTGAACAGCTGTCTGAAAACACTGATCAGTTTTCACAGCTAAATTATCGTGATCCCTGAATTTTTATTCACTTGTCAATAAGACACTAATCGATTAGTTTGTTCGGCCTTTTTTATATACTCCTTGTCTTCCTAGTTCTGCAGAATGCCTATTACTGGAAGACGATCTTCCAAAAGTTGTAAGCCACTGGTCAACAGTCTATGAGCATTTCCTACTCAAGAATAATTTGTTTTGCACAGGGAGAGCAATAATTTGCGGGAACACCGGACCGCGTTGCTCGCTAAGCGCCGACGTAAGCACCCACGTACGCATCGCGCGCCAGCGCGACTTGACCCGAAGCTAAATTCGTTGGTTCTAAAGAAAATTTGCTTCTCTGCTTAGTTCTCAGTCAACAACCGCGAACATCGCACATCGCAGATGAATATTCTATAAAGAAGAACAGACAAGCAGGCGTTTTTTTTTTTTTGCGACACATTTCGCAGCGCAACATAAAATGCTCCCGGTGCCGTAGCACTAACACGAAGAAAACATCGCTTGCAGTGCTTTTGTAGTAGCGCAAAGCTCCTTCAATTAGTTTAAGCACCTTGTGAAGCTTTAGGTGACTTTCAAATCAATTAAATTCAATTAAGTTTCTTTGGACATGCATAGATGGTACAGGATGTCCACGAGGCGTGGCAAAAGGAGGCAACAATGCCACCTGACCACCTTCGATTGCAATGTCTAACCCGGAACAGGCAAGCGCAATGTTCTCTAACTTAACCCTCTCGTGTGTGCAGGATTAAAGCATCGTCAGCAAAGTTATAAGTTTTTTTTTTTAATTCTATAAAGCGAACAGCGGTCGCCGAGATATAACGAAACACAATTTCTTTTAGCTAGCACTAACTCGTCTGCGTAGCTGTTGTCGATTGGTAGCTTCAATGAATTTACACACCACAGAGAAACATATCGCGTACGGAATTCCCTTCCTTTCATCTTATAGTCGTTTCAATAAGGTTAGCGGCTATTGCCTGCATAACAACAGCAGCGTCCATTACCTTTCATTCTCTTGGAAGCAGAAAGAAGGGGCCCTGCTCTCCATTCCCGTTTTCACCCACCGTAGAGCCGTGCAGAACATCATGTGGCCTTTCTTCTGTTCTTCATACATCGCTGGACCAGTGGCCGTTACAGAAGCGAAATGTTACAGCGCACAGTAGAAGGCAAAGGCGCGCACGCGTGGAGAGGTGCACAGAGCGGCCAGGGCAGATGAATGGAATGGCAGCCTAAGCGATAAGAGCGAAAGCGCCGTCCGCTGGCGCAACAAGTGTAGCTACTAAATAAAGACATAGCATGTCAAAAAGAACACAGGCAAAATACATTTTATTTCTACACCTAATTGCAGCACTTTAATTTATTGCGTTTATATAAGTTCAAAAGATAAAGCCACATATGCAAAAGTTACTGAATCTTTCTTTGGCTACCGGTGTCATGGCGACGCTTTATTGCTAATACCAAAACTAGCCCCACTTGTCCACCACCTGCTTTCGCTCTTATCGCTCTTTCCGTTCGTCTGCTCCTGCCGCATTCTGCACTTCTGCACACGGGAACGCGTTTGCGTTCTACTGCGCGCTTTAATATTTTGTTTCTCTTATAGGGCAGTGCTCCAGCGATGTATGAAAAACATATTCAAGGCCACAAGACGTTCGGCGCGGCTCTGGGGTGGGCCAACCCGGGAAGGGACATCAGGGCCCCTTTTTTCCGCTTCCATGAGAATAAAAGCTAAGCACGCTTTTTATGCAGTTTTTATGTCGCGAATAACCGCTAACCTTATCGAAACGGCTATAAGACGACAGGAAGGGTATTCTGTACGCGGTACATTTCTCTGTGGTTTATAAATACATTGAAGCTACCGATCGACAGCCGCTCCTGGAACGTGTGGGTGCTGTCTGACCCGCTGACGGTTACGGTGTTTCGTTATATCTCGGTGACTGCTGTTCGTTTATGGAATAAAGAACCTATAATTTACATCTGCTGAAGATGGTTGAATGCTTGCTGCACGGATGAAGAGGTTGAGTTAGAGAACATGGTGCTTGCCTGCTCTGTACTTGATTAGAAATTGCAAGTAGCGTAGAGCCTCAGAAGGTGCGGAAACCAATTAAAGCAGCGCTGCGCAACTGTAGAAAGCACTACAAGTGCTGTTTTCTTCGCGTTGTCTGTTACAGCGCCGAGTGCATTTTACGTCACGCAGCGAAATGCTGTCTCGCAAAAAAAAAAAAAATTATGAACAAAACGCCTGCTTGCTTGTTCTTTGTGGAATATTCATCTGCGATGCTCGCGGTTGTTAACTGAAAACTAAGCAGATGAGCAAATTGTGGCCAGAACGAACGAATTTACCTTCGGGTAAAGTCAAGCTGGAGCGCAATGCGTACGAAGGTGCTCACGTCGTCGCTTAACGAGCCGCGCGCTCCGGTGTTTCCTCAAAGTGTTGCTCCGCCTGTGCAAAATAAATACTTCTAGAGTAGGAAATGCTCATAGACCGTTCATCAGGGGTTTACAATTTTTTGAAGGTTATTTTCCAGTAACAGCCATTCTTCAGAACTAGAAGGACAAGCAGTATACAAAAAGGCTGAACAAACTAATCCGTCAGTGCCTTATTGACAAGTGAATAAGAAATTCAGGGATCAAGATAATTTATCTGTAAGAAACCGATCAGTGTTTTCGGACAGCTGCTGAGAAAGCAGTATATTACCAACCATGTTACTTCAATATATTAGAAGTTAAAATAAGAATTTAGATTGTTAAAGTTTTGTGCCATATTTTTAGCATAAATCCGACAACTTATAATAAGAGTTGACGCACATGAGTTGAAAGCACTGTTTTGTGGAAAGAGTGGTGAAATTTGTTCCTGCCATTGCGTTGTGTGTAAGCCTGAAATGAATTACTTCCATTCTTTTCCAGACCACAGGTCCAGCAGGGACAACTCCACCTCGTCTTTGTTTGCGTATGTGAAATGTGCTGTCTTCAATCTTCCAACCGGCCTCGCTTAATGATATTTTGTTTTGCATGAGTAATCACAGATAACTGTTGCGACAAACGATTTGCGTTGGTAGGATTGTATCATGCAATGTAAAAAAAAAAACTCGTGACTTTTGCTATCCACAAATTGCAAGAAGCTTTATGTATATGTGCCTGTACAACGTTCAGTTTGTACTGTAGATCCGAGATACACAGTCCTGCAAAATACTTTTTTGAATTGTATCTCTTTCTGTACAAGTTTTACTGATAAAATTGCAAATAAAGCACATTTCACTGCCTTTATATCCTGCCGAAACGCAGTAGGCACGCACTATGGCATGCTAGCTCGCGTATCATAACGGAATAGGGTAAAATTTGAGCAAACACAGATGCGCTGCTGGCGTTTATTCAATACACGAACCACACATGGAAAAGGAAATGTCATTACAAAACAAAAGAGGCTGAAAATAGCAGCTGTTAGAATAATGCAGACTGTAGCAGCAAACGGAACTCGTGCTGGTCTCCTCTTGCGTCTGCCTACAATATCGCACACTCGTAGAGTGCATTTCTGATAGGAGGGATGGCTGTCGGCCCCGCGCGCATCATCAAAACTGTTGCCATAACAGCAGGCTTCATTTTTCTTCTTTTTTTCTGGGAAGCATGGCCTACCAAGCACCAGGAGAGAAACTGGCACTCGTGACGCAATTCCCGTTTACATGGGGGGTATACCAGCTGACATAGCCGTGGTGCCACTTTGTAGAACCGTCATACATTCGACATTACTTTATTCTACTTGTATTATATTGTGTCAGAAGCAATTTGTAGCCGATTTTTTATCGCTGTCACAGGTAGAGCCGAACGCCTCGGCTGGTGAGGAATCCTACGCCGGCTATATGACTGGCATTGTTACCCGCTATTTCAGCGGTGATATTCAGGCAGTTTGTCCGGCATTTGATCTGATGCCGCATCCTGTCCGAACTTGTTGGAAATTGCTTGTGTGCGGTTATTGATAAAAGTCAAACGCTTCATCGGTCACCGGATTGTACCATATGTATTGTACTCACGTCAAAATCACAAACACCGCATAAATACTATCGCTAGCACTTTGTAAATTTATGCTATACGCGCTCGTTAGGTACAGCATAAAGGTTGCGAACGTTAGCCAAGATATTTTCGCAACGTGAAAAACAGAGGTCGCAGAGCACAGATCAAGAGGAACAGCAGCATGTCGCCTTTTTAATACTGCGCGCTACCGTGACTCCTTCACTGCGCCTTGATTAAAACGTTCATGCTAACTCGCATTGTCCTCTTCTTTATCGGAGTCCATGAGTGGCATTAGCGTTCCTCCGAAGGAAGCGTCACCCCTAGGCGCAATTTAAGCGTATGAGGGCGGTGCACGAAGTCACAGAATAACACACGAAAAAAAAAAAAAAAACGGAACTTAGTTCGACAGGTAAGGCTTCATCCGCTTTGGGTAAGTTCTTGCGACGACTGAAGCTTTTTTCACTCTCAGGAACGCAGTTCACGTCGTTCTGGCGTCGTATTACTCTGTACGGCATAAAGTACCGTACGACGGCGTATGGGTATCCATACCCAAACTTCATCGCTGGGACTGTAGTGAACGGACCCGTATCGAAGATGGTACCGTTTTGCATCTAGGTCTTGCTGATGGCAGATTCGTACGCGGACAAGCTGTCTGGCTTCTTCGGCGCGCTCAGTAAATTGTTCATCGTCGGTAGGGATGTCGTCACACTCGTGCGGCAGCATGGCATCCAACGTGGTCGTGGCTTCGCGACCGTGGACTATAAGGTGAACGGTGTCATTCGAGTAGTTTGTTTTCGAGCGGTATTGTATGCGAAGGTTACGTAAGGCAAAATCTGATCCAAGTCCTTATGTTCCACGTCGACCTACATGCAGAGCATGTCTGCGAGGGCCTTATTAAGTCACTCAGTTAGCCCGTTGGTCTGGGGATGATATGCGGTTGTTTTCCGGTGGCTTCTTTCTACCACTGAGTCTGAAAACCAATTCAAGGAGTTCTGCAGTGAAGGCAGTTCCCCTGTCTGTGATGGCTGCTTTTGTGGTGCCGTGCCTAAGGACGATGTTTTTGATGAAAAAATGAGCTGCTGTGGCTGCTGTGCCCCGCTGTGTAGCTTTAGTCTCGCGCAGCGCGTCATGAATTCGGGCGGCGACAATCATCCATCTAGTGCCGGCTGTACAAGTTGGAAATGGACCCAGGAAATCCATTCGAACTTGGGCAAATGGCTGTCCTCGTACCTCCACTGGATGTAGGAGACCTGCAGGCTTGCCGGGAGGTGCTTTGGTGTCTTTCGGAGTCGGCAACATGAGGTTTTACAGCAGCGTGATGTTTTACAGGCAGCGTGATGTTTTACAGCAGCGGGTTGCTTAGGCCAATAGTACTTGCGTCGGAGTCGGGAAAATGTTCTCGTGTAGCCTAGGAGCCTGAGGGGGCTTCATCGTGGCATGCTTTTAGTATTTCTTTTTGAAATGATTCCGGTACGACAAGCAGGTTCGTGCTGCCGCCGGCAGAAAAGTTTTCTTATAGAGAACATCTTTCCGCAGACAAAATGACGGCAGGCCCCTGGCAGTCGCGGGACGTCTTTACTTCGGCCTTCCCAGAAATTAGTGAAGGGGTGCAGCTCTGCGTCGTGGCGCTGCTTCTGTGAAATGGTGACGGCGTCAACGACTCCTGAAAATGCAGCATCCTCGTCCTTCCGATCGGTTCCTGCGGGCTCGACGGTGACCGCGCGTGGCTGTCGGCGTCGGTGTGCCTCTCCCCTGATTGTATATTATGGTGATGTCGAACTCCTGAAGCCTAAGACACCAGCGCGCCAGACGACCAGATGGGTCTTTCAAGTTAGTCAGCCAACAAAGAGAATGATCATCGCTGACAACCTTGAATGAACGACTGTACAAGTATGGGCGAAATGTGATATCCGTCCACAACACGGCGATGCATTCCTTCTCGGTCTTCGAACAGTTTTCTTCCGCCACGCGAGAGAGTTCGGCTGGCGTGGGCCATTACTATTTCGGAGCCATCTTGCCACTGCAACCAGTACGGCACCCAGATCCACATCGCTCGTATCGGTGTGAAGCGCTGAAGCTGGTTTCCTTGTCGAAGTATGCAAGAACTGGAGGCGTTTGGCAGGCGTCGGCGTAGTTCGTTAAATGCTACTTGCTTATTTTCACCCCACCGAAAGGGAGCATTAGAGAGTTATGGCTCAGCGGCTTTACGGGCCGCGGGCCCAGCGGTCGCGCGGAGACGCCACTGCGCATGTGCGGTACACTGAGGCGGCCAGCGTGTTTACCGGGAGCAAGCCCTTCGCTCCGCTGGTTTCCTCTCCCCAGCGCAGCGCAGCGCAGCAGACCAGCGTTTTGCGAAACAAACATAGCGACGACCCGCTCGAACAGCCCCATGTCATCGCGTCGTATTCAATGCGGCGCTCGCCAACAGCACCTGGACAGCACAGGCCTACGCACTCCGATTTATGACGTCATGCTACCAGGCCTGAACTTTCCATTGCCAAGGCTGGCGTGATGAAAGAGGTGATGTCAAAATCACTGTTGCTTACACGGGAGCATCCCCATTAGATTCTATGCAGTCGGACCAGGTAGCATGATGTCATGATCGAGGTGCGTAAGCCGTGTGCGCTGGCTCGCCTACAGGCGAAAAAAAAATTGCAGTGGCTTAGCTCGGCTATGCTAGGTTATACGTAGCGTGAGCTAAAAGGTAGTCTTGGCAAACATTCTCCTCTTTATGTTCACCACAATGCACTAATCTTCCAAGCTGCGAGGCAACTGCTTTGGCATCTCGTCCGTGTCTACCGGCATGTTCGCCACGGGCCCCTTAATGCCAAACTGACCATTTTCCCCAGTTGATTAGACGACGGAACTGAACGAAAGCAATCCGTGGCGAAAGTAAACGTTCGGCCACATCGTTCCGAACGCTGTAGACCTGGTAGCATGGGCGGGTAACGATACCCACTGGTAACGCTAAAGAGCGGATCTTCTGCTTAACGAGAAAGTTCTTGTACGTTGTACAAACCCGCGCCACGGTTTCACCCCACTCAGGCGGCACCGTTATACTCAACGTTTCACGCATGGCACTATTTACCGGCGTCAAGTCTTTCATGTGCCACAGTCTTTCACACACGTCGCAGACATATCCAAACGGATTGTTTACGAAGTCCCTCTCGAAGGTCCGAGTCGCACTGGCGCTTTCGCTAAGTTTCACCGTATAGTCAGTCAATCGGCGAGCTTTGACTTCATTGACGCCGTCTTGTTGTTGGTGCTGCTCAGATGGTCGGGCACGCCGCTCAGCCTCCTGGTGACGCCGCTTTGCTAGACATTCCTTCCTTTGCTCCGGTGTTTCCGCAGCACGTTTAGCCTTCTTCTGTTCGTTCTTCCTACGATCAACCGCTAATTGCCAGGCAACTACTTGGGGATCCGATGAGTTAAGCTTCTTCGCTCTTCTGAGCCGCTGCAGCAATTTCGCTCTCCTTCTCGACGGTTATACCACACCGGCAAACGCCCCGCTTTATGAATACCACCACTGATACCTCTGCGCATGCGCACAAAATCAGAGGCGCTATCAAGCGGGTTCGGCGCAGCGTCAGACTTGGCTACTGCGCAACGGAGGCTCACAGCTGGGCTACAGTGTACTCGAAGTATTGGGTAGTGGGTTCAGGAGAGGGCGCGCGCCATACGATGGCGTGAAGCGGCGAGTGTTGACAGGTCCCGGATGTATGCGGTGGCGCTGCGGTAGCGTGGGCTGTAAGCTCGGTACTCCCAGCACGGCGGCAGTGTGTTGCTTTTGCTTTGTTTGCGTCGCTGTGCTGTGCTGCTGTGCTCTCTGACCTCGCTTGCCGAAAGAAGCAACCCGCGTTTTCTTCGCTGTAAAAGGGGTACGACAGATGCGATGCCTGGCCGCAGGCGTCAACGTCATTGCTTCGCTCCCGGGTGCAAGACTGGATACCAATGGACGAAAGGCGAGCAGCCGTCACTGTTCGCGGTTCCGAAGGATGAAAATCTACGAAAACAATGGGAACGGAACCTACACCGAAAGGACAAAGTTAGACGAAACCTGCTCAGTCTGTGAGTTGCATTTCGAACCGTCATGTATTACAAGAGACTTTGTGCACATCATAAATGGCGAAGAGGTCCGCATCCCTCGAGGTAAGCCGGAATTGCTGCCCAACGCAGTGCCAACTTTGCTTCCGAACACGCCGAGCTATCTATCCAAGAAAAAGCCGCTTCAGAGGCCCCCGAGGAAAAGGAAAAGCGGAAGTATTTGCCCCGTTGAAGAGAAACGACCTTTAAGTTGCGATTCTGCGTGTGACCAGGAAGCGAGCGTGTCGACGGCCACGCCAGACTCTCGAGCAGACAGCGAAACGTCTGTACAGGACGATTTTGCGAAGCTGGATGTTCCTTCGGTATACTGGAGCTGCCACCGCATGCCTGATCACAATGGGACCGTTTATTGCAAGTTAAAAATAGGAGAAAATCAAAATGTAGAGTCGGAGAGGGTGGTGGTGCTTTCGCAGGACGACGGGCCTGGTGTCGCATATAGCGCGCACCTATGCGGCCACTTGGTTGAAGCAGGACGCATCGCCATGTGAAGAAGGAAACCTACTACTTCAAAAGCTGGACTCATATCGCCTCTGCAGAGGTGCATTGCAAACTAGTGTGATACCGAAAAACAGCCTGACAAAAGGACTCGAAGCTCAGGTGACAGTCCACGAGGGCACATACTTTAGTAAACGGTGTGCCGGAAAGGAGCCATCAGTTGGTATGTATCTTTCCTACACTATATTATTATTATGGCAGTGTTGCTTCGAAATTAGGCACAGTGCTATGCATGTATAATTCTTTAGGAACGCCAATGCTGTGGCCAATTATTCTTGCTCTATTTTACTGTACTTTGCAGGACAAGCATGTGTGTGCTGCCGTTACCTCAGAAAGGTCCTGACACGTTGCTATCTGAGACGATCAGCTGGCAAGAAACCGCTGCATACAGCACAGAAGCTGCGTTATGCACGACAAAGAAACCGGAGGATGTCATCACGAGTGAGTGATCTGAAAGATCAGCTGAGGAAGATGCAAAAGGAAAATGCCCTTAAGCCAGAGGAAGTACTTGAGGCAGAGATTTCAGCCCTTGACCCTAAACAACAATGTGTAAGGCAATGTTTCTCAGCAGCAAAAAAGAGCAGCAAGGGAAACGTATACAGCAAGGCTTGGATACTAGAGTGTATCTTCATGAAAATGAAGAGTGCGAATTATATGAACACCTCCGAAAGCATAATATTATATCCCTGCCAAGCAAGAGTACCCTGAAGCGCTATTTGAGAACGTACAAAGGCACATTTGGGTTCAGCCACAAGGTGCTCAACCAACTAAAGCAAAAACACAACACATGAGTAGCTTCGAGCTACATGGTGGCCTTTTGGTTGATGAAATTAAATTGTCGGAGCACCTACATGTTACAGCTTCTGGCCGTATTGAGGGATTCGTTGACATGGGCCCTTTTACAGCTGACGGACAGGACGTTCCTTGTGACCATGGGATGGTCATAATGTTTGTGCCATTTGCTGGAAAATGGACCCAGGTTATTGGTGCTTTTGCCACTAGTGGCAATGCCAAGGCTGAAGTTCTTGCTAAAATACTCATAGAAGCCACAATACTTGCCGAAACCAGTGGCCTTGTGGTTGATTTCATTACGTGTGACGGCGCATCATGGAATCGCCGCATGTGGAACATATTGGAAGTCGGTGTCAAGAATGGGAAGATTACGTGCAGCCGACAACACCCTGTTGATCCGTTTAGGCAGCTGTATTTCTTATCAGACTTCCCCATTTATTGAAGTGTCTGAGAAATTCTCTTCTGAAAGGTCCACTGAACACTCCAGGTGGCATGGTAAGTGTCCAACCGTGACGAAGTGCACTTGTGGCACAAACCTTAAAAAGGCTATAGTGTACTCTGACATTTTTCGCAGCCCAAGTTTTCCTTGTAATGGACTAATTAATATGTTTTGCACTATTGTTAACATTTCAGTTTCTACGACCTGTAGACTGGCCTTCAAGCTCGACTCAAGCCATCTTACTCTGAAGGCAAGCCTGGCCTGACCTATGCGCACTTGCAACCAAATGGGTCTGAGAAAATGAGGGTGACACTCGCATTCCAACTCTTTGGGAACCGTGTCATCAATGGCCTACACTTCAACAAGGAGAAGTTGGAATCGTCATGGGGCGACATTGATCCAACAATTGCGTTCTTCAGTTATGCAAAAGTTTAAAAAATATTCCGCCTCCATTCCACCCTGTGAAACTGGATGCACTATAGCGAAGCTGTTAAACAAGCGCCACCACCACAACTGACATTAGACAACCACAACTGCTGGTGTAATACTTTTATTACAATCTGTACGGCGTAGTTGGTTGTCGTGGGTCGTTACAGCACGTTTGTCTTTGTTTCTTTGTGTAATGTCTACATTAAAATCACCAACTATAGTCTTTCATGATGATGAATGCATACGAGTACTTCCACTCCTGCCCTTTTGCTTCTTTGATGCTGAATTGCAACAATGACATAACCTGGTCCTATGTGTGCAATAACGTTCATTTTTGCTGTTTCAGAACTGTCAACTGCCTCATTAGGACAATGACGTCCCGCTTCATAGCACAAGCATCAGGGCTCCCGCAGTGTGCAGAGAATTAAGGACTTCCTTCAGCATCTGTCGCACTGGGAGAAGCATGCAGGGGGATTCTTGAGTGTGTCAACGGCAGACGGTCTCAGGGTCACACTTACTGCCACCCTTGCTCTATTGGACTACCTCGGCACACAAGGCTTCAAGTATTTAATGACGTTTCGCTTAAGCCAGGATCCTTTAGAGAACTTTTTCAGCATTGTTAAGACAAGTCCTGTGGATCAAACAACCATCCGACGCCCACCCAAGTTTTGATTGTTGTGAATTGCCTCTCATTTTACAATTTGGCCAACGCAATAAGCTCAGGCAATGCTGACACGAAAGAGGCAGTCAGTTCCTTGCTCAATGCTTGTGATGCTCACACTGAAGAAACTGACATTGATAAACTCATAGAGTCAGGTAACCTGTCATTGGCAGAACGCAAGCTACATCGTATTTCTTTTGAACAGAGTGGCTACATCATACAAAAGAGTGATGACCGGCTCATCCACTACATGGCAGGTTATGTAGCACGCAAATTTATTGCTCGCAATGACTGTGTAGAATGCAAAAACTTGCTTCTACAAGGACCCAATGAGATAGCCGAAGACAATATGTTCACTGCTATTTGTGACAAAGGAGGGTTGCTTTACCCGTCACGTGTGCTTTTCTTAACAGTAAGAAAGTTGGAGAATATGTTCACTACTTTCTTCAGCCAGGAAAAGCTGTGTAGCAACAGCATAGTAGATGTCATGCTGTTGGGCAACTCTCAGATTTCATATGGTGTAGGTTGCAGCGAGCACTCGGAAGTGCTTACTACCAGCATTGTGAAATTTTATGTCCTGACAAGGCTTCACTTCTATGTCAAAGGACTTAATGAGTCACGGGAAGCGCGTAGGAAAAAGAACTTTCATGCAAAGATGAGTAAGTGCTCATAGTTTCTCTAGCCTATGTTCAGTGCATGAATACCAGGAAATGCTGTACAAACAGAATAGAATGATGTACATTTGAGAATTGGCAACACCTGTATAGCTTCAAATAAAGAATTGTTGTGTTCTCGAAAGTTTTCTTTTTTTGCATTCATCCATGTTTAGAAAGCATGCAGACGCCCATTTTTTTCCACGCCAGCGCTTTGGATTCTTCTGAGGACAGAAATTTGTTAAAGCGTTAACAGCTCAATGCATCAAGGGAGCTCAATATAAATCTATGACGGCACGAGAACCAGGAGGCAACTACAAGGTCGCATCGCCAGGCCTTTGCGAACCTTGAAGAATCGTTAGTTACAGGGAATGATAAAAATGGTTTATTCAGAAAGAGGAACATAACGATGTAGCTTACCTAATAATACTTCTCCGGTGGTTTCTAACAAGTCCTGACCACACCTTTCGACAAAATTACAGAACATGGTTGAAGCTTTAAAATTGTCACGTTTTCGATAACCAGTTATCAGGCACGGAACGATATAAAAACAAAGTTGAAATAGGATCGTCTCGGTTTGTTCGTGGTACGCCCCAGTAATAAATTACATGTACCGACGCCGCGAGTCCATGCTGGGCCGCTTTCGAAAATCAACTGTTCCATGTTGGCCGCTTGGCAGTCTCCGCGTTTCCTGCGTTAGATGGTGGTCGTTAAAAAGCAAGTAAGCCCGGCAATTCCTGTGGGCGCGGCAATTACTTACGAGACGTGCACTGAGATACAGAGCGACGATTCCAGGCCGCGATGCAACGCGTACCGCGAGTTTCATACAGCCCATGCTCTGCTGACGCCACCTCGCGCCGTCAATGTGAGAAGCCTTGCTTGCGGGCGCTCCCTGAACCCACTACCCCATACTTCTAGTACACTGTAGCTGGGCACGCGCCGGTGCCAGTGCGTCCGCCATGGCTATGAGGTCACTCTTCTGCAATGCGCAGACCGGCGAAACGCGCGCGACGGCGGCGGCTATGGCGCGCCAGCTGTGCGCCGTGTGACGTCACTGCTCCTCGCGCATGCGCAGCACGGATCTCCAGGAGCCACGCGAAACTGCTCAACCTCGGCCAGTGCAGCTCACGCTACAAAAGCTCGGAGGTGTTTCACCACTGAAGAGGACCTCTGTATACTCCGAGAGGTTTCAGCAACGAGGCCGTTTCGCGACGATTTGAAGTGGATAACTGAGATAGGGAACCCGAAGCGAGCGCTTGGTCACGAGCTGACGCTAACTCCAGCCTTCTTCGACAGGTGGCGCAGAAGAGCGCTCGGTTCTAAATCCCTATATAAGAAAAGTACCGCCATCTTTTGATAAACGCCGCTTCCTCTCTCCTGCATCTCCGATTGGACGAGGATAGCGCGCGCTTTTCACTTCTTTAGATTTTCTTTTTTTTCCGCCTAAGAGCCATGTTGAAAGTCCTCTGCGCCGCCGCAGTCGCCGGCGGCAGTGGTGGCGCGCGCCCGGCCTGAAAGCTTCAACGTGGACTTTCTAGGTGCGCCACTGTCGACTTGGCTTTCGCAAGCGAAAAGTAAAGAAAAAAGCAAGCGCTTCAGGAGAGGAGGCGGCGGAGGAAAGAGTAGATGGCGGTACTTTTCTATAAAAAAGGGGCTTTACTCAGTTCAACCAAGCAGGTGTAGCTGAACTAAATTTCTTCCTCTCGTGCGGCTTATCGCTGCCCCCTCCGCTCGCCCGCTAGTTCCGCTGGCTCGTAAACCAGCTGAGCACTAACCAGGGCGCCGGAAAGTCAAGCTAATTTCGGTTTCAAGGAACATGCGCGCTCCTAGCGGTTGCCGGATATCCTAAGTTATTTTCTTATTTCTCTTCTTGTGAATTTTAAATCGGACGAATAGCGGGAAGGTGGTCGCCATCGTGCGTCCGTCGAGCTTGCCTCCTCTCACCCTTGCCACTCGCTCAGCGACATCAGAAGTCAGATCCCGCTTGGTCTTCTGCTTCGGTTGTCGTTCCAAGTGTTAATGGGAAAGATAAGACAGAGAAGCTTGATCGGGCGTGCAACGAACGGAAGACGCAGGAACCGGGTCGACCTGAAGTACCGGTCTATATAGTAAAAGTACCACCATCTACTCTTTCCTCCACTGTCTCCTCTCCTAAAGCGATTGTTTTTTTTCTTTACTTTTTGCTTGTGAAAGCAAGTCGACGGTGGCGCCCCTAGAAAGTCCACGCTGAAGCTTTCGGGCCGGGTGGCGTGTTTCTATTTGCGCCGAAGCCCAGTGCTCGACTGCCGGCACCGCTCGCGCGTACCATGTTTCTAGCGGACGCCGTTGGAACGGAAAACACGCTGGGCTCGCGGCGACTAGGCACGACTGCGGCTGCTGTTACGGGATCGATGGTATTCCTAAATAAACGCATCACTGCTTTGATGATCCAAATATAATCTCACTATCAAGGAGGGAGCAGTCTACCTGACTGGAGCAATATTTTTTTATTTGGGGTGTTGCTACGCTGCGCTCCGCTACACCGTAACGACCGCCGCTTCGCGTCGGCGCCCGGCACCACGGCTTCCGCCGCGGCACTGGGGTTCAACCGACCGCGCCGCCAAACAGAGAGGAAAAAAGAAAAGCATGATACCAAGAAAAAAAGTGTTAAGCCAACGCGGGACTCGAACCCGCGAACGCCTGGTCTATAAGCTAGCGTCATAACCACTAGGCCATACAGCCACTTTTCTTACATGGTATTTATTGCCTCATATATATGCGAGAGAAATACTATACGCGAGAAACGTGCCAGCACCAGCCAACACATCTCATATTCAAAGCCTAGAAAGGGCCTAAAATCTCGTTAAGCACACTCCGCACACAAACTACAAGTAGCTTTGATCTTCAACAGGTGACAAGTAACTTTGATCCTAAAAAGGTGGCAACGACAAGCAACGTAACAAGAGATGGTACCAATCCGGTTGAAACTCTGTCAAGTCATACATGTTCTTCAAGTGACCAATCATTTGAGCGTAGTGAAATTTCGACTAAACAACAGGTTCAGCGTTTCTAACATGCACGTCTTCCATAAGCTGTGTAGTCCAATTAAGAAAAACGTATCAAAAGGCCCGTCTTCTCCGTGGGGTGCAATCAAGTATCGGATGGTATGGTGATTCAAAATGAAGTCTTTCTTGAGAGTTCTTTGGAGCACATCCCAAAACAACATTGCGTCTTTACCACTTATGCAGCAATGCTCTATAGTCTCAGGTACATCACAAAGACGACAATTCACAGTGGATTCAAAAATTCATTCTTTGTACAATGAAGTTTTTACAGGTAATGTTTCACTGTGTAATTTAAAGAAAAACGTTTTGTACATGAGGATAAAGGCATCTTGCGGACTTGTTTAAGTAAGTCATTCTCTGGCAAACTGGAGAATGTAGAAAGGTCAAGGGGAGGGGTAAAATCATTGATATCAACTCTTTGAACAGTTGTTTTCTGGACACTGTGTAGAGATGCTCAGTAGAAAATCAAACCAAGAGGAACTGCACAGCGAAATATACTTCATACATAAAACCCCACAAACAAGGTCATTCAGAATTGAGATGAAACTACCAGATTGGGTAATGCATCGACTAAGTTCACTTGTATGAATTATCGTAGTATGGGTGTGAAGTATCTCGAAAAAAGAAGAAACGCCAAATAATCTGTCGCACATATAGATGCACTAGGCCAAGTACGCCAGCACATACGGGTCTAAAGATATTATCTCGTCTCATAGGCTCAAAGTTATAGGACCACACAAAAGTAGCAAACATTCTATGAAATCGTTGAATATAAATCCGGGCACAATGAAGTATCTGCAGTACATAAAATATTTTTGTAGCCAGGAACAAGTTACAAGCCGCCGCCCTACCAAATATAGAAAGGCGGTGTGGCGTAAAGGCATCCGCATGGCGTTGAAGTGCCGGTACACGTTCCCACCAGAAATGTGCACTAAGCTTATATGCATCAAAAGGTACACCAAGGTATTTAGGTGGCACGGTTGTCTATTCTATACCAGCATATTGAGTCGGCGTACATCCCCATAAACAAAACCAAAGACCTGAGCTTTTTGACCAATTTATCTGGGCACTAGAAGCCATACTATATTTTTCAGTCAATGATAGCACCTTGTCAATGCTCGGTTTGCCTGAGCAGAAAACGGAAGATCATCAGCGTAAGACAATACTTTGAGTTCATTGCCCAAAATGTTAAAGCCATGAATGTCACTGCATTTCAGAATGCTTATACACAATGGCTCTAAATAAAGGGCAAATAGAAGTCGTGATAACGTACAACCCTTGTACAACTCGGTCAAATGCTTCCATACAGCCACCCTTACAAAGCATGCATTCATGCGAACCATGTGATTGCGTTCGAGCACCTCGACGAAAGAAACGACCTTGAAACATGGTACGCGCGAGCGGCGCATGGCGGCGCCAGCGGTTGAGCACTGGGCTTAGGCGCAAATAGGAACACGCGGCCGGGCGCGCGCCGCCGCCGGCGACTGCGGCTGCGTAGAGTGACTTTCAACATTGCTCTTAGGTGGAAAAAACAAAATATAAAGAAGTGAAAGTGCGCGCTATCCTCGTCCAATCGGAGATACATAGAGAGAGAGAGAGAGAGAGAAGCGGCGTTAATCAAAGGATGGCGGGACTTTTCCTATATAGGGACTTTAGGTTGACCAAGCATTTGACGAATATGGCTAAATCGGGGCATCACATGTGTTGTGCGGCTCTGTGGTGTTCGAACACCGTAATTCCAGTTCTGCGAAGTTTTTCAGGTTTCCTAATGACCACGAGTATAAGCACAAGTATTTCACTCTATTTTCCGAGCAGGTACTCATTTTGCATAAGTAAACCAGTTTTGTGCAAGCCTGAGTGGACTGACATAAGAGCAGTGTCGCTCGGCTCATTCGTCCTGACGGCAACCCATCTGTTGCCGGTGAAATACTGGTAATGAAGGGCTTTAGTGCGTGTTTTTGGGCTACATTTTGTTCACTCTTTGTCGACATGCACAGCCAAGGTTAAAAAAAAAGAAAGAAAGGAAGACGCAGCCATGGAGCTTAATAATTTTCGCATTGGTTTGGATCTTCTGGAATCTCTTTTCACTCACGATGTACAAATTTCCTTTGTGAATGAAAATTGCTTCTGTAGATTGTAACTTTCGTAGTGCGTGGAGGTCAGTCTTTTTCCGTACCTAATGTGTGATAAAAACAAAAGCGTTCAACTTTTACTTGTGTTGATTTTGGCAGGCAGAGAAATCGGCTAGTTTTACTTGATGCACTTCACAACATACGAACAAAATTAACGATTGATGGTGCCAGGAAGTTATTTTCTTTATGCTACCCCCCACTATCTCTGTGGACTAGTTGAAGTGTAGCCCTAAACGTAACAGCAACTTAGGACTTTCAAAGCGACTACTTTCACGAAATGACGAAATGTAATATATTAACCGCGAATATTGGTAATTAACAATGGTTGGCTATATAAAATTTTTCACTATAATTGCTTGGCACTGGTGCACACGAGCAATGTCCCACTGGTTTAGAAAATGATGCAGCTTGCAAGGTAAATCTCGTAGGAAGAAAGCGCTTCCTAATACACGACACACTTCAGCGGGTTCGGCTCCGCGATTTGGCCAATGTCGCCGCAGGGCCAGCGGACCTGCAAGAGAGCTCGAACACAGTCCGCATGCATGCGAAGTGGGAAAGGAGGGCTTCAGCGGCAACCCTCCTCCTCCCGGCTGAGTGCCCTCTGCCTCTACCTTCTGACCTCATCGGTGACGTCATGGAGGGATGTTTTGTTTGTGAAGTATTTCCAGCAGGATATCCGGCAGCCGCCAATGGTGGAAGCGCCACTGCTGCCACGTATCGGCATGGGAGGTATCCCATGGGATATAGGGAGTTCCCAGCCCCTGCTATAACTCTCTAGTCTCGTGTAAGACGTGTTAACAGCCTAGCAATACATGAGTAGCAATAAACCGTCGGTAATAGGCACACGCCCTAACAAGCGCCTCACCTGCCTTTTTGTCGGGCGGTATGGGGAACTTTGCAACCGCGTCTATTTTGTCTGGGTCAGGTCGTACACCCTCGTGACTGGTGACGTGACCGAGGAAGCACAGTTCACTGAAACCAAAATGACATTATGGGGTCTTAACGTCAGGTCAGCCGAGCGTTTCGATGAAGCACAGTTAGTAACCGGCTTAGGGACTCCTGGAATATAGCTTAGAAGACTAAGACGTCTGGATAAACCAGGCCTGTTTGTCACTTCAAGCCTCTCAGTGCGGTGTCCATTAGAGGCTGAAAAGTGCCTGGCACGAGCACAGACTGGAAGGAAGAACATTAAATTCGTAAAGACCGTCGGGGCCACGAAGGCGTTTTCTCATGATCTCACACATCGACCTCTATCTGTCAATACCCACTTCGTAGGTCCATTGAGGAAAAATAATGTGCATGCTGCAGCATGTCCAGCGAATTGTCTATGCATGGCAGCGGGTAGACGCCTTTCTTCGTGACCTGGTTTCATGACCTGGCAACGGACCAATCGGCGTCGCGGCGGCGAAGAGAAAAGGGTTGCAGTACTGTCCAGGTTCCAGTTACTTTAGTCGCTGGGCGCTCACTGCGCCCTCTGTATGACGTCACACCAAGCGCTCCTCAGCTGTGATAACCGGGAGCATAGAAGGGAAGAGGTCGGGTCGCCGCAGACATAGTTGAAGCCGCAGTATGGATGGTGAGAGGACGGTCAGCCTGAACGAGGCCAGGGACAAGCGAAGCCTAAGCGCAGCCGGGGTCTGTATACAGATATCGCTACTGGACTAGGTTTAACCAGAGCTAAACCACAGCCATTTTTTTTCTTAACCAGCAGTCTACAGAACTGGCAAAAATAGTCGCGTCCAGAAATGTACACACCGCGCCTCAAGTGATTAGTATCTGAACCACTTTTCTTTGAAGCGCTGCGGAAGGACTTATAAAGTATTTTCCTTCTAACAGAAGCCTATCGGCTGCGTAATGGAATGCACGAGCAGCAGTAACCCTTCCAAGCTTGCCGTGGGTACAGAGTGCATTGTGAGTGTACTATTTCTATATAGTAACTATTTCTACCCATTTCCACAGGCTTTCTATCCATTAAAAGACATAGATATGCATATATATAACGAGCAGTATCTCTAGTTGTTCTTGGTATTAAGTCACTAGGGTGAATACGTGAAAAATCACACTGCCTTTAACATACCAGTTGGACAAACGTAATGCAATAGAAAAATGACTTCCCCTAAGCTACTTTAGCATTTCAGAGGAAGCTCTGAAATCTACATGTATAGCGAATTTGAGAACTGTAAGGTTTGATTAACATGGAATTATCATTATTTTTGGAAGCCTCCTGAAGGTTGGGCTGTGGGTGGGTTGGTAATGCATGATAAATAAAGCATCGCTAAAGACGAAAGACGAGAAAATAAGGGCGACAACACGAATACTACTGACAACTAAACGTGTTTACCGGAAGATAACAGATGATGCAGAAAAGCCGAATGAATGGGAGGTGTGCTTTTAGATAGGTTATTTATGCCTAACTGAAAGCATTGCTACACAATCATCGCTGTGTTTTGTACAAAGAATTCGTTCTTTTAATCTCGTTTATGATGACTCCTTAGATGTTCGTTTGTATAGAAGTTTTCTATATGAATGTATTGCCTCAATGCATCATTTATTGACGCATGCTCTTATTACTTGAATTTTCTCTTTTGAGTTAGGATAAATGACATGTATGATTTCCTGGGGGTCTGGACTAAAGGCTACATAGAGCAGTCACATTCACTGACATCACAGTTACCGCACAGTGTAGGCTTAGCATAGTAAATTTGATTCAGTTCATTGAACCCATGCTTCGATAACTTCAAGGCGTCTATACTAAAAACCATTGCACGTAATAAACGTTTTCATTTAGATAATAGAAAATGCGCTGCGCCCGATTTATCTATATTATTCAGACACAAACCATCACCAATCAAAGCTAGTTCCGACTGCGTTATATGGGGCACTCATGTCACTTGAAGCCAGTTCCGCTCAGCTCTTTATTATAAGTCATCACCGACATAATATAGGTGTGGTGGTTCGTCGGCCCAGGGACTCAGATACAGAAGCAAAGCCATAGACAGGAAAACATTTATCGACGACAGACGGCAACAATTACACTTACGAAGAGCTACAAGATACTGTATACTATATCTATACTGTCCACGCAGTCCACGACTCACGCGAGTTGTCACAGCGCGTGTCTCACTGACGATACGAGAGTCTGAGTATCTTCGTAAGGTCACTCACAGTACTTGATGTCGGAGGCGTCGGCGCTTGTAGACTTGAAGCGCTGTTTTTACGACGGAATCGTGCAGGCGGCCAGCAGCGTGCAGATGAACTGCTCGCGTGACAGCACGGCAGGCCCACGCGATCAGCAGCCACGCGGCACCGTGGCCACGACCCCAGCAGGCGGTTGTGCCGGACCCTTTCACGTGGCTCGCCTGAACTTCGCACTCTCGACCAAGACCATCTGGTACCGATGGCTGAACGCTCGTTCACCGCAGGAACAGCACCGACCCGTTCAGCCTGGTCTGTCTCAGCTCTGGCCGGAACACAGGTTCACCGTAGGACACGCCAGTCTCGTCCCGGCTGGTCTGGTAGCACCGGCTCGGTCCGTGCTGTGCCTCAGGTCGTAACGTCCTGGCTAGCCTGGCAGCGCTAGCTCAGCCGTTGCGTTCCGTAGGCCCCGAGCTCCCATACACGTTCGTCACGAGCTCGCGCATTCACTTCTTCTTCGTGGCTCCCGTTGGCTTCTTTCAGGTTACCATATACTAGTTTCTTACTAAACTTACCCCAACTTCAGTACGTTGTACACAAATATATGGCAATTCCTGGACGTGCGACACAAGTTCCAACATAAACTAACAAACATTACAATGGACGAATCTCCACACAACGATCATTTAAAAAGAATAAAGCCGTGTGTGTCAATGGCAATACATCACGACGCTTCAGTTAATTCTGCGCGACTCATATTGTCTTCGCCGACATTGGTGAAACCGGCTTAATTTCCGCCTTGTATAACACACTCGTGCTGATGACCTTTATGTTCCTGGAGCAGTCCTGCCCATAAGCTTCGTGAAGACGAATCTGTCTGTAAAACAAATGGCTTATGGAAGTTTGGGATTTCAGCACAGGCTGCGTCTTTCCTGGTGTTACATGTGGTACGTCACTGGGAGAATCCTGGTTTGTCGCACGATCAGTCGGCCGAGCAGTGATAGTGCCTGCAACCATTTGTTGGCTTAGTGGTTTGCGCTCTTCATATTTCTTTGACATATTTATATGAAAGAGCGTGACCTTATTTCCAAGGTTCACAAGGTAATCAGTTTACTACGTTTCTCGATAACTAGAAATGGACCTTTCCAAGCGAGCACCGGTTTGGTCTTATCGGCTGGCTATAATATTAGCACCCGGTCACCTGGAAATAGTTCTCGCTTCCTGGCCTTCTTGTCATAATAGCCTTTCTGCAGCTTTCCGGCCTTCTCTAGTTCTTCGTGTGCAAGTGCACATGTGCGTTCCAGACGTCGCCTAAGCTCCATCATGTAGGTGTATGTCGTCTTTGTCTCTTCGTCTAGGCGAGCGTTAGTCCACAGCTCCTTGAGAACAGCCATGGGGCCTCGAACATGTCGGCCATATAGTAGCTCAAACAGAGAGAACCCAATGGTACTTTGCGGAAGCTCTCTATAGGCGAACAGTAATGGCCCAAAGTAGCGGTCCTAGCTTTTTGGACGCTCTTGACACATGCGCCGTATCATGCGTTTTAATGTGCCATTAAAGCGCTCGACCAGACCATTAGCCATCGGATGGTAGGCCGTCCTAGGCAGTTGTTTCAACGACAGTAGTCGACTAAATTCTTTCATGACTGTCGACATGAAAGAAGAGCCGCGATCACTGATCCCTTGGTATGCCAACGCGGGAGAACATTTCTAGGAGGCCCTCTGCAACTTGCCTCAATTCAACTGTGGTAGTGAAACTGCGTCGGGTATCGCGTTGTAAAATGTACCATAGTCAATATATACCGATTCCCTTTGTCAGAGGTGTAGTCACATATACCGATTCCCTTTGTCAGAGGTTGGGGACAATGGACCGATGATGTCGATACCAACTCTCTTGAACGGTATGTCGATGATAGGCATGGTGCCCAAGGGAGCGCGTCCCACCAGGTGACGAGGAACCGTTCGTTGGCATACGTCACAAGACTTCACGAACCGCTTCTTGTCGGACTGGATACCGGGCCAGTAGAAGTCTCCGGTTACCCTGCTTACTGTTTCGTGATGCCCTGGTGACCGGCTAGGATGAGTTCATGTGCTAATTTCAGCACTATTTCCCGCAGCTGTTGTGGCACCACGAGTTGTTCCAGTTCCTTCTGGCAAGGTAATTTGTGTTTCCGGAATAGCATCCTGTCACGAAAGAAGAACACCGTTTCGCGATGGTTCGACACGATTTTCTTGCCAACAGCCTCGAAACAATTTCGGAGCGTTTCATCGTCCGCCTGATATTTTTTAAGCGTCTCGCTTCCTACAAGGAAAGCAGGCAGTGACATCACAGGTAAGGTTGTGTCTTCCACGTCCTTTGTGCCCGCTGCCTCTCCGTATGTTATCTCTGGTTCGGCAATCGTTTTTAGCGCGTCATCTTGTAGCTCATCTTGTCATCTCCGCGTCATCTTGTCATCTCCTTGGGTTTTGCTTGGGTCGCTGTACGATCACTGGACACTCTCTGCGCCCAGTTATCACGATCATCTTTCATGCATTAATTCTCTGTCCTTGCTCAATCTTCATGCGAGCATTGAAGTGTAGTTGTGATCATTGAGAGGTAACGTATCCGGTAATGCTGCGCCTTTGATGTTGCCGAAAATCACGTGATATTGGGTCTGCCATGCATTTCACAACTTCTCACCTACAAAAAACGGGCTCCGTAAAAAGACTTTGGCTTCCGGGAGGTACCACACACTATGATCCAGTAAATACACTGGGCGTGTTGTTCCAGTAAATTTCTCCTTAGGAACTAAGGCTTGTCGCACGACAACAGTATTACAGCCGGTGTCCCGTAGCACTCTAACTGGGCTATTTTCCAGAAACTCTTTGGCAACGGGCAAGTTCCCATTTCCATCAGCTGTAACACCTCGGCCCACCGTAGTGTTCACGACGGGAATCTTCTCTCCATCTTGTAGAACTACGTAACCCTCGTTGTCTGTTGAGCTTGCAACTGTTTTGTCTACAGAGACCATACATGATGCTTTCTTCTTGTCTACCCTTCCGGTAGATGCCTTATCACGGCTTCGAGGCAACGTGTCATTTCGGTCATGCACTGGAAAATCTCTTCGGGTCCGCGACCAGCAGTCAGCTGCTCTATGGCCTTTCTTGTCACACTAGAAACAACGGCTAGTGGTCTTCTCTGTTTTCCTCGCCGGCTCCGACTTCGACGCTGACGGCCCTGTTGCCTTGGGAATACGTTCTTTACTTAGGTTCGAGAGCGCCTGCGCTTCCATAAAGCTGTCAGCGGTCTCACACAGCGAACTCAGCGTCTTGCAGTTTCTTTCCTTGAGAATATTCTGAGTGCTGGAGAACAGCCTTTCATAAACTGCTCGCATATTAAATTCTCTCAAGCTTGAATAGCTTTTGTCCGTCTTGCCCATTCTAGCCAATGGTCAAAGTAGCTGGAAAGTCTATCAGCAAACTACAGGCCTGACTCGTTGTCATCTGGCTTGGCTTGGCGAAATTTTTCCCAATAACCTTCTGCGGTGTACCGGAACCGCTGCAGTAACGCCGCTCTTAGCTGATCGTAATTCAGCGCAGCTGTCGGATCTACCCGGCCTATCACGGTTAGTGCCTCTCCGGTCATGCATAGGCTCAGTAAAAGAGTCCACTTCTCACGGGCCACCCTTGACACGTCGCGACTCGTTCGAACCGCTGCAGGTACGCGTCGAGGTCGTCGCGTGCCTCATTGAAGGGAGGTATCAGTTTATGAGGACTACAGCCATCCCATACACCTGTGGTGTTAATGCGAGATCCTCCTGGTTCATCAGCCTCAGTAGACTGTGACCTGTTCGTACGTTCCTGAAGTCGAATCTTCAGCTCTAGGATCTTCAGCTCCTGTTCTTTAACTTTCTGTTGCTACTCTAAAAGTCTCTGTTGTCGCTCTGCCTTTTCCTTCGCGACCTCACGTTCCTTAGCGCGCTCGTCGCGAGCTTGCACGCACTCTCGCTCTACCCAGTCTCTGAGCTCAGCATTCTCAAGCCCTAGCTCTCGGCCGAGTGCAAAGTTTTTCATTTTCCATGACCCAGCTCCGTATGAGTAATGGCTTTGGATATTAATAAGCAATCCTGGCAAGCTCACCAATTGTGGTGGTTCGTGGGCCCAAGGACCCAGATACAGGA
This sequence comes from Dermacentor silvarum, assembly GCF_013339745.2. Classification (NCBI taxonomy): domain Eukaryota; kingdom Metazoa; phylum Arthropoda; class Arachnida; order Ixodida; family Ixodidae; genus Dermacentor; species Dermacentor silvarum. The sequence continues at coordinate 116,817,190 of NC_051158.1, forward strand.
AGCAAAGCCATAGACAGGACAAACATTTATCGACGACAGACGGCAACAATTACACTTACGAAGAGCTACAAGATACTGTATACTATTTCTATACTGTCCACGCAGTCCACGACTCGCGCGAGTTGTCACAGCGCATGTCTCACTGACGATACGATGAGTCTGAGTATCTTCGTAAGGTCACTCACAGTACTTGATGTCGGAGGCGTCGGCGCCTGTAGACTTGAAGCGCTGTTTGTACGACGGAATCGTACAGGCGGCCAGCAAACGTGCAGACGATGAACTGCTCGCGTGACAGCACGGCAGGCCCACGCGATCAGCAACGCGGCACCGTGGCCACGACCCCAGCAGGCGGTTGTGCCGGACCCTCTCACGTGGCTCGCCCGAACTTCGCACTCTCGACCAAGGCCATCTGGTACCGCTGGGCTCGAACGCTCGTTCACCGCAGGAACAGCACCGACCCGTTCAGCCTGGTCTGCATCTCAGCTCTGGCCGGAACACAGGTTCACCGTAGGACACGCCAGTCTCGTCCCGGGGTCTGGTAGCACCGGCTCGGTCCGTGCTGTGCCTCAGGTCGTACAGCCCTGGCTAGCCTGGCAGCGCTAGCTCAGCCGTTTGCGTTCCGAAGGCCCCGAGCTCCCATGCACGTTCGTCACGAGCTCGTGCATTCACTTCTTCTTCGTGGCTCCCGTGGCTTTTTCAGGTTACCATATACTAGTTTCTTACTACACTTCCCCAACTTCAGTACGTTGTACACAAATATATGGCAATTCCTGGACGTGCGACACAAGTTCCAACATAAACTAACAACACATTACAATGGACGAATCTCCACACAACGATCATTTAAAAGAATAAAGCCGTGTGTGTGCAATGGAAATACATCACGACGCTTCAGTTAATTCTGCGCGACTCATATTGTCTTCGCCGACATTGGTGAAACCGGCTTAATTTCCGCCTTGTATAACACACTCGGTGCTGATGACCTTTATGTTCCTGGAGCAGTCCTGCCCATAAGCTTCGTGAAGACGAATCTGTCTGTAAAACAAATGGCTTATGCAAGTTTGTGGATTTCAGCACAGGCTGCGTCTTTCCTGGTGTTACATGTGGTACGTCACTGGAAGAATCCTGGTTTGTCGCACGATCAGTCGGCCGAGCAGTGATAGTGCCTGCAACCATTTGTTGGCTTAGTGGTTTGCTCTTCATTTCTTTGACATATTTATATGAAAGAGCGTGACCTTATTTCCAAGGTTCAAGGTAATCAAGTTTACTACGTTTCTCGATAACTAGAAATGGACCTTTCCAAGCGAGCACCGGTTTGGTCTTATCGGCTGGCTATAATATTAGCACCCGGTCACCTGGAAAGAGTTCTCGCTTCCTGGCCTTCTTGTCATAATAGCCTTTCTGCAGCTTTCCGGCCTTCTCTAGTTCTTCGTGTGCAGTGCAATGTGCGTTCCAGACGTCGCCTAAGCTCCATCATGTAGGTGTATGTCGTCTTTGTCTCCGGTCACTCCGGCGACCACATGAGTGGCGATGGAACAAGTTGGCATGTCAATAATGACAGCAGGGTCGACACACTGGGCGCGGCCAACGCACTCCCCACGAAGCAAAGTGAGAGGACAGGACAATCGGTTGGAGACGAGCAGTCTGCTGACGCCGGCATGAAAGTCCAAAACAGCGAAAGGCAACGGGAACATTAGCGACGAGCGAAAATGGCGGATGGCGAAAAGCGCGCTGGCATCAGCAACAATGTTGCATGACACTGTGGCAAGGGCAAAAGAGTGTGGTGGAATTTTAAAGTCTTCGGCAACAAAAACTTTATATTCGGGTTCACGAGCGTCAAGGAGCGGGGCGTCTCACAGCCTTTGAAATCCCACTTCAGCACGAGAACAGTCGATGACGGCCTTATTAGCGGAAAGGAAGTCCCAGCCCAAAATAAGATCGTGGGAACAAGCACACATCACCAAAAATTCGACGATGTAGAGGAGGCCGTTGATCACAACACGAGCAGTACACGCAGCTGCAGGCGTGATGCGGTCTGTGCTGGCAGTACGAAGTGATACGTTTGACAGTGGCGTCGTAACGTTCCTGAGCAGACGGCAAAGCTTGGCACTAATACTGAAACTGTGGCACCAGTGTCAACGGGGGCGAGTACAGCGACGCCATCCACATACATATCAATAATATTAGTCGGAGAAGGGAGAGGCCTTGGACTATTCGTGGGTGACGCAGTTCTCGCCTCTGGAACTGCGGCTATTAATTTTCCTGGTCCGGCGTAGAAGGACGACGACGCATCGGCGAAAGCGAGCGACTTCGGGGCGATGGCGAACGGCGGTCAACAAGAGGGCGGTGGTCCGACTAAGAAGACATCTGGTCAGGGTTCTGAGCGTGGAGGACGACGAGTGTTGTGAAACGCATGGTTCGGTGTCGAAGCTACGGCGGTAGCATGTTGGGCGGCGACGACAAATAGTGCAATTTGGCCAGGTAGACCACACGCAAAACAATTGGGCGGTTGTCAGGAGTGCGCCATTTTCCACTGCTTGTGGGTACGGCGGCTGAACGAGTGAGGAGCTGGACGCAGTGGCACGACTGATGGGAATGGCGCAAAGGTCTGCTGAGGTGGCAGCCGTACGGGAGCCTCGGCATAGCTGAGAGGTACAGTTACCTCGGGAAAAGCAACGGGAGTCGGCACCGACGGAGTCTCGCGGGCAGAAGGCAGAGGTGCGCATACTTGCGCTTGGATGACCTGGCGAAGGTTGGCCGATAAAGGCGAGGGTGGTGACGTGGCTGAAGACAGCAGCGAAAGCTAACGAGCGACCTCAGCACGGAAGAACCAGTGTCAGGGCTTTTTGACAGCAGCATATGAAAGGCATCGTCGGAAATGCCCTTCAATGACCTGAGAAAGTGTCAGGGCTTTTTGACAGCAGCATATGAAAGGCATCGTCGGAAATGCCTTCATGATGCGACGTACGTTGTCCACCTCCGCCATCGTCGGGTTGACATGCCGCAGAGGTCAACGATGTCCTCTATGTAGCGGTGAACGTTCATCAGTTTGCTGAGATCGGCTGCGTAGGCGTGTTTAGCGCGAAGCTTGCGCACGCCAGGGCGGCCAAAAACGTCTGTGATGCTGGTTTTGAAGCGAGCCCACTTGCGGAGAGCGGCTTCATGGTATCTAAACCACTGCTTGGCGACGCCCGAGAGATAGAACATCGCGTTGTTGAGCTTGAGGGTGTCGTCCCATTGTGTTAATGTTGCGGCACGTTCATTCGATTCCAGCCATCTTCAACGTCTTTCTCATCGGTGCCGCTGAAGATGTCAGGATCCCGCTGACGTTGGGCACCGGCACATACGATGGCTGGAGTAAGCGTTGGGGATGTCGGGCTGGGTCGTTAGGCATCACGGACGGCAGAGTTCGGGTGCGTAATTCCAGGTTGGGGGAATCCGCAACACCTCCACCAGATTCTAATGCGAACACAGGGCAAGAGAGCAGCAGGCAGCCTTTGCAGCGTGTCAGAATCAGGGCAGCTCAGCATCTCGAGCTCGGGCTTACCGGATGACTGGCGATGTGGCTGCAGCGCCGGGCATTCCTCTTCACTACAGTATATAATATACATAAAATGTATATGAAATATGCATGACAATGATGGCGTGATGAGGGTATGACGACGATGCGACAATGACGACTTGGCATGAAAACGACCGCGTGGCGATGGCATGATGAAAAGAATTGGATGATGAAGTAGAATAAATGACAGCGATGTAACGACCAAGACGGTATCATAACACAGTATGACCACGAAGCTCAACCACGCCTCCGAAAATGACGATAGCATTACTACAGGCATAATCACAATCGAATGACGACAGAATGATTACAATAAAATGGCGAAAAAGGTGCCACGTCGATGAACCTACCTAGCTACGTATAATTGTGGACGTGTATAACCCGCGCATCAGATTATGACGATTGCTGTCTGTGCTCGTCTTCTATCCGTCTTGCATTGAGTTCCACTGCTTTTTTCAGGTCACACAATCGCCCAATAAACAGTTAGTTTTTCATTGCTCACAGTTTTCAGTACTGTAGCTTCTTCACTGTCACTAGGACGGGAGATTGTGGAGGGGCTTCAGCGTCCATGTCCCCGACACTCCCGCGAAGCCGTGAATGAAAGCGAACAGGGAAGACAACACCAACGACGCCCGGGACAACCAAGCTAAACTAAGGCTACAAAACTTACGCCCAGAGTATGAACTTCTGTTATGAATGCCAGAAATATGAGAGGAGGTCAACAGCCACAATCGTAGCCCCCAATGTAGCATCACCGATAGTGCTTCGACAACCCCGGGAGCCGTATATTTTTTGCGGAGCGCCATCGCGAGTTCCGGAGACAGGGCTTGAGACGTTCGACATAGCGGCAGCTGAAGACAAGCTAAAGGAAAGCTGGGTCATGTTTATATTGCAAGACGTCCGCAGGACATGGTTCGAAGCTCTAGAGTGCTCGCTGACCACTTGGGGGATGTTCTGCAAGGACTTTGTAAGACTTTCACAAGCGTCGTGAAACCATTTTTCCAAAGACGGCCAAGTGATCTCAGGAAACGTTCGTCAGCAATGCCCGGCGAATGCCTTGTTTCGGGCACTCAAAAGTGCTCAATAATGCCGTCGAGGTCTCCTGTGTTAAGCTGAAATTAAAAAGTCGTGCCCGCATCGCACAGCGGAAAGTTTTGGAAGACAACTTGAACGACTCAAGCTTTCTCGATTTCCTGTGGATCACTTAGCCTTTCGGGCGAAATGGGGCTTGAAAAGGTAAATATGGAAGCGAGAAGTCTCCAGCCAGACCGAAATCCAAGAAGAAGCCGATTCCCAGTATTCCGTATCTTCACGGTGTGTCCTATCGGCAAAAAAAATATAGGGGCAACGTACGTGTGTTCTGGTCTTCTCGGCGAACAGCAGCTATGCGCGGCTGTGGAAGAAGGCAGAAGGGAATGCAAATATACCTAAGTGCACGATAAAGGACCACTAAAGATTGGTCGGGTGCGATACAGGCGTTGTATATTACGTTCCGTTATTGCGGGAACTGTAATGTCGGACAAACGGTCGTTGTGGAATAATAAATAAATGGACCAGAAAGTCTGTTTGAGGGGGCATCTGTGTTCAAACTTATTGTTAAATTGCAAAGAGTGCGGCTGCACACAAACGTTTCTGGAACAAGGGTACCTCCGAGATAGGGCAGAATCAAAGAGAAACAAGTGCACGGCCCCCACCCGAAAGTTGAAGAGGCATTTTTCTTAGGAAATCGGGTAAAAATTGCGTCTTGAGGACATCCGTTTCGTTATGCAGCAGATTTAGTTTACCTAGATGAACACCACTGAGTGGCGTTTGCGCTTAAAAAATTTCTTTCATCTTTTTAATTCTTGAGGCGGCGTGTTTGTTTTCAGTGAGCCTATGAGTTTCTACTTTTCATTAAAACCCTCAGTTGACAGTCTGCGCTGTATATGAGTTTCCTTTCCTTTCGTCTCTGTTGCTTCGTGCTGCCCACGTCAAGAACCAATGGAGGTGGGGTTACTGTTCGTCGAAAGGCCGAAGAGACTCCATCACCGATACCGACACTGCAACATACATCTCGACGACGTAGCAACGACACGCCGCCATCTGCACGAAGTTCCAAAGTAAAAAGCACGATACATAAAGAATATTTGACCATAAGACGTGGCCGTGATCTGGCGCCGCGACCAAACTGAAATTCAAGACAGTGAATCATTGATTGACGTCCATGTTCATCTCGACGGCCACACAGTTGCCTTTCTTTCGTCGGCACTTCACTTCACTTCCGTCGGCAGCGAAGCACCCGCTGACTTACAAGGCGCCGTCACGTGTGACGAACATCTGCTGCTGTACCATAAAATTGACGTGTATGGGGTGTTTCTCAAAGTCATGGAGAGAGAGCAAAATTAATTGTAAGAAACTTGAAGAATATCGCGCACATAGAAGTCATCAATATCGTACACATGGAAGAATATACAGCGGTCCAGTGCGTTTGCTTTCTTGGATTCCGCCCTATCTACCTTGATGGTCCAAGTTTAAGAACAAATTTTTCACATGTTTCCCAGTGTTTCCGGACATAAACAACATCAGCTCAAATTTACCTCGAACAATATGAGCAATGTATGAGCAGTACAGGCTCGAACCAGAGTCTGTACTGAGTTGCGGCACGCCAAGGAGAAGCCATAAAGCAAGCAGTTCATGAAATCGTGCACGAATAACATCGTTCAGAAATCAAAAAGCCATGTGGTTCATCTAGAAGCCGAAGGAGTTACTGCTAATATTAAGTCACAATAATCCCGATTACAAGCTTGTTTCATGTCTAAAGTTATTCTACAAAGTGTAATAATTATGGCATAATGCCTGCAGTAGTCACTATACGATCCTAATTTTACATCACAGGTCCCCGAGGGTTCGCATCTGATAAACAGATGTAAACGGGAAACACGCATAGAACATTCTCAATATACATACCGTTTTTCCGGTATTTCTTACCTATTTCCTATGTGACAAAGAAGCACCAACCATCAGATGTTCTTCATTTTTTGTAATAGTTCAATTATATGAGACTTCAGTAATAAAGTTAACTTGTAAAGAGACACATCCTGGAAGTTTATACACACGCAATCTGTCGCTTTTCAGCACAGTTTTGTTATTAGTACGGGAAGTTTACAAAGAAATGCATGACTGCATGGTTGTTGAAAGTTGCGCTGTGTTAATAATGCATCATCGTCATCATCATCAGCCTAAATTTATGTCCCTGCAGGACGAAGGCCCCTGTTTTTGCTAGCTGATTCCAACTTGCGCCTGCAAATTTCCTAACTTCATCATCCCACCTAGTTTTCTGCCGTCCTCGACTGCTCTTCCCTTCTCTTGGTATACATTCTGTAACTCTAATGGTCCTCCGGCTATCCATCTTACTCATTACATGGCCGGCCCAGCTCCATTTTTTTCCTATTAATGTCAACTAGAATATCGGTTATCCCTGATTGCACTCTGATACACACCGCTCTCTTCCTGTCTCTTAACGTTGGCCTAACATTTTTCGTTCCATCACTCTTTGTGCGGTCCAACTTGTTCTCAAGCTTCTTTGTTAACCTCCAAGTTTCTCCCCCATATGTTAGCACCGGTAGAATGCAATGATTGTACACTTTTCTTTTCGACGACAGTGGTAAGCTCTAAGTCAGTGTTTGGTAACGCCTGCCGTATGCACTCCAACCCAATTTTATTCTTCTGTAAATTTCTTTCTCATGATCAGGGTCCCCTGTGAGTAACGGACCTAGATAAACGTACTCCTTTAAAGACTCTAGAGGCTGACTGGCGATCCTGAATAATGCGTACTATCTCACAATTTACATCAAAATTATTTTGGCACCCGCCATGGTAGCTCAGTTAGCTAAGGCGTTGCGCTGCTGAGCACGAGATCGAGGGATTGAATGGTGGGCGCGGCGGCCGCATTTCGATGGAGGCGAAATGCAAAACGTTGCGTTGTAGTGCACGTTAAAGAACCTCAGGTGGTCAAAAATTAATCCGGAGTCCTCGACTCTGGCGTGCCTCATAATCAGAAGTGGTTTTGGCACGTAATTAAACCCCAGAAAGCAGAAAAATTATTTTGGCATTGACCGCAGGTGCAAATTTCACACAATTGTATTTCTGTTTGGCGCTTTCTTATTTTTGTAATGTGTCCATGCGCGCTATGAGAGCAGCATAGAAGAAACCCGAATCTTCGTAAGCGCCAGAGACACTCCAGACAACCGTAAGGGCCAGAGCACTCCAGAACAGAAACCACCATTCATGTATGCAAATGGATTACCCATCAGCACCCCAGCATGTGCACGAAGAAACACGAGACCAGACTAATATGGGCACCAGGCTGCTGCAGAACGCTCTTCTTTGTACAGCAGATAGCACCACACAGTATGGCCGCATGTGCAACTCTCACGCAATTGTATTTCAGTTTGACGTTTTTTTTTTTTACTCTTGTAATATGTCTATGCGCACTATCAGGTGGCACCACACGACAGTGGCATAGGCACACCAGGCGGCGTCAGACCACCCGATGTGCACACCCATAGCGCCAGACCATGCTGGTGTTTAAATTAGGAAACACTAGAAAATGTAGACACCGTTTTTCAATTTAGAAGGTTTGAAGCCACTAGCCAACTAACTGTGCATGAGCATTGACTGGTATTAGGAAAAGTGAATTGTACTGAGGAGCCAAAATATCGTGAGCACAGGTGTGTGGCTTGCTCAGCGCCAGATGCTGGTGGCGATGTAAGCACTTTGATTTGCTCCTCGCGGGAGGGGGGCGGCAAGCAGAGCGTCTGCCGTATCACCGGCCAAAAGCCAAGCACCGCACCATGCAAGGTGACTTGTCGCGACGGGTAATTCGCGCGTTCTCAGCAGAACCTACTCGGCTGTTTAACTGTTTTGAGCAACCGCAATATCACACATCGAAAAGAAAGCCGATAAACTGTAACAGAGGAGCAGTTCTTGGCGTCCACCGATAAATGTTTGCTTCGTAACGTCACACGACGCCCGGCGTCGTGTACACGTAGCAGTGAACTCGGAAGAGACAGCGTTCACCGTGCTATGCGCGCTTGCTCCGTGCTTTCTCAATTGCATTCCGAACTACGGGAAAATGCAGCCGGCTTGTAATGTCTTAAGGAGGAAAAACAGATCAGTGGAAAGTTCTATACCATGACTACCATGCTTGTTCAGCATGCATTCAAACACCTGAGTAAATCAAATTCAATTTTCGATAGCTCAAGCGATTGAGAGCGCATAGCAACACCCCATATTCTGGAAAGTGAGTGGACTAGCATAACTAGACAAAGAAAGTGCAGGTAATAGATAGATTCAGAATCTTTAAAAATCACTGGAAACGTACCCATACAGGAAAGGCATTGACAAAAAACAACCTCGCCATAATTTTTGTTTCCTTCTTATGCCTGTTGCAATAAGGTAAGCTGCTGTCATCTTCCCTTGTGGACAACAGATTAAAGGCTGTAGTAATGTCCTTTTACCTGCTTTTCTGCTCAGAGGGGAGGGCAAAAAGGAGAAAAAGAGGAATGACGGATGATGATGAGAACAGGTAGTCGGGCGCAATTACGCGAGGATACACGTTCGTGTCCGTTGGGCCCGTTAATAGGCATTTGATAATTTAAAAAAATGGTGCAGTTTCGCACTAGTGGCGCGAAGACTTGGCAGACAGCGAAGCTGGCAGCCCTACCTAGCTTCGTCGGGACACGCTCCTCGTACGATCCACACCGCAGTCTCTCGCTTTTCGCAGTCGTGCACGGAGCTAAGCGTAGGCAAGTTCGTGTCGAACCACAGTCTATCGCACACTTGGCAACTCTGTCTAAACTCCCTATTCAGAAACTCGCGGGAAAACCGCCCGTCGGCACTTCTCGTGGCTCTCCGCACTTGCCACTGGAAATTATCCAGGACTCGTAGGCCCGGATAGTTTTGGCGACGCTTCTGGTTGCTCAAACGGGTTTGCTCCCTATCGTGGGCTCGAAACTCTGGATATTCTGCTATTCGCTGTTGTTTAGTCACCGCTTTGCAGGTGTAATGCTCTGGATCCGGCGAAGTCACCGCATCCGCTCTCGAGTAGCGGCGCGCTGTCTTTCGTGCCGCGCTTCCTCTTCCTCGGGAGTGACGATCTTCGGTCGCCCCATTCCTCTCCGCAGTGATATAGACGCGGCAGCGACGCGGAGCTATATATTCCCCGCGGGACTCTGACGTCACGGCTTAGCTTTGCCTCTGCACAGCAGCGGCGACCAATCCGCACAGCGGGTGACGTCATGGCTAGGCAGAGCTAAAGCGAAGCGATGTGGTGCGTCCGATCACGACATGGCTTGGCTCCCGCAGCTGTTGCGAGGCTCGGCGCAGCTGGGCTAGGCGTTGCTAGGCGACACACGTGCGTACGTACGTACGACACACGTGACTTTTTGCTGGCCACTTCCAGTGTGAAAGCAAAGGCAGCACACTTGGCTGTTGCCAATTGAATACGTCACGGCCTAGGTCCTTAGCTTTGTAAGTAACAGCTCATTGCAATGTTGCACGCAACTGCGGACGCGTACCTGTTATGAGGAACGCAAATATCATCCGCGTAATAAAATGCGCTGTAACCACGAACTCAACACTAAGGCTTATCACGGCAACGTTGAGCAATGTAGAGCTTAGTACTCGTCCTCGCATAACTGCACCGGTAACTTAGTTATATGCGGCATTACCATCTTCTGTAGACATGAAGATTGTCCGGCCGCTAGGGCAGCTGACTATCCACTTGTAAAGGCGACCACCGATGCCTAGATCGTCCCGAGTATCAAGTATTGCGTCCTGCGGAACGTTCTCATAAGTGCCTTTGATGCCTCGGACTGCCCCTACAAACGACGATGATTTTATGTACGTTCAATGGCAGATAGCAGGTCAACAGTGCTGTCTATAGATGACGTCCGAACACCGAAATCCAGATATAATGTCTGGACAAAGGCCGTTCTCTCCATGTACTACTCGAATATGGTCAGAGCGACCTACTCCATGACTGTCCCAACACTGCTGGCCAAGGCTATATGCTGATATGAGGAGTAAGGGTACGACGCCTTTCCTGGCTGCAAGCTTGCTAATCTTACAACGATCAGGAAGAACTATGAGAGCCAAGTTGCATTGTAGAATGACAGATAATTTTTCGTGCTTGCTCGCGAAGGTGAGACTGCCGTATATGAAATACCTTCAGGACCAGATGTAGATAAGTGTTTAGAAGCTGCAAGAGGTGGCACGTCCAACTCTCATACTTTGAAGAGTATGTATGATTATCAGAAGGAGGTTGCACATTTGTTCGTAACATGTGTTGTTGCAATAGATAGACCTGAAACCAACTTGTTTTGCCATTGCGTGAACGCGTTGGCATTTTACTGGCAGGAAGTGATGACTCCGCAGTTTTTACGCAAATCTTGAGAGTGACTTTCAGGGTCTAGAGATGAACAAAAGTCCTCCAGATTTTTCTTCCTAGCTTCTGAAGCTATTATTTTACTTGCCGCTGGGTCCTACGACAAAAGTTTAGATCAGAGTGAGACTCGGTAGACCGGTATTTTCGCTGCGCTCTTCAGCGTTAGCGCAGAGCTTTTCATATTATATATCTATTTGTGATATGGACACAGACATATTGTTGAACTTCTTCGTGTCTTTTATTGAAGATAGTATTAGTTTTTCGAGTTGAAATTCTAGTTTATGTCGGCGCAGGACTCTTCGTGCGACGTTTTTAAGCATACCAGTCTGTGCAGTGCATACGAGGTATATCAGAGGAATGAATCCCACCAAAGTGCATATACGTTGGAATGTGTCATTCGACGCCGACTCGATCGGAGATCAGAGGCAAGCGAGAAGAGGCTTGTCGCCGCTCAGCGGTGGTAGGCGTCGACGTCTAAAACACGGAAATTGAAATCAGAGAAAACAACCTGCCGGGTTATTCAACCAAAAGCGGTCGAAACGGTGTACAACAGATTTGTCACTCCTTGATGGTTCCAAAGCTCTCACAGCTCTCCTCTCCTAGGAAAACATCTGGCTGAAGGCTCACAGTAACCTGCACCGCCTACCGCCCGTGCCGTAGACTAAGCTGGCAAATATGGGACATTTAAACAGCTAGTAACATGTCAATCGGTGATCTGGACACAGAGATATTGTTAAATTTCGTCGTCTCTTTCACTGAAAATGATGAGTTCTTCGAGTACAAATTTCCAGAATATATCGGTGCAGAACTCTTCAACAGACATTTTGTAAGCATACCAGTCTGTGCAGTGCATACGAGGCATATTAGATATCTTATTTTCAGTGTGCCTCAACAGCCATTGGCATAAACGAGCGCACACTAAGTCAAATAGAAACACCATGACATGAACCAGACATATTACAGAAAAAAAGAAAAACACAAAGAAAATATAGGCAATAAAACAATTGCCTAAACAGAGCGATGAGAAACCGAAGTTTGGGAGAATATGTCCATGCTATGGAAGGATGATTTATAGGTGCTCTGCAAACGAGTCATGGGAAAATAGCACGCATCTCAGGATAAAATGTATCACGACATTTTGCGGCTTTTTAATGTGGCACACGAAATCGCAGTGACGCCAATCACTGGTCACAATCGATGGACCCACGCAAACTTCTGAAAATAAACTGCATGTCACGCACTAGGGCTGTCTTGAAGAGTAGATACTAATGTCTGCTAAGAGAGAATCATAGTTATAGAACGAATGGTGGCCAATATACATATATATATTCTAAAGGAAACAGCGAGACACGGAGACAGAACCCGTTCCTGGGCCGCCTGTTCTATGATCTGCCTCGTCGTCTTCTCCCCCAGTGCCCGCGTTTCCAGCGCCCGAAGCCAAGTAGTTCACTTCGTCTTCACACTTGGCCACGATGCAAGTATACGGCGCACTTGTAACCACGCACCCTAATATCGAGGAAACTTGTGCAGGAGTGCGGTCGTCGTTAGTGAGCCATCAAGTACGCAAACAGTTTTTCTGGCGGGTGGCGGCACAGTCTGTTGCGAGTTGGTCGCAGGTATCGCCGACGATTATCCCGCCGCAGATGGTAACGTATTGAAGGATGTTCTGTACAATGCACAGCAGCTCTGCTCAGCTCTTGCGTGCGTCTTTGCACTGTTGCCGCTAGCTGATCAAGTCTCAACCACCAATGTGCTCGAATGCGTGAGCTCGTCGAATACGAACTGCTGCTGATTCGCCTTTATGAAGGTGGTATAAGGGTAGTCCACTTTAAAGCCGATGGTTGCTTGCGCATCTGCTTACTTCGTGTCCTTGCAGTCTCTTGTGATGTACTTTGCAATGGTCTCTGAGTGTCTTACAGCCTTTCGCGCGTCGTGTGCGTCTGTCGTGTCTTTCGCGTACGGGCAGGTCTTCGATGAGGTTGACGTCAGCCGTGTTACGCGCCTTCGGTCCCTTCAGCGAGGCCTCACTCAGCGCGCGGCCAACAGCCACGCATTCGGCCCATGACTGCGTTGAAATTCGAGCATCTGGGTCCGGAAGGTTCTGCCTGCTGCAATCCATGGATATCGGGTTCCTGGAGCGCTAGCTGCTCATGTACAACAGGAGGCGGTGCCTCCATGTGCTCCGGCATTGATGAATCGGGAGTCGCGTCACCGACTGCTGTGGACGGAAAAAGGTCACAGTCTCTAAAAGTGATGGTGTAGTATCGGACGCTGACGCAGCAGACCGAGAAAAATTGGCTCGCTCCGCGGTATACCACGGAGCAGGCTGCGAAGCCATCTACTAAAATCTTGCCGGGTGAAGCTGCAGCGGCGAGATGGTGCTGCTTCCGAGTGTCGCCGGGTTGTCGTCACAGCAGCGCAGTTCACGTGGTTCTGCCGGGTGAAAGTAGCAGCGGTGATCTGTGCTTGTTTAGAGGTTGTGGGAGCCATAGTGCGGTTGGTGATTAGCCGCCTGGTGGTGGGTCGCGTGTAAGCGGTGGCCACCACGCGATCCCCGTCTGGGTTGAAGCCGACGGCGACACCCGTTGAGCCGGCGTATACGGCTGGCAGCTGCAGGGCCCGCACAGCTTTCTCGAACCATGCCTGACGATCCAGCCCAACAAGCTGCAGTCACGGCACCAACTGTCATCTGTGCTGGCGTGCAGCGTCAGCGGGATCCTGTGATTTTTGCGGGTACCGGTGATCAGGACGTCAAGGACTGGCTCGCCTCGTACGACAGAGTCAGCGGCACAACCACTGGGACGATAGGGAAAAGCTCACAACGTAATTTTCTACTTGAGCAACGTGCACATTTTTGGTATCGTAACCACGAATCCGACATCCCGACATGGTCGACGTTCAAGACCAACTTCACGGAAGTCTTGGTCATCCTGCTGTACGTAAACTTCAGGCCGAAGAACGCCTGGGCGGACGCCCAGCAACCACGTGAGAATTTCACCAGCTACATCGAAGACGTCGTTAATCTGCGCAACAGAGTCGACGCAACAGTGCCAGAAGCCGGCAAGATCAGGGATATCTCAAGGGAATTGAGGACGACGCCTTCCATATGTTGGTCGCCCGGAACCCGACCACAGTGTCTGTCGTCATTGCGCTGTCTCAGAGTTACGACGAACTCCGAAGGCAGCGAGTAGTAACACGTAATCCGTCCTCAGAATTCACCGCTATCTCAGGCATGAGGCTAGGTGTTGACGAGTCGCCTCTAATGCACCAGATAAGGAATTCGTACGAGAAGAAGTTACTCGGCAGCTTTCCCTGGTGCCCTTTCCGACACGCAACCATGCTCTCCATTGACACCGGGGTTACAGAGCGTCTCAAAGAGCAAGTCGCCGAGTGCCTGCCAGCTGCGATTCAACCGCCTACCATCGCGGCGCCCCTGACGTACGCTGACGTCGCTGCAAGGCCGCCCTCGTTCATGTCCACCTTTCCAAGCTGTTGCGCGACTGTCCCCGTTTCCCTTCTCACCGCCTGCACCACAGCTACCACGTCAGCCAAATCTTGGTCCCAGCGGACAACCGACCAATTTGTTACCATTGTGGTATTCCGGGACAGTTGCCCCTTTTGTCGAACCGTATGCTGTCTTTAAGATAACCACCAACCCATGAGCATTACGTCCCTCGACAGATACAATCCTGGCCGCCGGATGAACCCCGGTTCTCAACCATGCTGGTCCTCTCCATCCCCACGCCGTCGCTGCATCTCATCGATGAGACGCCGGCCAAGCCCTCTACCTCAAGGAAACTAAGTATCTCAGTTTCCGAGGCGAGAACTGCCCCCCTTCATTTTTCAAAGGCCTCGAAAGAAGCCCTCCAACGTCATTGAGGTATACGTCGAAGGGATTCGAACATTCGCACTGGTCGATACGGCGGCGCAACAATTTCGCTGTTACGCGCAGGACTTTGCCGACGAATAGGAGAGGTAACGACGTCACTTTCTGGAGTGTATTGAGTACTGCGAGCTCACAGCTTGTCGAACAATTGGGAGCCTGCACTGTACGTGTTGGCATCGAGGAGTCGCTTGATGTAATTGAATTCGTTGTGCTGCCGTCCTGCTCCCACGATGTTATCCTAGGCTGGGATTTCTTTCGTCAAACAATGCCATCATTGACTGTGCCCACGCCAAAGTGGAGTTGTCTTTTCTTTCTGATGCAGCCATGGACCAGGATCCTGTGACGTCTACAAAAATGCTTGTGGCCGAAGCTACTGATATCCCTCCTCCGTCAGCCGCCATCATCTCCTTATCTTGCGCATCAGCACGTGACGCAACCATGCTATTCACGCCATGTAACTTCTTCGCACGTCACCGTTCTCTTCCGTTGCCCTTTGCCGTCATCGCCGTCAGTGCTGGCCGTGGTGTCATGTGTGTGTGCAATGTGTCTTTTCTGCCGATTACTTTGAATCGCGGAGAATGCCTCGGTTACGTTCAAATAGTGGATTCTTAATGCTCTTCGATGCTCCGACGACGCACATTCGACGTATCTCGCCGCCCTCGACAGTGCCATAGACCGCCGTTGGAGTGCTTCCATCCGTCAATCTCCGGTGATCTGACAACCACTTAACGCGCGCAACTTATCAGCTTGCTACGCGAATTTACCGCCTCCTTCGACTGCATCAACATTCTCTCGGCCGCACCACCACAGTGTCGCACAGCATCCACACCGGTTCGCACGCCCCACTCCGGCAGCGTCCTTACCGTGTCTCAGCTTCTGAACGCCGTGTCATCGACGAACAAGATGCGATATGCTTCGCGTGGCGTGATTCAGCCGTCCCATAGTCCGTGGGCGTCGCCAATCGTTCTCGTGAAAACTAAAGATGGTTCTATTCGCTTCTGCGTAGATTACAGACGCCTTAACAAAATTACGCGCCAAGACGTATATCCCCTACCGCGCATAGACGATACTCTTGACTGTTTGCAAGATGCCGAGTTCTTTTCCTCTTTCGATTTGCGGTCTGGATATTGGCAAGTCCCATGGCGATGCTCACCGCTGGAAAACCGCCTTTATCGCACCGGACGGAATATACGAATTTAATATCATGCCATTCGGCCTATGTAATGGACCCGCTACTTTCGAGCGTATGATGGACAGCATCTTGCACGGTATCAAGTGGCACACGTGTTTGTGCTACCTGGATGATGTCGTTCTCACCTGATTTCCCGACTCACCTCCGAGGACTAAGAGAGGTATTAAGCTGCTTATTAAGGCTGGCCTGCAGTTTAACATAAAAAAATTCTTCTTTGCTGCTCGTAAGCTTACCATATTAGGTCACGTCGTATCCAAGGAAGGAGTGCTTCGGGATCCTTCAAAACTCCTCGTAGTTGCAGAGTTCCCCAAACCACCAACCTGAAGACACTACGCAGTTTCGTCGGCCTCTGCTCCTATTTTCGGCGCTTTGTGAATAACTTCGCTATGACCGTCGCCCCTTTGATTCAACTGCTGGCTGGAGACAACGCCCTATCCGCCTGGTCGCAAGCATGCAATGGCGCTTTCACGATCCTTCGCCATCTGCTCACCTCTCCTCCTATTTTGCGACATTTTGACCCCGCTGCCCCAACTGAGGTCCGTACAGACGCTAGTGGAGTCGGCCTCGGGGCGGTTCTTGCCCAACGCAAAAGTAGTCTTGACGAATACGTCGTTGCTTATGCTAGCCGCACGCTGACAGTCGCAGCTAAACTACTCTGTTACAGAAAAGGAGT
Source organism: Dermacentor silvarum (assembly GCF_013339745.2). NCBI lineage: Eukaryota > Metazoa > Arthropoda > Arachnida > Ixodida > Ixodidae > Dermacentor > Dermacentor silvarum. The sequence continues at coordinate 116,833,929 of NC_051158.1, forward strand.
GTTTAGCCATACTCTGGGCCCTTACGAAATTTCTACCTTACTTATACGGCCACCAATTTGATGTAGTAACGGACCACCATGCCCTTTGCTGGCTCTCCTCTTTGAAAGACCGCTCTGGCCGTCTCGCATGCTGGGCGCTCCGTTTGTAAGAGTGCGACATCCGGGTCGTGTACCGCTCTGGACGCAGGCACACCGATGCCGACGCTCTCTTCGCTCGCCCATTTCACCTGACGCGCACAGTCTTTGCTCACTCAACTTTGTCCTGTCAGCACTTGCCATCGATGACATGCGCGCTGAGCAGAGCAAAGACTTTCTTCGGATTTCTTCGCTTTTGGAGTTTCTCGCTGATCCTGCCACTGTTACAGCATCTAGGACGCTACAGCGGCAGGCGCATTACTTTGTTATTCGCGATCAACTCCTCTAACGTCGCAACTATCTCCCCGAGGGTTGGCAATGGCTTCTCGTAAGACCGCATCATCTTCTGGCTGATTTATGCTGATCGTTTCAAACTGATCCACAATGTGCACACGGTGGCTTGTTAAAGACCAGCGCCCGTATTAGGCTCCGGTATTACTGGCCTGGCATGAATAAGCTCGTTCGCAAGTACGGCCGCTGCTGCCTCGACAGCCAGTGCGAAAGTCGGTCCCTACGTCCACTGCCGCTCATTTGCAGCCGCTTCCTTGTCCGTCCCGTCCTTTTCATCGCGTCGGAATCGACCATTACGGTCCGCTTCCCTGTACTGGGGCTGACAACCGCTGGATTATAGTTGCAATAGATCATCTCACACGCTATGCAGAAACCGCTGCACTTCCATCTGCCACTGCCCAAGACGTTGGATCATTCATACTGCGGCATTTTGTTCTTCGTCACGGAGCCCCTCGGGAACTTCTTAGTGATCAAGGCCGCGCTTTTCTTTCTCAAGTCGTGACGTCGCTTCTGAAGGAGCGTCACATCATCAACAGGACCACTAGTGCATACCATCCGCAGATGAACGAGTTGACGAGCGTTTCAACCGTACTCTTGGGGACATGCTCGCCATGTACGTCGCGTCCGACCATTCCAACTGGGAAGCTACGCTTCCGTTCGTCACGTTCGCCTATAATACTGCCACTCAAGCCACCACTGGTTCTTCTCCATTTTTATTACTGTACGGCCGCGAATCTTCCTGCACCATCGATGCCATTTAACCCTACCAGTCTGATTCATCAGAATGTGTTCCTGTCTCTCAAGCTGCGCAGCATGCTGAAGAACGCAGACAACTCGCCCGCTGTCTTACCACCACAGATCAGACACAACAGAAGCTTTGTCTCCGAAGCTCTGACCCCCCAAGCTTCCGTTCCTATTCATTGGTTTGGCTGTGGATTCCACCTTTAGCTCCCGGCCTTTCTTCTAAGCTGCTCCCACGATATCATGGACCTTACCGTGTTATTGCCTTAACTTCCCCCGTGAACTCTGTCGTAGAGCCTGTGTCGCCGTCTTCTGATCAGCGCCATCGTAGTCGCGAAACTGTTGACGTAGATACCCTGAAGCCCTTCTAGGATCCCTCTATGCCACCTTACGCTTAGATCGCCAGGATGGCGCCCTTTTCTCTGGGGGACAAATGTAATTCAGCAAAACCTCCATTGCATCATCATGGGAGGAACGAGAGGGGAGGGGAAGAGAGGGTGTTACCTGTCAGGGGCGACAGAAGACTATCGTCCTTCGACGTCATTTGCAGCGAAGCAAGCAGATATGCTGCCAATTTTTGTATTCCTCGGCCTGTATGTTGAGGCATTTGCAATGTAAACGCTCCCGGCAAGATAGGCACGGCAGAAATTGCTGCCTACCAAGAATGGGCTGGGAGCAGCGCGCACATCCGTCTGCCTCGGGCGCCATCCTCAAGGTCGGTATCTTATCGGTACCTTATCGCTATCGGTATAAGGAGGGAATAACCACCTAAGCTCCACATATGTTGGAATGTCATGGATTTGTTTCCAAATCGGTGGAGAAGCTGGCAGAAGGCAGGAGGCTCCTAAACCCAGAGTTGAGGTCCAGGCAGCTGCTGTATGATGTACAACGTATAAACGTAGGGGTGCCATCTTTCATCACAACCTAACCATGGTGGTGCATGAAGTCTGCCAAATCGTCTCTGACTTTTCAATCGCATAGAAGTTATGCGATAACTCGAAAAACCTGAAATACTTGTTGTTTTAATTATAGTTTCGAAACAGTATTTCAAAACACGTGCTGCAGAAAACAAAACAATCGCAGTTTCTATTTTAACCCAAGAGAACGTAAACTAAATGGCTGGACTTTCTTAAGCAGTGGTTCCGTAGCCTTTGGTCATAGCCAAGAAAACTTGTCAGCGAGTATACCTGTTTATTAAAACGCGCTTCTACTCGCGGGTATTCAACTAACGGAACGTAGGCAACAGAACAAAATAATTTCAACTTGTTTAGTGTCAATTAAGAGCAAAAGATGCAGCACGGCACACCGCAGACAGCTCCGAGAGTCGCATGTGTTATCGTGGGCAATGGTTGCCACTCATCGAGATAGCTAGGGTATGTTGTACGCATGAATGCAAAACTAAACTTAAGGTTTTTTAAGGTTAACATTTGCTACAAAAATCACCGTGGTGTTTTTTCAAACGCCCGAGCACATGACGTGCGCCACAGTTTCTAATCTCTGAAATGTAAAGGGACAATTTTTTTGAGGACGCGTGCATCTTGTAGCGCTCGTCCCGAACGACGAAATTTTTGTTACCGCGCGCCAACCCTGGAGAGGTGCAGTGTGCATGCATGAAAGCTCGCAAGGTCACTTCTCGAAGGTTTATTGTGAATTAATGTTTAGTGCAGGAGTATTAGGCATATGTGTACCCAATGAATTATGGAGAACCCAATGAGGCAGCAAAACAAAACTCCGCGTTTCTATTGCCTTGCGACAAGTGATATCTTTTGCAGGGTTTGAGAACGATCGGCGCAAAGATGTTTCTTTGTGGTCGTGCCACGTAGATTTTCCGGTTGCACATCTTGGCACGCGACGGGGAAAAATATACGTTGGGTGACCGGAAAAAGCCGTACCCGTGTGAACGGGGCTTAGCAGCCGCGGTGGCTATTTGTTTACAGCTTTCTGGAGTTTAAAACGGCGAAGAGTTTGGCCATGAGCGACCGCTTTCCTTTAGTGATGGTATGCAATAATGTTCAAGAACCACACATGCGCCCGGTCAAAATTATTCTTCAGTGATTCGCATAGATGCCCGTGTTAGCTAACGCGTTGCATTTAGATACGTGGCTCAAGAGTTTAAATTTCTGACTGAAGCGTAGTACTACAAGTAAAGCGGAAATTTTATTGCAGTAAACGTTCTTGCTTAGACCAGTTTCTCAATACCTCACTGCAACATTTGATGTCCATGGTAAAGTGTTTTCGCTAGTTTTAATGCTGACAGTGTATTCTGAATTTATATATTCTTATTTTAATACATTTACCAATGTGTTGATTTTTGCTTTCAGAACACCACCCCCGAGGCAGCCAGGAAAATGATGGTAGGGAAACAAACATATGTCAGTTAGGACTCTGCAACAATCAAAGAGAATGTTCACCTTCGGGTCTCTTAATTGAATGTTTAAGAGCAACGCACTTACCATTAACTGATTAAAAGTCCTAGATTCGAAAACCCATGACAAAGTTGCGAGGAAAACATTTTAGCTGAATAAACATGTTTTTCTTGTTAATTAGATCTATTGGTTACATTTTGCTCAGAAGCTTCACTAGAAAATTGCGTTGAGTCTTGCATTCAGTATATTGATTCCGTTAAAAATTTGCAATATATTATGCGTTACACAATATGGACAATTCATGTACGAGTAAATGCAACACAACAACTTCCATGCTACCACACAGAGCGCTATGCTGTGACCGTGTGGCGGCGCTGTATTTATTGGCATTTTCGGGAAGCGAGGAACTATAGAGCAAGAAAGATTGCCGCACCAGATCGCCCGACTCGTTGAAAGGTAGGTCGCACAGTATTAGGTGGTGCGTATAATAATGCCGCGGTACACGAGGAGAGCATGCTTTGCCCGTTTAACCGCGTTGCTGACGGGACAAAATATGTTTATTTTTTGCCGGCCAGCTCGGTTTGCTCATAGCATAAACATTAAAAAAAAACATTTAGGTCATTTTCTTAAACAAGCTGCATAAGTGGCCATGTGCAACTTGCCATAATTACCTGTTGCTCCTTGCTAGGATGGTATGACCGTATCCAGGCAAATCTAAGTTTTTTTATGATTTTCTTATATTCTCCAACCACTTTTTATGCAAAGGATGCTTGCTTGAAGACTGCCATTAGGAACTAGCCAGGGGACCAGACGTTCATTTTTGTTGTTTTGCTTAACATGGTGAAATAGCAGAGCGCAGTCATCACATCGGAGGCCGAAGAGAAGGACGACACGGGAGCTTTTCTTCGGCTTGGTATGTGTTTATTGCTGTGCTCCCCTACCTGGCCAACGAACCTAAGAAATCGCTCAATGTCTACCTTACTATGGTAAGTTTTCTTACCATAATACATGCCATAAAACCAGGAGCACAATAGACCAGTCTGTTCGTGATTACCATTACTCATGGACGCATTAGCGCTATCTGAAGCATGAAGAGCACTCTCGAAGGGCTAATAAAAACTGGCCAAGTTTATTCTTAGAGGCGAAATGAAACGTTTAAAGCGCAGCATGCATGGCATCTCTTTTTGTACTACCAGTCAGCCTCCTTTTGCACTCAGCAGGTTTTTAAATTCATCATTAAGTATCATTAAGTACCATCATCACCTAATTATTTGTCGTCGTTGACTGCGCTTACCCTCCCTTGGCACTCATTCCGTTGCATAGAGGTAATGAATGAAACCGTAACTAGGCTGATGTCAGTAGCAGAAATTGAAGTGAGAGGGAAGGAACCTGGGGAAACAGTAGTTAAGCTCTCCCAAGTAAGAAATGACCTAATAAAGAAAGGACAAAACATGAAACTGTCAAACTCGAGAGATCAGATAGAGTTCGCTGAACTGTCAGAGCTGATAAATAACAATAAAGTAAGGAATAGTCAAAATTATACAGTCGAAAGATTGAGGAAGCGGTAAAATGACTACAGAGTAGAATCAGTGATAATAAAACTTGGCAGAAGACAGCGCAATGTGTATGAAGTGAAATATCAGCTACGTAATATTTGAAGGTATCATAAAGGACTTTAAACTATGTACTTGGATTTTTTACTTTTTACTCAGTAAGCACAGATTTCAGCCGATAAGACAGATAGGTAGCTTGCGAGTGTCGGCATTATATCATCCACATATGTGCCCTCGTTGCGTCCCGTACTTTGTTGATCAGTGCTCCGATGTCCTCCCAAAGCGTCGTTAATTGGTTTAATAGATTTGCTACTGCTATTGGGGAGGTTAAGAATTGATTAGCGGGTAACTTAGCCGAAAAGAACGCTTTTCAGACAAATCCCTGAATTGGGAAAAAAACGTTCGGCGAACAATATATTTTCGCTCATCCGTGACTCACCCACGCCGACGCATCTACTGCATCATCGAATCAACATTCACCTACGAGAAAGAAACGCCAGATTGGTTTCTCGGTAAACCGCAAGTGTAATGAAGAAGAATACGTGCACCGTGCAGAGCTCCGCAGCAGGATCGACAGCACTACGCTAGTTTGGCTCGGACTAGACGCTGTTTTGCTGTGACTGGCTCAGCCTATGCTTTATCGTCTTCCCGTCGGCGTGATTCGTGTCGTCCACAGCCGTGTCAGACTTCTTTGTCATAATAGGTGGAAGTTTGCTGCCTCTCCTGTCATCCTGTAATTGCGCAGCCGGACTCTCCCTGCCATCATGACCACCGAAAGCACCACGAGCTTACCACCACCTGCTCCCCAGTCTTCCATATGCCCCGGCGCACTCCGTCAGCGGTACCCGCCCATATTCAACAGCACTGACGACCACGACGTTGATTACTGGCTCTCATCATAAGAACACGTCAGTGTGAACAAGAAATGCGATGACTTAAATTAAACAGCACCCTTTTTACCTCACTAGAGTTGCCCACTTGTGGTTTTGAAACCACGAAAGCGAAATCCCAAGCTGGAGTGTGTTCAAGACAAAGTTCAGCGAGGTCTTCGGCCGCCCTGTTGTTCGAAAGCTTCGTGCCGTACAGCGTCTGCAGTCGCCCTCTCAGCAACCTGGTGAGACATTTACCAGCTAAATCGAAGATGGCATCGATCTCTGTAAACGGGTTGATGCATCAATGACAGAGCGCAATAAAATCAAGCATATATTGAAGGGTATCGGCGAGGACGCGTTTCAGATGCTGATTTCGAAGAGCCCCACTAGTGTTGCAGAAGTTATGGAGCTCTACCAAAGCTATGACGAGCTCCGCCGACAAAGCCTCGTCACCCGCCGCCCTGTGCCACATCAGTTGTCGGGCTTAAACCCACCTTTTCAGGATCCCACATTCCTCTTGCAGATCAAGCCTTTCGTGCGGGAAGAAGTTGCTCGCCAGCTTTTCCTCATCTCCAACCGGCCGGAGTCAAGTTTATCCCTTAGTCCGACCCTACGACACGTTATAGAAGAACAAGTGTCCGAGGTCGTTTCACAGAAGCGGGGCCTCAAGTCACCGCCCATTGACTTAAGGCTGTTTCACATTTTACAATTTTCATCGCACCGGAAGTGCGATTTCGGTCGCATGCGACGAAAATCGCAGTCACAGTGCCGACCCCGCAATTTTCGGCTGCGACAAACCGGTTGGTCGCAGCGTCGCAACTTCGCAGAGATCGCTGCAATTTTCCGTCTAAATTGCACCGAGAGCTATTTCGCAGTTTGTTTGGCAAGTGGCGTCGGTCGCTCAAAACAACCTTTATAGATACTTTATTGCCTATAATGTTGGCTCAACCAGCCTCGAACAGTTCAATTAATTGAATGGAGCCGTGGGTTGCGCAAGCGGTACGTACCATTAGCACCGACACGCGAACAAGGCAGAAAAACTCGTAGGTCAGATTTGGTTCTGTGATTTCTGTGTGTTTGTTGACACGCTACGTTGCTAATCGCGCGACGCTTTTTTTTAGGTTGGCTTCAGGTGTTGATAGTAAGTCATTTTGCGTGCTTTTGCGTTATTCACACGCGCTGCGATTTGGTAAATACTACGAGGTATCATAATCAGCCTATATTTATGTCCACTGCAGGACGAAGGCCTCTCCCTGCGATCTCCAATTACCCCTGTCTAGGCGCTAGCGTATTCCAACTTGCGCCTGTAAATTTCCTAACTTCATCATCCCATCTGGTTTTCTGCCGACCTCGACGGCGCTTCCCTTCTCTTGGTATCCATTCTGTAACCCTAATGGTCCACGGTTATCCATCCAACGCACAACATGGCCTGCCCAGCTCCATTTCTTCCGCTTAATGTCGACTAGAATATCGGCTATCCCGTTTGTTCTCTGATCCACACCGCTCTCTTCCTGTCTCTAAACGTTTATCCTAAGATATTGTGTTCCATCGCTCTTTGTGCGGTCCTTAACTTGTTCTCGAGTTTCTTTGTTAACCTACAAGTTTCTGCCCCATATGTTAGCACCGGTAGAATGCAATGATTGTACACTTTCAACGACAGTCGTAAGCTCCCAGTCAGGATTTGGCAATGCCTGCCGTATTCACTCCAACCCAATTTTATTGGGTTGTGGCGTGGTGCAGAGGCAGAATACCCGGATTCAAATTTAAAGGTCGTAAGTTCGAATCCTACTCCAGTCCACTACATTTTCAGGCATGGAGTGGCGCCTGACACCGGCAAGAAAAAAAATATATTGCCGAGAGCTAGTGGGGCTATACTAGTTCAGGTGCAACCAAACTAGGAAGGCTCACTAAGCTTCATCAAAGTCACTCCCTCACCAGAAGAGGAATTGGCCTCTCTGGGCAGTATTCGGTCACTGCCTCCCTCATACTCCGACAATTAACTACGAGGTATACCGCATGGTAAAACATGGCTTCAGCCGTCGTCCCATAGGATGTACAAGCTACTCGCGAAATACGAAAACGCCATAGTTGTGGTGCGGTGTGCTTTTACGGACGGAACAACTTAAAGAATATGCAACTACGGGCAAACGCTGAGGTCAAATGGTCTCGCTATAAGCCCGGCCATTTAGTTGCAGTCGGTTGGCTTGGGCTTTCACGCGCATTTTCCCTAATGAATTATCTCATTTCAAGGTTCTGTTACTTCCACTGCGAGGCGCGGCTGCTTATCAAGCTCGTAAAGCGAACGTGCAAGCTATATTGCAATGAATGTTCACTATAGCATATTTAATGCTTTGACTAGGAACAAAGAGCATTGTCAATTTGTTTTCGAAGCATTATTTAAACAGTGTTACATTTTTCTGATATATATTTTTTATCCTGCACAAAAACTACTAAACCTTCAATATGTCGCAGACTTTGTATTTTACTGCACCTGTAACCGCTAATTAAAAGGTAATTGCATATTGATTGTGCTTACTTCAGGACATCGAATTTCCTTTGTTCATGCTGTCGCAACATATCGCAATACTTAAGAAACTACTTCGTCATAAACGCCCTTTCCTGTCCCTTGCTTCCCTCTCTATACTTCCTGTAAAACACATGCAACAATGTGAAAACGAGACAAACACCTTGTTTTTATAAGCAGTAGATAAGACTATAAACAAAATCAGATCAAAATTGTGCAGTGAAGTCAGCCGGTTGCATCCCTTCCTGTGAACGATAGCATCTTTTCAAGTGCATGTCCACATGTTCTTGCATGCCACAGCTCATAAAGTGTGCAGACGCATCACGAGGCATAGCCCGTGCCTAACAAGATGGAGACAATGTTGCTAATGAGTTTGCAATTACATGTGTAGTGGAGATGAAGCAACGGAGGCAGCAGAGGACTCTGTCTTGGCTAGAGGTGCGAGTGTAGATCGCGAGCTGCTGACGCCGGCTGAGACTGTCTTTGTGCATGTCGTGAAATCCTTCCGCTAGCCGTCCAACGTTAATAAACCCCTACCACATGTAACTGCATAAACTCGTATAACCATATCCCATCATTACTCAGCCAAGGTTGCTCCGACTCGTATTCACCAAAATTATACTCAGGCGAGCTTGCTCTGACTCATATTCATCAAAATTATACTTAGCCGAGCTTACTCTGATTCATATTGACCAAAATTATACCAAGATGATCTTGCTCTGGCTCATATTGACAAAATTATACTCAGCCGATCTTGCTCTGACTCATATTCAAATATATACTCAGCTGAGCTTGCTCTGACTGATATTCATCAAAGTTTAACTGAGTTGAGCTTGCTCCCACCATATATAAAATTCTACACAGCTGCCTTGCTCTGACTCACATTCACCAAAATTATACCAATTGCTCTGACTCATACTCACCAAAATTATGCTCGGCTGAGCTTGCTCTGACTACCACGTGACAATATTTACCAAAAGTTTACTCAGCTAGCTAGCTCTTACTCTATTAACCAGAATTCTACTCAGCCAGGCTCACACGAACTCAGCCTCATGGTTAGGTCCAAGCCTTAGTGAGCCGACGTTTGAGTGAGTTCACCGAGCTATGTATACGTACATTACATTATGTGACCTGTGCGGTGCCAAGCAAATATTGCATATGAGTACGTGCTGCATCGCATGAAATAAGGACAACCGTACACATTGCAGTTAGTTTTATAGAATTAATTGAGCGTTGCTTGAAAGGTTCACCTCATGCTAACTTGGCCATTACTGGGTGGCCACATTTTGTACATTTCAACACAAAGTTGAATAAATGACTGTGGTGCAATATATTAAAAAAAGATGCTTGCATCACTGCAAGTACAACCAGAACATGATACAAACATAATGCACATAAGATTCACACAAATGCTAAATACACGAACAGACGAAATAAGTTGGCCGCCACCATTTGCAAACAAACAGAAAATTGAGATAAAAAAGCAAGCACAGGCCAACGCTGCAATGGGACCACGCATAATCCCCTTGCCAGAAAGGGCTATAGGAGAAACACACGCGGAACCTAGCAGTCACCTTGAGGTAGCAGTAATGGAGCTCTTGCCTTCCGCAGCTGAGCATTCATCCACTCAAGTGTGTTCAGTCTGCACTTGTACGTAGGCACACTTTTATTGTCTATATCTTAAAAAATTAATTTCGACTCCTCAAAAGTTTGTCAATGTTTGCATTGTGACACTTGCAAAGGTGAAGTTTATTTAATCTTGTTCATGAAGAAGGCTCACACAAAAGCTTAGTATATTGTCAGTGCCCCTCACTTTCCCTCAGAACATATTGCCAGGGAATAATGTGATTAGTAATTATGACTAATACAAGGATTAGACAAGCAGCGGCGACGGATGCAAGGCTGTGGCGCGCCTCTGGCCACTTCGTCGCCGTTGTCTTTGTCCGTACGACAGTAGCAGTCCCTTCACTGTTGTGGCACTACCCCCCCCCCCCCCGCCGGGCGAGAGTGCCGACCCGGTGCTTGCTACAACGGCCCAGTGGGGCCAGTTAGGTACGGATTAAGTCTGTCAACGTGCACGATAGCAGCGAGCAGTGGCGTAGACGGCGCTGGCGCGATGACTGGTTCGATTTTATACGTGATGTAGGTGACTTGAAGCATCCTGTAAGGACCATCGTAGCGGGATAATAGCTTTTCGGAGAGATTTATGCGGCGGGACGGAGACCGCAGCAGCACGAGGGCACCAGGGGAGTAGTCGATAAGGGGTGAGTGCGTCGAGAGAATGTCTAGGCACAAGATCACGTCGTGGGGCACTGCGGAAGCACGGCAAACGAAACTAATGGTGTCATGGCCTGCAATGCCCACTCGGGCAGTGCGAATTCCCAGAACGACAGACGAGCGGCCATCAGCGACCGTACTGTGCTCTGAATTGCGGGCGCAATCACTTCGCGGAGCTGAGTACGGAGGCAACGCTCATTATTGAATCTGCACTCCGGTGTCTATGAGGGCCGTAACGGTGACGTCGTCCACTTGAATGTCCAAAAGGTTTCGGCGCGTAGGTACAGTCAACAGAGGATTTGTATATATGGTCACTGATGCAGCGTCACCTCCGGGAGCTGCACGGCTTAGTTTTCCGGAGCGTAGGTGCCAGGCCGTGCAGGGTACGATGACCGGTTTGGTCGAGGCGATCGAGATCGACGGCCTTGCGAGCGGCTGAACGTAGAGTGTGGAACGGCGGCATCGAAAGCATCGGAAGCATGTGGATCAGAGCGAGGGAAAACTGTCGAATGTTGCCTCCAGGACGATGCCCAGATCCAGTGCTCCAGTGCGAAGATGACGACCAGCCACTGCGCCAGTGACGGGCAATGTGTCCAACGCGAGGAGATCAGTTGAAACTATGGGTCGGTGTCTGCGTCATCCACGTCAGCAGGGTTTCTGTAGCGTGATGGGGAGGAACTGGTTCTGGGTGACATTTGCAGGGCTTACGTTCGGGTGTATGGATGGAACAGACGGCCGATGATAATCCCATATTCCCAAACTCCTGGCGGACGACTGCTTGTATGAGCGACACGGTGGGCAGTTTGGCTGACTGAACGTCTGGAAGAACGGCCGTAGGAGCTAGTAGACAGTTTTAGTTTAGCGTTTTTACGCTCCGCTTAACTTCTGAGCGGAGCAGAAGCACGAATGCGACAGAAGCTCCGCTGTCTATGAGTGTTCTGGTACGTGGTCCATTAACTTCAAATTCAATATGTAACAAACTCAGAAATCAAACAGTGTCGTGTTTGGTCATAGGGTAAGACTGAGAACCCTCATTTTTTAGTTTTTGCGCTGATCTGGGCAAAATGCGTTCCTCAGAGAATGACTCTCTTTCCACGATATAAAACCACTTATGGTGACTTCGCTCTTGCGAAGACATTGGTAACTGGCCATGGAACCCTATTTCTCGATGCTATTCTGCCCCTTGAACATCCCTATGCGGCATTGTGGTCCTCTCCGTCCAATGGCTGGCGATCTCTTGAAGTAGCTCCAGCAAAGCCCCCATAGTTCTTGGTGCTGCAGCTTGAATTTGTCGTTTGAATTCCCGAGGTAGGCCATATATTTCAGCGTTATAACAGAATTGATTCAGTGTTGTTCCGGCTCTGCAAGTTGAAGTAGTCGACGTTTTAGAAGAAATACTCGAGCAGTGCTCCAGACCTGCAGTGATAAATATAGTTTGATCCCATTGGGCTGCCACAGAAGGACGAGACGAACATCTCCTTCGATGTGCTTCATGCATCACATTGATGTCCCGTGATACGCAGCTTATACGATTTTCTTGTGATGCTATTTAGAAAAGGGAGCACATGCTTCACTGATCTTTCAACTGTGTCCATTATCTTTGGTTATCCAATATCTGTGTCCGTTATCTTTGGTTTGAGGAAAACTATTTGTGAAGATAACGAATCACTTGAACAAAGAGATGTAAATGACATCATCAAAGGCACCATGGGCATTGAAGTACGTTGTTTAGCGTGTTCACCGAGTGTGCCCTAAAAAGAAATTCGAGAGCGTCCAGTTATTTTACGATTTTATGAGTGTACAGAAAAGTTGTCAGTCTTGCCGCAATGCTCTCAACTTGGAAGGCAGTAATCTATGTAGTAGAAGATTAATCCGTGGGTGTTCGTGAAACACGCAGAAATCTGTGGCACTCAGCCAATGATAATCATGTCAACGGCGAAAATGTAACGTTGTTATTTGAGAAACCGAAGATGAACAGTATGGAATGATCGTGAAAATAAGTGAATCACTGTAAGACAGGCACAGGGATACATTGTTACGCGTAGTTATGATTCACCCACGTGATGTAAAGAAAAATATTGCACCACCCTCCTTGCTATGTTTCGTACCCGCAGCCTTGGTAATAAAACTGATAAAACAGAATTTAGATTATTACTATACTCTCCAGATGTTACTATAATTACTGAAACTTGGCTCTACCCAGAAATTCAGGATTTTAAATAGTGCCGCTCTCGTATAGATTACTTTCCAGATAGCTTGGAAAGCATCTAAAATAAGGCACTGCGATTCATTTATTCCCAGTATTCTCGCCACAACAGGATAAAATGCTCTACTGCGCTTGCTTGTCTACGACGAGTGGCTGCAAGGAAGCTGCTTTTCATGCTTTATCGCGACTGTGTCAACGTAGTAAACACGAGAACTTGAAACCACCCCATCGCCTTTCCAGCAGAAACTGCCGTGATAAGCACCTGAGGCCACACTCTGCGACATATTCAAATTCTCCTTTCATGCGAGCTCCATAGAGATACGGAGTACGTTGTCGAGGGACGTTGTCGAAACGGACTCGGTAGGCAAGTTTTTGGCAATGAAGTATTTCTTCCCCATATATAGAGCAAGAATAGTGATATCTGCTGTTTTATTTATGTTTTTAACACGAAAGTGTTTTATGCCGGGGTCCACCAAGACTTCACTGACGTATTTCCGTCACGGAAATACGGAATGACGTTCTTACAATGTACACGAACATAATACAAGAAAGAAACCAGAAGAAAAAGTTCCACAAACATGCAAAATTTGGAAATCGAACCCACGACCTCTCGGTCCGCGACGATAGATCGCCGAGCGTTTAACCCATTGCGCCACAAACGCATTTGCAGAGAGCTACACAGACGCGCCTTATATATCTAACACTCCTCCGTGTACCCGCGCTCTTGCTCGGGGTGGTGCCGCCGCCTACGAGCAGAAAGAGAAGTACTGCATTATGACACTAACGCGCACCGACAGTGAACGCTTCGGTGGTCTCAGCACTACGACGCCTCGATGCCAGCATTCGAAGGGACGCTGGCATCAAGAAGCACTACCAACGCCACCTAGGTGGCGTTCACCGTACTCAGCACAGCGGAGCGTGGCCTCCGCAATTAGCTCTGAAATGTTTCTGAAGTTGATCGCGGAGGCTGCAATTACGACGCGCTGTACGCGCTGATTTGACTCGGTGACGATTCAGTTACGTGCTTTGTCTTGCGCGTTGTATTAGTGTGTCAGTTACGTGCTTCGTCTTTCGCGTTGTGCTAGCGTGTGCAGCGTAGTGCAGCTTCCATATGCACGACGATTGCTCATGGTCATCGACGTTGGTAGTCGTGATGGAGGAGACGTGCCACCAGGCGTCAGCGTGGGTGCATCAACGCCTAAGGGCGCTTTAGCCACAAAACACCAATAGACATTATATCAATGTGCAATAAACATTACACTACTTCTGTGAAGACACGTTTCACTTTCGTGTTCTATACCGATTCCTATATAAGAGGGATCAACCACATTTTAACCAGCAGTTAATTTCGCAGCTATACAGAGCTGACGCAGGAGTTTCCATGCGATTGAAGGCAAAGCGCTTCCCAGATCTCGCTAATCTCGCAGCTATGCAGAGAAGCAGATGGTACGCTGACGCAAGAGTTTCCATGCAATTGAATGCAAAACGCTTCCCAGATCTCGCGCGCTCCTTGTTCTGTATAACTACCTAGTATTGTGCACTCTTTAAAGAGAGGTATGCAGCCGCATTCTTTGCAGTGCTGTACTAAATACCGGTGTACAGACCCTTTCAATGCGAAGGCATGATCTCTCAGCCGGCGATTCAAACATTTCATTACTTTTCCGGCGCAGAAACCGTTTTTTTTTTATTTGGGGCCTACTGCGCTGAGCCTGTGTATTGTGTATCGCTGAGCCTGTGGCTTTCCATGCAATAAACGAGTGGCTGTTCAGCGCCTTGTCTGTCGTACTCACTTTTCAATTGAATTGTCAATTCAATTTTATTCCATTTTGCTTGAGATATACAAAAATAGGAAGAGTGTCATCCCATCCAAGCGCTGTGTTCACCCGTCCTGACGAGTCTATAGTTGTCGCATAAGCCCACACACATACACACATGTATATATATATATGTGTATATATATATTTGTGTGTGTGTGTGTACGAGAAGAAAGGAAACCCAGGGGCCCGATTTTATTAATCATATCACACGAAGCCAACAAACAATGACACCAAGGACAACATAGGGGAAATTACTTATGCTTACTAATTGAATTAAAGAAATGATCAAATAATGGAAATGAAAATGGATGGAAAAACAACTGGCCGCAGCTGGGGAACGATCCCACGTCTTCGTATTACGCGTGTGATGCTCTCACCATTGAACTACCACGGCGCCGTTTTCCCATCCACTTTCTGGGGGATTTATGTTTAACATAAATACGTGTGTAACATTAACGTGTCATTTATGTTTAACATAAATACCCCAGTGGTTTATGTTTAACAAATTGTAATAACAGGACGCAGTCATATTTTCAAGCTCGGTAAGTGTCGCAAGAGCTTTGTGTCTCTGCAAAAATATAGGAATCTAGGCTCTCCTGTGCACAACCTACCCATTAGACCAGCATGTCACAATATGCTTGGTGCCTGGACACCAAGGGTTTCAAGGAAACATGCTCGTAGGTGAAATACCCACGTCCATAGCAAGGAAAGCTGGAACTGCTCCTTAGCCACAGAGGAAGATTATTTAGGAGTATAAACTCGCCGTCAGCGCGGGCGCCCGCGCGCGACCAGTTAACGTCATATTACTATGCACCCACGGGGGCGCATGAAGTGGCGGCGCCTTGCGGCGCGTCATGCAAGCAGCCATAGAGTTTCTTACGGTGTTGCAGCGAAACAAAAATCACAGCATATCCACGGGTGAATGATGATGAGTGGGCGAAGCTCCGCAGGGAATCATCGGATCTCCCGCTTAAGGGACGCTAGCACAAACGCGTTAGAAACGTGCAGTACTCTCTAGTAAGGGGGAGCGGCCACAGCGTCTTACGCAGCCATTTACACATGCCGGAACGTGCACCGCCTTTGCCGACGCCATCACATGACTGCTGAGAGAGAGTATACTCCCCGTATTCATAAACGCTCCTCGACTTGAACTTGACTTGCCACCGCTTTGGGCCGCGGTCGAAAAGCGTTGAAGGTAAGGCGGAGAGGCCACAGCGTCTTACACCAGCTTCTTACACGGGACGTAACGCGCTAGCACAAACGCGTTAGAAACGCGCTAGAAACGCGGCCTTTCGTTAATGTTGGGTATTTATTGCCATCGTGGTGCGTGTGACCATGTCCGCTTCGTGGCGTAGTGAGCTAACGCCGCGCGCTCGGAAGCGAGGGGTCCCTGGTTCGATTGCGCGCTACGGACACAACTTCGGAATTTTTTTTCTCATTTTTCTCAGACTGGTTACACACTACTACTACGACGACGGGGACGAACGGGTGCCGCTATAAGGAGCTTCGCCCCTAAAAAAGCAGAAGCCCGGCGGCCTGCTCGGGCGCGTTCTCTTCGGCGGCGCCCGTGTCTCCCGCTCAAAGCAAACGCCAAGCATACGACACGAGCGTTCGGCGTTCCCTTCAGCGTGCAAGCCGTAACGTTGTTTTTGTGGGCCTTTAAGTCAAACAGCAACTGCTCTTGTCAGTGTATGTTCGAGAGCCGTAATACTAACAGCGCTGACATGTTGCACTGTTCCGAATTTGCTAGCCTAAGATGGGACGCAGGTGGGACGCGTGAGTGCGCTCAGTAGAACTTGTGAGGCGCGCGGCCGAACGGGAGCAACGCGCGGGGACACGTGACCAATTGCCTTGGCAACCAAGACTGCGATAATTTCTTTCTCAGCCGCCAGGTGCCGCCAGCATGATAGTCGCTCCGCGGGCTTGTGACATTTTCTGGTCGACGCAACTGGCGGAGTTTCCACTCCTAAAGGTTTCTTGCTCCGTGTTCTTAGCTATCCCCGCAGCAGACTTATAACCGCTTTGCGCAAGACACTCAGAAGTTATTGTCAAATAATGTGGGGTAGTCAACAACAAGTAAGGTCCATTTATTTGAGCCGTGTTCAGGAAAATAGCAACCAAAAACAAAAATACGGCGAACTGAGGTAATTTTCTGCCGACTTCGGATAGGACATATATATGGTACGCACTCCTACCTTTTGACTGGCGAATAATCACCTATTTGCAGTTAATGTGTCAAGATGCTAACAGTCTCTACATTTTGTTGGAGTGTCGCAAAGCAGAAGGTTAAAGGAAAAATCACATTTCTACAGCGTGCCGGTGACACATGCCCCCTTCATCCAGCATTGTTTCTCAGATCAGAGCTGTTTTAGGCCACAAATCAGTTTGAAACTTTTTACACGATGTTGACAAATTGCGCGTTTTAATTCCACGAGTTTCATAGAACATCCTCTTACCAGACATTGCTGCTCTTATAGTAGCGTATAGTATGGCAATTTCTCCAGGCCCTTGTGCCTAATGGCTTTTTTGAGGCAGTTGTGCTACTTACACCGACGCATTTTAGTCTGTAACCTCTCAGTAATATATTTTGATCGCAGCCACGTCACTTGTTACTGTCAGAGTTTTAATACATGTATATTTTACGCATTATCTAACGAACCTTTTAGGCCTCTATACAGCAGTGTTTCATCCACCTCTCGTAATTTAAGGTTCATATACCATTGACAAGTCATTAAGATCGCCTTGGTGCTCTTTGGCGAGCTCTGTCCCTCGCCCCAATAAACCCCACTAATCATCATCACCATCGTCATCATCACACATCATCATCACCATCGTCCCAGAAAGAGAGACATTAGGCTAGGTAACACTTTCATTTGAGTAATCAGCTTCCTTGCCATAGCTGTCCTAGTTGACACTTTCTTTAGTGTACATTTATATAAGTTTTACCTGGGTATTAAAGAGCAGGCTAAATTGCTACGTCTTATTTTTCACTCTTTTAATTTTGTCTTATGTATACACTCGTCTTCTTTTTTTAGCTAATTTGAGGCCATCACCAGATTAAAACAACTGACAGACGGAAGGAAGGACACCGCGTTGGCTCTGTCAGCCAAGGAATGTGATAAAGCCGTGAATAAGAACATAGCTATGCAGTCTAGCATTACAATGGAAGGAAAGCTTTCGCCGGCCTTACCTAATATTGCCGATTAACCTGTCTCTTCTGCGGCGACAATTGTCAACGAAATCGCAGTGTTGCCAGAGCAAATTATCAATGTATATGCGAACCACCTGGGGTTCAATAACTCAGTGGTTATTCAAGAACGTCCGATTGATTTTTCAAGCGTTTCATTTTTGATGTGTTTTTGACTATATGCCCTACAAGCTTCTTGGGAACTTCGGAGATTCTTACTTCGCATAAATTATTCATTTCTAACAACGTAGACGTCATTCAAAAACTAGTAGCGTTTTCTCGGTACTATGGAACGTGTAAAACATAAAGTTAAACCTAAGTGAAAAAGTCATGGTCACATTTTGTGGAGTCTAAAAACGTACCTTAAAGATTTGGAATTATTCAGTTTGCAAATAATTTCGAGATACGTGCGATAGAATATTCGAATAATCTGGTGGCGAAAGCAAGTATGCGTTTAAAAATGTCAGAAAATCCGCCTAACCGGTTATTTAAACCGGATATCGGGAATATTCGCTGTTATAAATCCGGATAACCAACTCAACGGCTTTCAAGCCTAATTTTATTTCTCTCCGCTTAACCGGATAGCCGGTTGGTTGGATATTTACAAGCACTAGTTACAACGGTGATCATAAACCAGGCAACGCGTCAGCACTGTTGTGAAGACGTAAAAAATATCAGCGTTTATAATACATACTAAATAGCCCCTTGCTGAGAATGGAATAAAATCATCACACATCTCTGAAATATTGAGTGCACAGTCACACATGCAGTGATTTCCCCTAGGAAAATAACAGCTCAACTTGAAGCATATGTTTCCAGCGCCTGACCTCTAAGTTCACCAGCGTGCCAGAATATTGGGGCCCATGACCAAAACGTGAATCGCACGGCCGCGGACAGATCTTGGCTCGACGCATCGTCACCGCGGCGTGCTTGTTATTGTTCAAAATGCCGCATTATTTTTATTATCTACGGCACAAGACAGTGTCAGCAATATTGAACTACAGAATCGGTAATAGCGCTTCCTGGCCAGTGCTCGTTCCGTGCAGGCTTTTGTTGATTTCATTTTCTTTTTATCAAACACATGCAGGTATCGTTTTTTGCAAACACAACTGTGAATTCAGCCATCCGGATGTACACGCGGACAGCGCATAATTGTTTCTTTTATTTATCGGTGTTGTTTTTTTCACCGATGTAAGAATAGCTCGCGTGGCACGCGCCACTCGCCACGACGGAGAGTGCCACCTGATGGGTCACTTGTATACCACTATGTTTCAGCCCCCTCGCTTTTTTTTATCGCGGTTCGTGCCTGTTCTATGCATCTGCGAACCGTGGCTTTATAGAATGCATCAGCGCGCTTTCGCTAAGGTGACCCAGTGCAATCTCGAAGCCAACGTGGCGAACACATTTAACAGGCGCATTCTGCCTTCGGTGACGTTTGGAGCTACGTCATCGGTGTTTTAAAGCTAAGTTTTCTTAGGCTACCATTCTATGGTTTCGCCTGTGTCGTCAGTCTGTCGGTGGTCGGGTTCTCGCTCAGTAGACTCCCTGTAATTGAAAAAAATATATAGTTCTAATCCGGCGGCAGCCTCCAGCCACCTAACGCAGCAACCTGATACCCTAACCATTAGGCCAATCGCTCTCTTTTTTCTTTCATGGTAATAATTTCCAGCTCGCATGTCTTCTACGCCAAACAAAGAGTTAAACGAGCTATGAAGGATCATATATTTGCACGGCGGCGAAGAAATACACATAGATCACCATAGAGCGGCTCTTCGTTCTTTAAACGGGCTCCTGAAGTTGCACTCCACACTAAATGTGTGGGAAGGATAAGCACCCGACCAATCCACTATACCAAGCTGGACGAATTTCAGTTTGTTCGCATAAACCGTTAAGTTAGACGCCATTTGAATAAAATGAGTTGCTGAGAAAATTATAGCTTCGGCATTTCGGCTATGTGAGATATGGAGCGATGCTTATTCGATGCTCCTTGTATAAAAAGCAGATTGACATATGCTATGGATGTGGAAGAACAGGACACAGGGCTCACGTGTGCTCCAACCCTGAAGACAAGATTTGCCGAGGGTGTGGGTGCAAGAATCCACAACACGACCACAACTGCCAAGCGGAGTGCCAACTCTGCGGCAGAGACCACCTCACGGGAGACAAGAAGTGCGACGCAAGATACAAGATACCGTACCTCGTCAGGAGACGTCACTGGGAGCGACGGAGGAGGAAGATGCCGAAGAGGAAGAGTACTACTACCACAACAACAAAGAAGCCAGAGGGAGCAACAACAACAATAATCATAACACGATATCGAGCAAGCATCCATCAACCGACAAAGAAGAAACAAGCAGGAACAACTACGGGCGTGACCCTGGGAGAGACAAGTCCGGTTCCTTCCCGTGACTGTCCGGGGAAGCCGACCGCGGACGCTCCAGGTCCAGGTCCAGGACCAGATCCCGGAACAGATCAAGGTCGAGGCCGAGGTCCGGTTCGAGCACTTGTCGAGGGGGAGACGGGAGCAAAGGACAGGTGAGCTGGGCAAGCGTGGTCTCCGGCACTGCTACTCAATCTCCTAAAGCTAAGGGGTCCGCCCTAGAACAGGAAATGAAAGAAATTAGAAAGATATTAGAACAGATTACTCGAGATAATGCAACGCTTAAAGAAGAAATCAAGCAGCTTAGGGCAGAAAACACGAGGCTGCAGCAACAAAAAAACAATAGCAACACACCCTCCGCCAGTAGGACGCCGACGCCTAGTCGAGCTCCAACACCCGTTCCCGCATAAGCGAACGGGGAAGCACCACCACACAAAAGGAAGGCGCAAGAACCGATTGAGGAAAATAACGACTTTACAATCAGCGAGGTTATGGGAACGCTTAAAGAAATGTTTGATGGCATACAGCAACAAATTAAAAACATGTATGTAGAGATTAAACAACGATTCGATGGATTAGAAAATAGAGTAGCGGCAGTAGAAAGCATACCAAAGGATATTCGACCGACAGGCGCGGGACCCGTTAAAAGAAAACCGTATAGCAGACCGACTGCGGTGGAAAATAGCAAGGCCACCGGGGAAGATCAGATAAATCAACATGGCGCCGCGTAAGCAATACGCGATTTGGCAATGGAACTGCCGCGGGTATCGTCGCAAGCGAGGAAACCTGCAGCAGTCCATAACAAGCAAGGAGCCGCCAGATGTCATCGCCCTGCAGAATACCGGGGGGATCGCAAAATTATCGGGTTATAAATCTTACAGTGCTTCCGGCGAGAAGGCAACCGTCACGACGCTGGTACACAGAAACCTCGTGGCTGTCGAGCACGATACCGGAATGCGAGGCATAGACCACGTCCTTATTGAAATAATTCCCTCCCGCAAAGAAGTGGGAAGTCTACTTATTCTGAACATATATAGTCCACCCCGGCACAAGCCGAAATTCGGCCCACTCTTTCGCAAAACCTCGAGCGAAGCCGACAAACGCGCTGGTCGTGGTCGGCGATTTTAACGCTCCACACGCTGCTTGGGGATACAGCTCAGGGAACATTAAGGGCCGAAGCCTATGGGCAGACGCTCAGCACCAAAGACTAACGCTCATAACTGATCCTCAACTACCCACCAGAATAGGAAACAGTGTAAGCAACGACACGACACCAGATCTCACGTTTACAAAAACGTGGTAGATTCTAGATGGCAAAACATGCAGGAAAGCTTAGGTAGTGACCATTACATCGTCGTCACAACGGTACAAGCAGGCCCAAAGAAAAAGAGGGGTAGAGAACTGAAACTTGTAGAATGGGACTCCTTCCGCAAAATACGAAAGGAAGATGCGGAAGAGAATATAACGGACATCGAGAAATGGGCAGAGAAACTGCAACAAAGTATTAAACGAACTACCAAAACTGTTCCAAAAGAGGCAGGGATAGAGGAGATCGATAGCAGATTATTACATATGTGGAAGCGAAAGGTAGTGCTGAAAAGATGGAAAAAGCAAAAACATAATCGGAATTAAGGAAGAGAATTGCGGAACTAGACAAGCAAATCGAAGTTTACGCGAATATGTTAATCCAAGAAATTGGGAAGCCACGTGCAATTCGATGGAGAGGCAAATGGGTATGTCCAAGACCTCGAACATTCTACAATGCCTCTTGGATGCCGAGAGTTCAAAAACTGTACAAAGGTACAATGTACAGAAGGTTATACACAGCTACGCAGGTACAGAAGAAGAGCTCTTTCGAAAGCTCCAAAAGATGTACGTTGGAGATGCGAATAGAGAACGACTCCCGGATTACAGCAGCGATGAGAATCCTGATCTCGATGCCCCCATTACGGAGGCAGAAGTCAGATATGAACTTACCAGTCTGAACCCTCAATCTGCACCAGGGCCTGATGGGATAACAAACAAAATGCTCAGACACCTCGACGCTGAATCCATCCGAGCTCTCACAGACTACATGAATAAGTGTTGGGAGCAAGGTGACATTCCAAGTCAATGGAAAGCAGCTCAAATCATCTTTATACCGAAGCCTGGAAAGAAACTACAACTGACAAATTTAAGGCCCATATCGCTAACATCCTGCGTCGGTAAACTCATGGAACATGTGGTTTTCACACGCCTCACGAGATACATGGATGATGGAGGACTTTACCCACATAGCATGGTTGGATTTCGACCAAAGTTATGAACGTAGGATAATATGCTCCAGCTGAAACATCACATTATAGATGCGGGCGCGAAAACTATAGATACCAAGGCGATACTAGAGCTCGATATAACAAAGGCCTTTGACACTGTCACGCACAAGGCAGTACTACACAATCTCGAAGAGCTGGATGTAGGACGCAAAACATACGCGTACATCAAGGACTTCTTGACGGATCGTACGGCAAAGATTACAGTTGGGGGAACCAAATCAGAGGAGATCAAACTAGGGAATAGAGGTACTCTGCAGGGATCGGTCCTATCTCCCTTTCTATTCAACGTGGCAATGATTGGTCTTCCTGCGAGACTCGAGAAAATAGAAGGACTCGGACACAGCCTATACACGGACGACATTACCCTCTGGGTGACGGCTGGAAGCGATGGGCATGTGGCAGAGATCCTCCAAACAGCAGTAAACACGGTCGAAGACTACATCAGAGACAAGGGACTGCGATATTCGTCTGAAAAATCAGAACTTCTGCTCTATAGACCCACATGCAGAGGTCGAAAAAGCATTAAGGAAAGGCCGGACGTTGTGGTCACAGTAGAGGGCACCAGGATACCGATAGTGGAGAGCCTAAGAATACTGGGACTCCGCATATCCGAAACGGCCATAATGGAGAAACCATTAGACTACTGGATAATAGTGTTCACCAAACAATTAGACTAATAAAGCGGATCCAACAGAAACTGTGGCATGAAAAAGCACAATCTTATTCGATTAATATAAACATTCGTAATCAGCCGTATTGTATATGTGGTCGCTTACCTTAAGCTCTACGCTACGGAGAAAGCCAAGATAGAATGCATCATTAGAAGGGCGTATAAGCAAGCCTTGGGACTTCCAGGAAATACGTCAAACGACAGGTTGCTAGCACTCGGAGTGCACAACACGTTAGACGAACTTATTGAGGCCCACAGAGTGGCGCAGTGTGAAAGACTAACGCAGAGTTTGACGGGCAGACAAATCTTAGACGACATCGGAGTATCCTACGAAGCACAGCACGGACTGCGGGGAGACATCCCAAGGAAAATAAGGGAACATCTCTCAATACACCCAATCCCCACAAACATGCACCCGGAGTTTCACGAAGATAGAAGAATCGCAAGAGCGAGAGCTCTCCACAAAAGATTCAGAAGTGCTAGGGACGGGGTCTATGTGGACGCGGCGGAGTACACAAATAGAGTATGTCGATAGTTGCTACCAGTCTAGAGGGCGACTCGAGAGTTAGTGGCACTGTAAAAACAGGAAAGGCTGAGGTGGCGGAGGAGGCTGCCTTAGCACTGGCAATAGCCTCCACGGAGGCCAACATCATAGTCAGAGACTCCAAAACCGCCGTCAAGAATTATGCCAAAGGAAGAATCTCGCCGGAAGCGCTAAGAATTTTAGTAAACTATCGTGAAGATCGAGATGTTTACATTATATGGGAACCCGCACACTCCTCCCTTCCCGGGAACGAAATAGCGCACAACCTGGCTCGAGAACTGACGGACCGAGCAGGTGACAGGCAAATACTGGGAATGGAGAGAGACCGGATGACCAGCTTTACCGAAATATCCAAACACTATAAATTGGGCAGGGCCCGTTTACCCCCGGCACACTCCTCGCTAAGTAGACGGCAAGCGACAGCCAGGCGCTTGTTGCAAACAGAAACATATCGGAACCCGGTGGCCTACCACCGTTACTATGCAGAACTTTACACCGATAGATGCAGATTCTGTCAAGAAAGGGCGGACTTACAACATATGGTTTGGGCTTGTCCTGCGACACCCACACGAATAAAACGCACAAGACCAGAGAGCAGTGGGAGACCGCGCTGCTCAGCGCTGCACCGGAAGACCAAATTAAGGCAATCCAGCAGGCCGAAGATGCCGCCAGAGCCCAAGGGCTCGAGGCCGTCATCTAGGTAGAGAGGCCTAGGCCTCACAAATCTGCTGTACAAAAATAAAGTTTATTCCTCCTCCTCCTCCTCCTCCTCCTCCTCGGCATTTCGATCCAACATGCGTGTTTTCCACAGGCTACGCATTTTAATGAATAGCAACATGTGCAAGGGCACAGCGTCACAGCTCTCTGAACGATATATCGCAGCGAATAAGAATTTAATTCAAATTCTTCGGGAAGACTTCGTTGAGGCACGTGTCCGAAGATAAAAAAGCATCCCTGAAGCGTATAAAACAAAGCTCATTTTCTTTAAATACATCACGCAACCGACAATTAATGAAAGGCACCAAAATGTCTTTTGAACGTCGTTATGTCTTGGCAGTCCAGGTTGGAGACGGCAACTTAAAGATGAACGCTTTCGTAGATAGAGGCAGAGGCATTCTAGGTACACGAGCTACTACATCCTGTCCTGGCAGACCACATTTTTCGCCACTAAGTTCATTCAACTTGGTTTTTCTGGCATATGTTACGCCACGGCAGTTGGCAAGATATTGCGTTGATACTGATAAAGTTCCGGAGCACTTGCAAATGTAATTTGCTGCCAAACTGATATTTAGGCCGCATATTATATTTCTTTTTTATTTTCGTTGGATATAAATACGGTGACTTGTATATTTATTGACGACACCGAATTAACAATGTGCACTCCACGTATCAGGCTTCAAAAGCACAAAAAATGGGGTTCAATAATTATTTTCAATGCTCCTGTTCAAGTCATAAACAGCAAATTTTCGACACTTTGTAGATTAGAGCTCCCGCTATTTGCGTTGAATTTCAAGTTGTTGTCTTTAGGCAATTCTATGCCCCTGGGAAACATATTCGATAAGGACACCATTAAATTGTAGATCTTTTGCATAGATAACTTTCTACAAAGGTTGTATGTAACTTATTCAATAAAACTTGTTGTTCGGCTAATTGGTTTATATTGCTTCAGAAAAGATGTGCGAAACACAGACAATCACACAGGGTATGAACACAGACAAAGCGCTTCTCCATTTCCATACCCTCTCGTCCTTGTCTGCCATTGGTGCAGCATCTTGCTTAAGCAATACAACCTGCAAAGATGCAAAATTTCGTCTGCCACTGTGTGTTTTTTCCCTTTAACGAAATATAAGCACCATGTATTCCGTAGTCAACTTCTTCTTCTTTCTGGGGTTTGACGTGCCAAAACCAGTTCTGATTATGAGGCACGCCGTAGTGGATGGCTCCGGATAAATTTTGACCACCTGGGGTTCTTTACCGTGCGCTACAACGCTAGCCCACATGCGTTTTTGCATTTCGCCTCCATCGGAATGCGGCCGCCGCGCCCGGGATTCGATCCGCGATGACGTGATCAGCAGCACCGCGCCTTAGCTTTATTGTATCCGAGTGCTACCTCTGGACTAGATTCAGAATCTCCACACAGCCCTTGCTGTCTTGTTCACAAGCTTCAGCACTTGGGTGCGGAATAGCCCATGCCCTTTGCATCGGGACCTTTCTATATGCATTAAATGTCTAGCAAGCAACCTGTAACCAGGAAAAAAGGTCGCAGTTGCTACAGCACAAAAGGGGGAAAACGCGGCTCAGGGTCCAATCTGCGTACAGCGCCCCTAGCATTCCCAGCGTTTCGCTTTCACCGCAGGGTACCAGTCGAACTGACGCAAATAAGAAACAAACCAGGTTGGCTTCGGTTCCAGGCTGACGCGTGACGTAGATCTAACACAGCTCCTTGACGAACAGCGCGCGTATTCCTAGCGGCGCACCAATCGCCGACAAGTCAATTTGCATTCAGTGACCCTTTTCAGTTTAAACTGAAAACGGTCACTGAACCGGAAAAAAAATTTTATTTTATTTTTTCCTCTGTGCGCAAAACTCCCTCCTTTACCGTCAAGAAATGTTAACTGCAACTATGAAATTTATCACTAGACTCGTGAACACAAAGATGACATCAAACGTGGAGACGTATTAATGTGTACGATGACTCATTCCGAAAA
Source organism: Dermacentor silvarum (assembly GCF_013339745.2). Taxonomy (NCBI): domain Eukaryota; kingdom Metazoa; phylum Arthropoda; class Arachnida; order Ixodida; family Ixodidae; genus Dermacentor; species Dermacentor silvarum. The sequence continues at coordinate 116,860,515 of NC_051158.1, forward strand.
AATGAGATACAATATATTCTGTAGAGTCAAATCTAGGCGCGTTGACGCAGCGTAAGAAAAAAAAAGCAAGAGCCATCTGGTTATTGTTGTAGTCCAACCAGCATGAGTCGACATTCTTCGTTCCTGCTTCCGAGCAGTCAACAATGTGTCCTTTAAAACAGTCTTGTATTTTTAAAGGACACATGGCTTTAAGGGCTTCCGGACACAAACGAAAGAACATTTATATAGGCAGAAGCTTGGAGAAGCGTAGAAACAATCTGTCGTGACGTATGCTGTCAGCTAACACGTCACCGACTGCACGTGTAGGAAAGTGTCTAGGAGACAAGCACTACAAAATGATTTTACTCGTTGTGGAATCATTGGTAGATATGTTATACCTATCGATGAAATTTGGTTTCCTCATTTTTTTAAAGTGTAACACAGCACGAATTTGATGTCGATTGAGACTGGCAGCCTTTAAAATCAATAAGTACAATAAATAAACAGGGACAAAAACGGCGTCATTCTTTTTGTCATGTGGCAATGAGTGTCTGTCTTAGGCAGCGAAGTCGTGCTAGTAGTGAACGCTACCTGTTCCCCTCTTGTGTTCGACTACGCCCTTCTTTTTGTTGACCCACACGGCACTTGCGATAAATCAACATTCCCGACCACGCGGTGCGGTAAATTACAGAGTTCAAGCGGGTGCATCTTTATACGCATGTATTCTAATAACGACACTTTCATGTTGTTTCAGCTTGAAGGAGCGAACGTGACGGTCTGAATTTCTTAAAACCTCCGGGACATTTGCGATCTTTCAGGGTTGTCGGGTTGAAATATCAGAATGTACGACCAAGACATTGCCCTTCTTTAACTTAGTGGCTGACATTTTGAGTGGGAAATGAGCAGATTGGAGTTGCAGCAGATATTCATTTCCCGGTCGCTTCCAGAAGTTGTCTATTAGAAGATTCCGGTAGGCACAATGACGAATGACATTTGCTCGGCCCGAGTTGCCGATGACTTCAACAATGTCGTATGGTATGGTAGAGAGCCGACATTGAAGTAACAAATTAGCAGGCATCAAAGAGCACGGCTCTGCGTCACCTGTGTAAACAAAAGTTGAAGCCTGGAGTTGATGACGGCTTCGACATCTATCAGCACTGTAGTAATTTCTTAGAATTTGAAGCAGGCTCTGCAGAGAATCTTACGCAGCGGAGCCTTCACTGATCGAACCCACCACTTCCACCATCTACGTCGCCGTGGGGCATTCCGCCTGACAAATATTTACGAGATCCCGTTGTCGTTTACATATCTCCTGACGTCCTTTTCTCCAAACAAGTGAAAGAGCCGTTTGTGTTCTGCTTGCGTTTTTTGAGTATCCGCGCACTGCTCGAATAGATAACGCTAGGCAGTCCTCTTCGGACGATAAACCAAGTTATATGTAAACTGTAGCGTAGCTTTCATAGAACCCCACATGCCAAGAAAATAGCGACTCGTTGCAACGGTCGCCACCTACGTATCGGGGGCACAACTAACAGCAAGCAAAAATACAAAATAAAAGTGAGGTCTCAACTGGAAATGGCAGTGACGACAAGATCTTATGCTGCTTGGCGCGAATGTATGAATTTATTTAGTGTCCGGCATTTCGACCGCTACGCCAGCAGTTATTTTTCTTTTGAGGATGAGGCGCGGCTTGCGACTCGTCTCTGCTGAAGCGCCAGTGTGTCATTAAACTATAGGAGTGGCGTATGTCTTAATGTGAACGTAATTAGGCTGTTATTGATGGCAATTGGTCCAGAAGATTCATTAGGAAGGTGAGCGAATAGGATGGAAATAATGACAGTTCCACAGAGGTTTCAAAATCAACTTCACTTTTATGCGTCTAGAATAATTCTAGAAAAACTATGTCCAGCATACAATCGTAATGTACGGCAACATATGCGAAACATTTTCACAGAATAATTCGCAATTCCGTGCGACACGATGCATTCATATCCACCAGTTACCAGAAAGACACTGTCCCACATTATCATACAGCAAACATTCGACTTACTAATTTTACTGCCCGTGGGACACTCAGAGCCTGTGTTACGGAGAGTGAAAGAACATAGCGCGACGTTTCTTCCCGGAGCGTTCGGCATTTTCATTACGACGAGTCACAGCGCATCGGATGCTGCAGCCGTGAACTTGCACAATAACAAAAAATCTGCCCTCACACCTTTCGCCAATGAATGCCGTGTGTTAGGTCAGGCAAAAATTGAAGTGAAGCCCACGCCAAACTTTGAACAAACACGCACGGAAATAAAGAAAAAAGAACTCGGATAAAACCGCCGCGTTGTGGGGAGCAACATCATTCCGCACGACATAATAGCTGGTTTGCACAGTCTTGCCAAGTCTTGCGCCAGAATCGCTGGTTGGTAGGTCACCGCAGGTTTCACCAAGAACGAAATAATTGTGAAAGGAAAAAAATTACCATTTGTGATTTTTGTACAGCAAATATATTTGAAACGGAATATTTACTCACGTGACATTATTCTAATTAAATAGTTTCGAACATTTTTTCACATCGGTTTTCTAGTTTCAGCGTTTGTAATCCCATCACCTATTCGCGCTTCAATCGTTCACCAATAACTGATATCTCTGTCGATAGGTTTTGGCACGCTTTTCGTTCCAACCTTCGCGACCTATTTAGATGGACCTTGTGATAAACCACGGCAAGCACAGTATGAATGCTTTAGATGTCCTGCTCGAGTACAGCTCGGGGGTGAATCGCTCGCGTAACAGCACATGTGAAAGAAAAGCTCAACGTAAAACTTTCTCCTCCAGCTTGTTTCCATTCTAAGATGGACCGACGAAGTCTCCATCGAAAGGGTTTGTCGGCGTTATCGGGTGACTTGGTAAAGGAGCGGTTGGAGCTCTTCTTGTGGGTTGCGAAACGTTTGAACACATAAAAGCTGCGTAGCACCTTCTTGACTAAGATACCCGCTCAGCGAATTCATAAAGACTCTCTGAGATGAGTCATCGTATAGCATACTCCACCATTAAAGACCTGATGATGAGCGCTGAGAACCACTAGATTATATTATATTTATGTATTTTATATACTGCAGCCCTACAACGGCTACTGCAGGAGTGCATACATTGAAGATTCGCAAAGAACGAACGTGAACGTGAATTTTACGCAAACCTCGGTAACAGAACATGACATAATGTAATCAACTGCAGGAATAAGATTATTAGGGTAAGCTAACGCACAAAACCAGAAAACAAATATAACAGGTCAATTGTTCCGTTGTAAAAGTTCTACTTAAGAGTACTAATGCGTTTGTAGAAGTCTTGGAGACATCATCATCATCATGAGCCTATTTATGTCCACTACATGTCTTGCAGATGTAGTTTGTGGTAACGTCTGGTAGAAGTTTTCTTGGCGAGATTTAAGTGTGCATAGTTTGATACATGCCGAAAGAATGAACGATATTATACAGAAATTTTAGGGACTCCCTAAACTTGACGATGTGACTCCCGAACTTGACGCGTTGGAGTCTACATCGTGTGCCGCGATGTGGACTCCGACGCGTCAAGTTCAAGAAAGAAAGAGCAGTAGAGGGTAAGAAGTATCCGTCGTATCTGTGGCATATGAAGCGCACATTTTTTAATGCGCGGATTCCATATTACTAACGTCACTCGGGTTGAAAGGACACCAAACAACAGAGCCATACTCAAGTATAAGTTGATCAGCATTTTATAAAACAGTATATTCGTGTCTCTAGGAAGAGCAGAAAGCGTGTCCTCTATATATCCAAGTGCTGAAATGCTACCGTATGTACATGATTTCACCATGATAGGATACGGGTAAAAACGACACTGACGTATTCATACTTAAACACTTTAGTTAACGAGGAGTTTTTGAATAAATAGACAAAATACAGCGATGATGAACTCTTAGTAAAGGACCTTAGTACTCCTTTAGTAAAGTGATGTGCATCTGCCAGGTTTAACACCAGGCGCAGAACATGGTGAAATAGTTGCCTTCGGTGGCTTTTTGGAGTCTTGATTACTCATTGTAACAATAATCCGCATAAAGATGACCCTTTGATGAAACGATATTTGTGAGTCATTACATAGATGACAAATAATAATGGTGTAGTAATACTTAATCGTTGTTGTCGATGATCGTTGAGGAAGGCACTGCCGTTTGATGTAATACTGTCGTGTATTCATTTCAAGTTACAGTCATACCAATAAGCACTTCCTTTAATATCTTAAGATCTCGTCAGAGCGTCCGTTATAAGGTGCGTACGCACCAGCTCCTCCGAGTAGTTCTGCCTGCTGCCGCTCTCCCAGCCTCCCACAGTCCCCGCCTCCTCCCCAAGACGTCCCTCCCGGAAAGCCCAACCAAAGTCGTAAATTTGAAGAGAGTCTCGGTGCACGGGGAAGCCGTCGGCGGGGGGAAGCGCCGTTTCGTTCTTACGGCAAAGCGTCAGGAGTATTTCGACTCGCGATACAAACAAAAATAACCCGACAAACACAGCAAAGAACAGCAATGAGTACAAATGTCTCAACAAATGCGCTGAGTAGTGCGCCCTATTGCACACCAGACGATACACTAGCAGCGGGGAGTCCAAAGAATTAGAGCTGACGTATTGTAAACAATTGGTGAGGAAACTAAGTTCACTCTATTACTCGATGTATCTTGAGAATAACAGTGCATTTTAGCATGAGTTTAGAGTGAGCCACGGTATCAAACGCCTTCGAGAAATCATGAAGAAAGCATCGACCGGAAGCCCGAAGTCTCGTTGAATGAAACGTCATGAGTAATTTCTATGAGTTGCGTTACGGTACTATAACCACGCCGGTGACCATGTACGTTAGACAGCGAATTGTTATCCTAAAAAATTGAATAATATGCTTCTGAATGTCTGCTCAATCATTTCGCAGGAATAAGATGTCAAGGGAATGGCTGTGTAGTTGCTCATAATGCGCTTGTTACCAGATTTGAACATAAGCAGAATGTTAGCTAATTTATAAGATGAGAGCACTATGCGAGGAGATACGAGGTCAGTTCACATGGTCGTGAAGGCCAGGCAGAAATGTGGTTCCATGCGATGGAACCACGACTACATCTTGCGAGGTAAAGCACTAGTGAATAAACATTATGCATCAAATACGTCACCAATGGAAACATTTGTAAAGTACAATGTCTTTAGAATACGAAAATGGGATGTCACAGGCTCATTGCTTTCATTCACGAATAATTATGAGTGCGAAACTCTGCTGGCTTTCTGAACTTAGCTCGTGGTGATGCATGCTGAAATATGCCGAGATTGTATAGACGTATTTAACACTTCCAAATCCTGGAGGTGGTATGGTCCTGACTGGCTTTATGCAGCAATGGACAAGCGGCCTTTAGAGCATTTCACTTACTTTGACATGGATGGCTCTCTCACAAGTGATAGAGCAGTTGATGGCGCTCTCAGAAGTGATAAAGCAGTAGTTCAGTAGCAACTCCAGCTAAAGTCTCCAGTCCATTCGTAGAGATTGAGCGTTTTAGGAAGCTTCAGCGTCTGTTCAGGATCACAGACAGTTTTAATATTTACGGACTATTGCAGACACAAGCCAAAGAGATTAAACATCTGATGCTGGCAGGAGCCTGCGTTCTGAACACTTTTAGGCTAAGTACGTCCAAAGATATGACTTTGCTACAGATTTCAGCTGCATAGCACGAGGACGGCCAGTAGATCCGAGTCACGTAACGCCGACCCTGCCTATTCATAGGCACCGACCTACTCTGAAAGTAGGGCGGACGGTTTGTGAAGACCCCAATACAAGTGAAGGAGTGAAGCATCCAATAATATTCCAGCAAATCATTCTTTCAAAAGGCAGCGGCGCGGTTGACCATCACTATGCCTTGCCGCATTATTTTGTTCTCGAAGTTGGTCCTTCCTGGATTCATTGAGGCTTATGTGAATACATCGCACAAGAATGCTACTGCTAACTTCTGAACCATGTGGCGGTCATTGCTGCACGTGTCTGCAGCGGCGCCTGACAATGTGCAGATGGACTGCCCAGTCACTCCCACGTGTGACTGTTCTGGCTCGTGCGTCTGCTTACCTTCTGGCTTGATGTGCGTTCCGCACTGCTGTGACGTCATCGCTGATTGTTATTTCACTGATGGCCATTGGTCCTTGGCGTCATACTTCAAGTATTGAGAAGCTCTGATCGTGACACCGTTCTTCAGTGGGCAAGGCAGCAGCTTCGCCGTCACTATGCCTAACCGCATTCTTTGTTTGCGCAGGCATGTTACTATGAGTTTGTTCTTAGTTTTCGAGCAGATGATCGTTATTTAATGCTGCCAGTATGAAAGTGAGAAAATGATATATGTACGAAACCATGTTTGTATGAAACCCATGTTTTTTCTGAGCGATGTAATGAGTGATGTTTCATGCACTCTAAGGAAAAACACAGGACAATATATTGAGAGAGGCTGAGCAATGCTCTATTTCAAAGCAGAGAATACAGGTAAAAAAATAAAACAAAAACATTGCAGGGTACTTTTTCTAGCATGCATGTATAGCATTAATGATAAGAAGAGGAATGCATGCAAACAAAAACCATGCTGTGTTTAGACTGCTGACAAGCTGCGTAGAAACAAGGGACAACCATGCTTAAAGAGGACCAAGTGCTCCCGGGGACATTGCAATAGGTGTCGGTGCTTTAACAGCTTGACATGTACCACGTTTTGCTTTGTTTCAGTTATTTGCTATGTTTCTGCTATTTATTGCTGGCCGGTACTTTCTCTAGAAGAATTTAAGGCTCCTAAACGCCCATCAACAAAGGTAATGAAAGGTTTTCCAACCACCTTTTATGAGGCAAGCATCCAGCAGTTGTGAAAAAGGTCCAAGTTGTCAGACGGCGCGTAAGCAGCCCACGCTGAACATAAGTATGTTCTTTGCTCTTGCGCTACGACAGTCGTGACTACCCAAGACCACTGTCTTATGCTAATAGATGCGACGTATATATATATATATATATATATTATAAAGGAGGTTTATGGACGAAAGGCCGATGGCGGGTCGAGCGTTCCACCGAGCACTATCTCTAAGCTCGACCTTCTGCTGCACGCGATGCTGTTGGCAATCCTGCTGCCTAAGTCCAGGCGTTCTTCTTCGTTACAATTGCCCCATCGGAAAAAGGAGCCATCCTGGCGACTGAGTCTGAAGATGAGGTCACAGAATCATGATACGGCTTCAGCCGCTGGACGTGGACGACTTCGCGGTTGCGACGACGCATGTCAGAAGGTGGTATCAGTGGCTCGATCAGGTAGTTGACGGGAGTTTGCTGCAAAATGCGTGTGGTCCATCGTATTTCGGATGAAGTTTGAAGCAAGTCCTGGCGTGCGGTTCGGTACGGACAGCCAAACGAGGTCTCCCAGTTGAAAAGTTGGGGTCGAGTTGCGGGCATCGTGTTTTGACTTTTGGCGACTCGGATCGTCCGAAATGAAGCGGCGGACCAACTGACGACATTCTTCAGCTTGTCTTGCGGCATCCAAGATTGGCCGGCATTCTGATGCGTTGGGTGGTAGGGCAGAATGGTATCAATTGTATGGGAAGGATGACGGCCATAAAGAAGATAGAAGGGGGCGAAACCGGTAGTGGCTTGCGTAGCAGTATTGTAGGCGTAGGTGACGAATGGAAGAACTAGGTCCCAATTCGAGTGGTCGGATGCGATGTTACATAGCGAGCATGTCACCAAGGGTGCGATAAAAGCGCTCCGTGGTACCATTGGTTTGGGGATGATAGGCGGTGCATGTGCGATGAACAATAGCCATTCAGCAAGCAATTTCTCGACAACTTCAGACAGGAAGGCGCAGCTTCGATCGCTTAGGCGTTCACGAGGGCCTCCATGACGAAGCACAAAACGGCGCAGTATAAAAGTGGCGATTTCCTGCGCAGTAGTTGCTGGGAGGGCAGCAGTTTCTGCATAGCGTGTCAAGTGGTCAACGGCAACTATAATCCACCGGTTGCCGGACGTAGTCAAGGGAAGAGGCCCATATAGATCGACACCAACGCGATCAAAAGGTTGAGGAGGACATGGCAGGGTTGGAGTTCACCGGCTGAGAGGTGCGGCGGAGATTTTCGTTGCTGACATTCACGGCAAGAACGGACGAAGTTTCGAACGAAGGTGTACATAACCCGCTAGTAGTAGAGGTGCCCAAGCCGTCTTGAAAACGCCGGCGTGGCCACACTGGGTCCCAGTGGAAAGAGGAACAGATCTCTGATCTCAAGGCTCGCGGGATGACTAGCAGCCACGCACGTCCCTCAGGGCATAGTTGCGCCGGTACAGGAGCTGATCACGGATCGCAAAATGCGGGACCTGGCGCCGAAGTGCTTTAGAAACCGGAGCTGTTGACGTATCCGAAAGAAGGTCTAAAAGTGGTAAGTCCAGTAAGTCCAGGGTCAATTGTGTTGTTCGGCAGCAATAGTGTCGAAGTCAGAGATGACAGCGTGCGCTCACATGGGACTCACGAGTGACCTCTGGCGAAACCGGTGAGCGGGAAAGAGCGTCAGCGTCGGAATGCTTCCGCCTGGAGCGATACACTACGCGTATGTCATACTCCTGGATTCGCAGAGCCCAGCGAGCGAGGCGGCCAGATGGGTCTTTTAATGCGAAAGCGAACACAGCGCATGATGGTCGGTCACTACGTCAAAAAAACCGGCCATATAATAAGGGCGAAACTTGCCATGTGCCCAGACGATGGCCAAGCACTCCTTTTCCGTGAGCTGAAATTGCTTTCCGCCTTGGTGAGCGTGCGGCTCGCATAAGCCACGACGTATTCGGCGTGGCCAGGATGACGCTGTGCAAGCACAGCACCGAGGCCTACACCACTTGCGTCGGTATCAACTTCAGTAGGGCTTGAGGGTCAAAATAGCGAAGAATAGGTGGCGTCGTGAGAAGACGGCGCAAGGTGGAGAACGCATGGTCGCACGCAGGGGACCACGATGACAGGTCTTTGGCACCACGAAGCAGTTGCGTGAGGGGTGATAGGATAGATGCGAAGTTTTGAACGAAGCGCCGGAAATAATAACATAAGCCGATGAAACTTCGAAGTTCTTTCATTGTAGTGGGATTAGGAAACGCAGAGACGTCCCGTAATTTCTCGGGATCTGGAAGAATGCCATCCTTAGACACAAAGTGGCCGAGGATCGTCAACTTGCGTGCGGCAAAGCGACGTTTCTTCAGATGAAGCTGCAGACCGGCGTTGGTCAAGAAACTGAGTGCGTGCTGAAGGCGGCGCAGGGTGTTGCGAAATCAGGGGCGAACAGTACGATGTCGTCGAGGTAACATAGGCAGATCTTCCATTTAAGGCCGCGCAAAACATTATCCATCGTCCTTTCGAATGTACCAGGAGCGTTGCAAAGTCCGAAAGGCATGACGGTGAATCATAATAGGCCATCTGGCGTAACGAAGGCAGTTTTTGGGTGATCGGCCTCCGCCATCGGGACTGCCAGTAGCCTGACGCGCAAGTCAAGGAGGAAAAACTCTGCGCCTTGCAAGCAGTCCAGCCTCATCAATGCGTGGGGGGGTAAACTTTCAGCGTGATCTTGTTTAGCGCCAAAAATCTACACAGAAGCGTATGTAACGTCTTTCTTTTGACAAGTACCACCGGAGAAGCCCGGGCTCTGTGAAGGCTGAATCACACCTTGGGCGGAGCATGTCGTCGACCGGTCAGCAATGACGCGGCGTTCCGTAGCGGATACACGATACGGACGTTGGCGCAGCGGTGAGTGGGAGCCGGTGTCGATGTGGTGCTCGAATGTTGATGTGCGGCCTAATAATTTTGGGCGAAGTCGAAAGAACTTCGAAAATGCTGCAGAAGGGCAAGAAGCTCGGATCGCTGCGAAGGTGTGAGAGCCTCGTCGATGAATGGGGTGAAGAAAAAATCCGCAGATGTTGTGTCAGTAGGAGAAAGAGCGCTCAGGTCAAGAACAGTCGTAGAGGACGCCTCGTTGGGAACGGAGACAATCTGCAAAGAATCGACGGTCTCGACGTGGCCAAGGCATTCGTGACGAAGCAATGTGAGCGGGGATGAAAGTGGGTTATAAAACGGGCATTGAGCTGAAAACCAGCGGCGAGGGTCAAGAGTAGCAGAAGGCAGAGGAAGGGGCTTTTCTGGCAAGAAGAGATCGGATGGCGTGAAAAGACGTCCGAGCAGATAGCACCACATGAGAGCGGTACGAGTGCCTATGAGCCTGGCGGTATACTGATGTCTTCCTTGACTACAAGTTTAGCGGGAGAATGAGGATCTATGGAGGTAGGCGAGGTCACTGAGTTGGAAGAATTCAACTCAGCGCGAGCGCGATCGATGACAGCGTTGTGGGAGACAGAAAATCCCATCCTAGAATTATTGCGTGGAAGCACGATGATAGTATACAAATCGACAGTGTACATAATGTCTTGAATCTTCACGCGAGCCGTACACGCTGCGGTTGGTTCGATGGGTTGAGCACTTGCAGTCCGAAGTGACAATCCAGAAAGAGGCGTCGTCACCTTACGAAGTGATGGGCAAAATTTAGCATCCATATAGCTGCACCGGTATCGAGTAGAGCGACTGTAGCGAACCTTCGACAAACACGTCAATAACATTGGCAGGCAAGGACGAGGACTTGGGCATTTCGATGCTGGCGCAGTTCTTGCCGCGGGAACTGCGTCGTCTAGTTTCCCTCGTCGCTAGACACGGGCCGCCGACGCATCGGTGAAAGCGACCGGCGACGCGGGGATGGCGAGCGGTGATAGTCGAAACGAGGACGATCAATGGAGTACGAGTTGGCGGTGGGTCGGATGGAGTGTAGTCAGCATTGTACTCGACCGGGTAACGAGGCGCCTGGCCTGTAGATCATTGCCGATCGTTTGCACGCGGCGGCAGAACCTTGCGACGTGTCCGGGATATCTACATGCGAAGCATATTGGCCGATGTCGTGCGTGCGCCACGGGTTGGCAACAGGAGCGCCCACCCAACAACGGAGGAGGAGGACGGCGCATCGGTGTGAAAAGCTGGTACCGGCTCGTGGCGTGGCCTGGCAGCTACCGCAGCATAAACGAGCGGAGCGGCCAAAAGCGCAGCTGGGGCGCAACCGGCAATGCTTCAGCGACTTCCCCTTGAATAAAGTTGCGCAGAGTGGAAGGCAATGGACTGGCAGGCACCTGGGTGAAGGGTACCAGGACAACTGTCGTGCGACTTCTTCGCGGACAAAAGCTTTGATCTGCGTGAGCAGCGACGCCAGGTCGGAACCAATGGCCAGACTGGAGATAGGCGCATCGGTTGTAGGAGAAGGCCTCGTCAAAGCTCGCTGCTTGCGTAGCTCGTCGTAGCTCTCACAGAGGGTAATAACGTCGGCAACACTGTTCGGGCTCTTGGCCAGGAGCATTTGGAAGCATCATCATCAATGCCTTTCGTGATGTTCTTAATTCGGTCCACTTCCGACATGATGGCATTGACGCGTTAGCACAAATCGACAACGTCTTCTATGTAACTGGTGAAATTTCACCAGTTACCTGCGTGCGTGTGCGCAAGCGCTGCTCAGCTCGAAGTTTGCGGACGGTGGGATGGTCAAATACTTCTGTAAGGCTGTTTTGAACGCAGACCACGTTCGGAAATCCGCCTCATGGTTCCTGAACCAGAGATGGGCCATGCCCGAGATAGAAAACGACGCTGGTTAGCTTGGTCGAGTCGTCCATTTGTTGAGCGCTTACCCGCTCGTAGGACGCAAGCCAGTCTTCAACGTCGTTGTCGTCGGTCCCGCTGAAGATGGTAGGATTCCGCTGGCGGATAGCCCAGCGCACAGAACGGGCGGTGACGGGAGCGTCTGTGGTTCGGCGTCTGCCATGGTGGAAGTTTAGCGTCCGAGTGCGGAGTTCCAGAATGGTAGAGTTGAGGGGTGCCCTGCACGTCCACCAATATAAAGGAGGTTTATTGGACGAAAGGTCGATGACGGGTCGAGCGTTCCACCGAGCACAATCTCTAAGCTCGAGCTTCTGCTGCACGCGATCCTGTTGCAATACTGCTGCCTAAGTCCAGGCGTTCTTCTTCATTACATACTTATATATATATATATATATATATATATAGTAAACCGTGCTTTCAGTGGATTTAATTTGCAGGGACTATGGTGCTTACCTGTTGTACAAAGTAAAGACAATGCATTGTGGCCCCGCATACTCTGTTACTTTGCTTGGGTTACCAAACAGCATACTTCACTACTGTCCCCTTTCTTGTTTATTCTTTTCAGCCTTATTATCCTCATGGTGAGATAACACAAAAATGTGTGGCACGCTGCTGTTTTTTTTTACTGTATTGTTGTCACAGTCGGAAACGCTGCGAGTTTGTCAGTCATTCCTATAGTTGGCAGATACTGTATATAAAATACAATACTCTATACAGCATCTGTATTGTAAAGATACCTGTAAAGATACAGATACTGTATATAAAGGCTGCGCCATTAGGACACCTGACAACTCTAAAAGCCATCAGGAGTTGTATTTTATGATAATTCTCTTTCCATGTGTCCCTCGTCTCGCCCTTCGGCATAGGCTGGTGCCGATCACCGAAATCGGGCAGTCAGTGTTACAACTGAAAATAAATAGGCTAGGGAACAAATCGCTACAATATACGGGCACAGTTAAGCTGCCGTATGTACCCGTTACTTCATGACGTTAGGTATCTGGACATTTCACGCGGGAAGATAATTTTTAGGAACGTACTCAGCCCGGTTTTAAACAGTTGTAGTTCCCCTTACATATATACAGATCATTTTGCAATGTTTAAAGGGACACTAAGTCAAATAGAAAGTCAAGCTAAATGGATAGAGCAATGCTCTAGAACGTCTAAGGCGTCAATATAATCACGAACAGAGCTTTAGTAGTTGATAAATTGAGGTAAATGCAGGACACGATAAGAGACTCCCCAGTGACATTGTCACTAGTAATCAACCCGTCATATTAAATAGATTGTATCGTTGGATTATACGACGGAAGAAGATGCTACTTGTCTACTTCTATTAGATACTTAGAAAAAAATACCTTTTTGGCGTCACACTTGATAACGACGCGGGCGGTCAAAAGGTATCGTTTTCGCTCGACTCTGCGCCGCGCGCGTCTTCGAGTTTCAGAAGCTTCGTTATCGCGTAGTGCCGCGCTGGTGTTACTGGCTCGCTAAACTCGCACTTGAGTTTGCTAGCAGCTTGAGAGTCGCAACGGCACTGTACAGATGGTGACCAGCTTCGTCGCCCGACGTCGCATTGCTGGAGTCCTCGCTGCTTTCGCGCTCGGAAGAGCCGGTGTCGAGGCCGCCGTCGTAGTACGCAACGACGCCGGCAGCGCGAGCTCTCAGCAGCATGTCACGCTCATCGAAGCTTCAATCGATAAAATCGAGCCCAGCATCGCGAGCCAATGTGTCGTTGTCAGGGTCGTCAACTAGTTGGTCCATTGCGACGAGCGTCGATGATCACCGTGTTCTGAATTAGGCGCGCGCTTTACTTTTCTCTATGGTGGCTGGTAGAGCACTGCGCGGGTCGATTTTTTCAGCCCGGGCCCGGCCCGGGCCAGTTTTCACGTTGGGCTGCCCGCCCGAGCCCGACCAAAGGTTTTATGGCGCGGCCCGGGCCCGGCACGGGCCCGGAAATAATTTACGTTACCCGCCCGGCCCAGCGGGCCACCCCAGCACCTTAGGCCCGGGCCTGGCCCGGCTCGAACCCGGCCCGAGTCCGAAAAAGACCACCGAGCGGCATTAAAAAAATAAGATAAAGAAGAAAATGAAAGCAATTTATTCTTCAGGCATAAACACATGTCATATGCAATTATGAACACCATTTTAGCGGTCTGAACGCAAATACCAGCGCGCAAAGTAATACGAATGACCCTGCCGAGCAGTATCGCCAGCAGTTTCCAACGGCGCGACCTTGATGCGGCCCAATCCACTTCGATCGCAGCGCCGCCCCAGTATTTTTCCACGTCGGGCGCCTCACTGCAAAGCATGCGCCGCCCCAGCCGCTCGTCCCACTCAACCGTATTATAGTACACTATAGCTGACGCCACGACCGGTCGTGAGCGAAGGGCATGGATGGAGTCAACGGAGAAAGAAAGCTTCTCGTTCCTCCATGGTGCAGCGAAATGCGCTGCTGCTAGGCGGCCGGTTGAGAACATGCGTGCAGTCATGGATGGACGCCGTGCCATACTTCAGCCTCGTGACGAATTATCTTATCTAACCAGTAATCGTTTTACCAATTCGCTTTTGAAGAATCAGCAAGTCGCGAACGCGCTTACACCGCGCTGAAAGCATTAATTACATTGATTTAGGTAAGGAATACAATGGCATCCTTTGGTACGAGGCGACTTCGGTCTTTCTGGACTTTTACATTTTGTTCAAACAGCGCAAAATACGACGGAAGAAGAAAATGGGAAGTACACAGGAGTAGCACTGCTAGCTTCCTGCTGCGCCGGGGCAACAGGTTTTTCAGAGTCGAGACGCGCGAAGATAACTCGTCCGAGCCCTGCCCGGGCCCGCGTCAAAGTACCCCAGCCCGGCCCGGGTGCCGTGCCCGAGCCCGGCCCGTGCCCGTGAAAAAACTGCCCGACCCGGCCCACGGGCCGGGCAGTTAATGCTGTGGAATTAATGCTGTGGAATTCATCAATGTTGCCCGCAATTTCCTTATGGACTAGAAAGCCTACTCGGAATTCTCTATCTGGAAGACCTCTGTAGCAGTGTATGTGGCCATTAGTGAGCACTGTATAACCCTCACCAGTTCTTCTCACCTCACTAAGGCCAATAATATCCCCGGCAATAACTGATAATTATTCAAATAGCTTTGCTAATGGCGTTTTTTCACTGGTCGATCTGGAGCGGCCGCCGAAATCCTGGAGCGAGCGCTCGCAATTCACCAACCCTAATCTGCCAGCGGAGAGCGAAAATGCTCCGCGCTGGATCGTACCGGAAGTCTGCGCACTCACGTCACAAAAATCGACTTCCGCTCTGCATGTTTTTATGGCCACCAAGATCATCGTCCCCCAGCGAGCGGAAGTGACGTATCCTCTCGTCCTATTTCCGCCCGAATCCGCGCCTCGGCAGCGGAGCAAGTGAGAGCGATCCGGCGCGGAGCGAGTTGATCCGAAACGACCAGTGGAAAGTGCGAACCCGCTCCAGCTCGACCAGTGAAATTCGGATTCGCAGCCGTGGAGCAAGAAATCCTGCTCCAGATCGACCAGTGAAAAACGCCATAAGCTAGCCTCACTCGATAGGGTGCGTGTTCAATGTTGCCAGGTTCAGTTTCCAGTGGCGGCCTGTCCGGACCCAGAGATTCTTAGCACCCTCTGCCGCGTAGCAGGTCTGACCGCCGCCTTGGTCAGGTGCTCCGCCGCCGCTTGGGACTGAGGGCCACGGGTTAATTGTTGGAGTCATTACGGAGGTAGCAGCCGAATGCAGCACCAGGGAGGCTAATTCCTGTTCTGGTGAGGGAGTGACTTTGTTGAGGCTTAGTGACCTTCCTAATTTGGTTGCACCTTGACTAGTATAGCCCCACTAGCTCTCGGCGATTTTTTGTTGCAGGTGTCTGGCACCACATCATGCCTAAAAATGTTGTGGACTGGAGGAGGATTCGGACTTACGACCTTCAGCTTACTATACTACAAAAAAAAAACTAATCTTTCAACTTAACTGCAGCATGACCCTAAATGAATGGCCAATAATATATCACATGCGGTACAAACGCCATGAACTGTCTGTTCGTAATCTACATACGTTATCAACGTAGAAATTATTGCGAAAATTACGCATTCAAGACTACAACTTGCTACAACGTATTTGAAAAAAAAAATCATTGAGGTCCATATATCGTTGGATACTTGATTGTTCCCGATGGTTTATGATGTGCGATTAAATTTTACAAATTTCTTACTACTTTTTTTTACATATTGACAGCTGCTGGAAAGAAAAAAATTCGGACCCCAATGCGGAGCCCTTTGCTTCCTGGTCAGTAAAATTTATCGGAATTATTACTGACCTCTAGGCAATCTATTCCGAACACAATTTCAACCGGACTGGTACCTCTGATTTATTAGTTATTAGTCGGCACCTTCCTTTTAGGGACAATTGCGCCATTTTATATAAGTTACTTCTAATACAAGTAACACTTTTTTGTTATGTTTAAAGTAATATGTATTTTGCTGTTTGCCTGTGCAATCTTGAATACGATGTTATGTCGCTGGAAGAAGTGTCATGTATTTAAAAAAAGCGTTTGACAGGTGTGATTATGGGCTGCTAAACCGTTGGTTGAAAGTTGTAATCTTTGCAGACACAATGGCAAATTTTATTTTGTTTATTTCGGCGTATTTTTTTCCCAAGATGCATGGAGATTCCGGCAACGGACGGCGGGGAACACCAGCGAACATTGAAAGAATCCAGACAGAGTCCATAACAGCAATTTCCGTAAAAGAAAGGCTGACGTCGTACCAAAGTTGGTGCGGTCTTCACTAATCGCCAATAGCGGCTGTCAGAGTGCTTATGTACTGTGTAAAATAAAAAAAAATGGAACTGTGAAATATGGAGCTTGGCAGTGGTTTGTGACGCCCCCAGAAAAGATCAGTGAGCAAATTCAGGATGAGGGAGAAGCGTATTCACACTTACCGCACGAAATACAGCGTTATTGGGACACTGGTATCGATCACCAGTAGCTGTAATAATGCCAGGTAGCTTTATTGGTCTGTCAATTTGGTAAAAACTAAAAGGAAGGTTGTAAAGCGGAAGCTCGAGATTCAGGAATACGCACAAACACCAGGGCAAGTGAAGGCGATATTGCTTGTGTCCTTTCCGCACTTCTTTCTTTGAACAATAAATACTTGTATTTGGCCTACTACTTGAAATTTATGTTCCTATAAAGATTATCAAGTAGAAAATTGGGAAGTTGTAACTTCTGATATACGCGAATGCATAAAGACGGCAATGAAGAACACATGACAAGCAGTGCCGGTGGTAAGCGCTTGTCCTGCGTTTTATCTGTCGTCCACGTTCGTTTGAACGCCAGTCACCAAATTTATTGACAATATTTTATCGTTACAATAAACGCGTCGGAAAAAGGTACTCTCTATACTAGTAGCAAATTCACGAAGAGCTTGTCTGCTTGAAACGCCGGGCAGAAGCTTTAGCCGAAACAATCGGAACAATCAATCTTGACCATGTGAAAAAGACGTCAGAAAGCGCTAGCCGAGGCCTTTCGACGAACGCAGATCAGGTAAGGACAGCTCTGACGCAGCTCTGACGATGTACTTTAGTGCAATGACGTCGGTGGCAGTTACCATGATATGCAGTTTTACTCATAACTCGGCACGTTGCTGCATTATTTTCTTTCAAAGTTACAGTACAAATATGCCCACATTTATCGTAGCTTTTTCATGAAATGTCTTGGATTGGCATTTTCAATATCTTGCAGCAAATATTGTCTGTCCTTGCACTAGTTACACGTCTGCGTTAGTCTTTATTTTATGGCAAGGACGTCCTTATTAATCAAAATTTATGCGAAGTACGTAAATTGGTAGCAGTACACTGCACTCGAACTGCTGTCACGTGACCAGTATTGGCACATTCCGTTAGAGTCGCGGTAGATTCAGCTGCGCCGACGTCATTCTTGCTGCTGTATATATTTCTTACAAACCCGAATCCCGCATCACCACTTCCTCCATCAGTAGAACACGATATGGCCAAGGCAAGCTTGTGGGCAGTCCTTCTTTTGATTAGCGGTGAGTTTTTAAGAGACTCGTTATATATAAGGCATTCCCAAACCCAAACTGCAATTATTCACTTCCTAATGACTGTCACAATATGTTATGCAGGAACAAAAGCTTATTTCAAGAGGCACGCGGGGAACTTGCATAAAATGTATATTTCTTGGAGAGCTCGTAGCTTATAATTTGTTCGATTTTTTTTCCCTTTGGAAAATATAGACTTGGCAAAATTATAGACGCGGAGGCGCCTACAGGTGTGGCTGATGTTCTATGCTGTTTTTTCAGGCTGCATTCATTATCAGCATCCCAATTCCATTAAAAAGTCAGGCCCTTCCACCCTGTAGCTACAAAATGGTAAACCGACCCCTTCGCTACGTACTCGGGAAAGAGGCTTCGGTGCCAGCTCCGAGTAGAACAATGGGGATTTTTTAACACTTAGACGATGGCTATACAATACTCGGCTCTGAGAGAGCAGGCTAGGCGTCCACGGGCGACGGCGTTTCTAGCGCGTTCCTCACGCTTTTGTAGGAAGTTCCCAGGCAAGAGTGCTTGGCCAACAGGGGTATTCTGTAAGAGTCCACCAAGTGGACTGTCCACTTCGGCTGTCACGACTGGCTCCAGGAGCACTAGCGAGAAGGAGTCAGCCAGTCTCCTTCGCGCTCGGGCAGGTGGAGCCATTCGGACAGCCGAAATGGACAGGTTGCTAGGTAGACTCTTACAAGATAACCCCCCCCCCCGCCGCCCCCAAAATCTCGGTATATACAACCTACGCAAACGCGAACTCCTCTCACACCCCACTCCTCCGTTGACCTACTTATTTTCGTAGGCAGGTGGGAGCCCGGAGAAAGCCAGCGGCGCAGGCGGCCGAGGCTGGCAGGGCTGCGCTAGAGTGAACTAGAATACGGTTGAGTGGGACGAGCGGCTGGGGCGGCGCATGCTTTGCAGTGAGGCGCCCGACGTGGAAAAATACTGTGGCGGCACTGCGATCGAAGTGGACTGGGCCGCATCAAGGTCGCACCGTTGGAAACTGCTGGCGATACTGCTCGGTATTTGTGTTCAGACAGCTCAAATAATGTCCATTATTGCATATGACTTGTATTTATGCCTTAAGAATAAATTCCTTCCTTTCACTTCTTTATTTTATTTTTTAATGGCGCTTGGTGATTGCGCGTGCATTACGGCGGCAGTGTCGGCTTTCATTCTACTGTGCGGTTCACTGCGGAGAACAAATTTTTTATAGGTCTTCAAGCAGCATGTATCTCTCTTGTGTATTGCTGCGCATATAGTTTTCCATCAGTAGCTCTTGCGAAACGCAGACGAAGAAACATATGTAACCTTCATGCTTGCCGCTTCAAACAAGTAAAGCATATCTGCCCCATCGGGCGCCTTCTACTCAGATTTACGGGAGGCATTGTTACAGATAAAAAAGAGTAAACGCAGCGCAACATTACATTCTCGTTTCCGCCATCCTCGCGTAACAGAATGCGGAGTAATTTTTGCGGGCTCATTTATTGCGGTCGGACCTCGTGCGCCGAAAACTGTTTTAGTTATTCTATATGCTCATCTTTGGCCGTAAGCCGTACGTGTAATTTTTTTTCTAGTCGGTACTTCGAAAAAAAGGAAAAGAAAGAAAGCATGCCTGGTAGCCTAAATAGAGGCTATATAGTGGATACGGCGTTGCGCTGCTAAACTGAAGCTCGCGTGTTCAATCCAGGTCGCAGAATTTGATGGGAACGAAATGGCAAAAGACTCGTGTACTTCTATTCAGGTGCCTCATAATCATATCGTGGTTTTTGCACGTAAAACCAAAGACTTTGTTTAAAGTAAAAAAAAACACGTGGCTGCGTTCTGCGGCTTTTTTCTAGGTAGGTAGGTAGGTAGGTAGGTAGCAAACTTTATTGACGTCCTGAAGTAGTCACCCCTCGTTTTCATGGAGGGAGAGTGTAAACAAATTACATTAATATCGAGTCTGATTTCCAAGGAAAACGTGTTACGCTATTCCTATATTTCATACATAAATATAATTCCGTTCGCAACTGTATGTCCGCTCAACTGAGCAGCCGGTATATTATGAACGGTTGCCTTCAGTTATCCGGTGCACTATAATAACGACCATAATAAAACAGAATGTCTGACATACTCGTAGAGATGTTGCAGATCTGTTGGGTGCGTTGAAGAAGATAAGTGCGGTGTATCACATGGGGCACCCAGTTTAATTGGGTTGATAACATGGTGAGCCAGTCAAAAAAGTTTTCCGTCTCTGAATCAATTTCGCAGATTTACAGGCTGCACTAAAACGGGGCGTTTATATTGAATAATAGCTAGGAACTTGGTAAGCAGAACTTATTAATGCCCATGCGTTAAATTCTCTCAGGAACTACGACTCTGCGCAACAGGCACGACTCTCCGGCAGATGAATCATTCGCAGTAAAAGTTCTCACGTGTGCATCGATCACTCACCTTTGAGTCTTCAATGGTGCTGTTAAGCGTTACATTGAAACGGAAACGACTTTTCGGCATCGTGCAATATATCAATAACACTTGTGCATATATATATATATATATATATATATATGTATATTATAAGACCGAGACCGACCGAGCTGTCAAGCGCTTTTTATTCCAAAAAGCAAACGCCCCAGCTCATGCGCGAAGAAGTAGGAGAACAGGGAAGGTGATGATGGCTATATACAAATGAAAAGGACGAAGTACGTTAATAGTGCTTAC
The DNA here is from genome assembly GCF_013339745.2 of Dermacentor silvarum. Taxonomy (NCBI): domain Eukaryota; kingdom Metazoa; phylum Arthropoda; class Arachnida; order Ixodida; family Ixodidae; genus Dermacentor; species Dermacentor silvarum. The sequence goes on from NC_051158.1 coordinate 116,880,987, forward strand.
ACTAACTTCCCCCCGTCATGGAAGCGGCCAGCCTGGCCGCAGATTACAGATTATCTAAACGGGGAGTGAAGGGCTTCATCCGCGAGACGTGAACAATTTCGGCATTCCGGCGGCGCCGGTCAGTGACGGAGTGTACTGGGCGCACGAGATAGTTCACTGCAGATGTTTGCTGCACAACGGTGTATGGGCCAATATAGCGTTGAAGGAACTTCTCACAGAGGCCTGGAGTTCGGGCTGGAGTCCAAAGCAGGACTTGGTCTCCAGGGTGAAAACGGAGGTCACGGCGTTTGTTGTCGCAGCGACGTTTGCGCTCAGCTTGGGTAGCTTCCGTGCTTTGCCGGGCGATTTGACGGCAATGTGCAACTCTGGCAGCAAAATCTTCTGGAAGGGACGCGGTAGGCGAAGAAGGTGCTAAAAAGAATTTTCTGTCAAATATGGTGGAAGGAGATCTTCCGTATAAAAGGAAGAAAGGGCTGTAACCGGTAGTCCGTTGAATAGCAGTATTATAGGCGAATGTCACAAAAGGAAGAATTTTATCCCAGTTAGTGTGGTCAGGCCGGATGTACATGGAAATCATGTCAGACAGCGTACGGTGGAAGCGCTCAGTGAGGCCATTGGTCTGCGGATGATAGGTAGAAGTAGATTTGTGCACGGTATCAGTGGCCCGAAGAACTTCCTCGAGAACTTGGGAAATAAACGCCTTGCCACGGTCAGTCAGAAGAACGCGAGGAGCCCCGTGGCGCAAGACAATGGAGCGCAAGAAAAAGTCAGCAACCTCAGACGCGGTACCGGCTCGCAGAGGGGCAGTCTCGGCATATCTGGTTAAATGGTCGACCGAAGTGACAATCCAACGGTGTCCAGAGGGTGTCAAAGGCAAGGGACTATATAAATCAATGCCAACAAATTCAAAAGGTGCGTCCGGGCAAGGCAGAGGTTGTAGTAAACCGGCAGGAGGGGAAGTCGAGCGTTTTCGGTGCTGACATGACGCACAGGAGGCAATAAATTTGGCCACCGTTGTGGATAGGCCAGGCCAGAAGCAGCGGCTCTTGATGCGGTCGTAAGTCTTGTGGAAGCCTAAGTGGCCAGCCGATGCGTCGTCGTGAAGTGCCTCTAATACGCGCCGGCGAAGGCAGCGAGGTAGAACTGGGACCCACCGGTGACCTGTTGGGTGATAAACGTAGCGGTGTAGCACGCCATTTTGCAGGCGAAATTGTCGAAGTTGGCGTCGCAAACGGCTGTTAGGTTGTTTCGGCGAATCCACTAAGGCGATCCATGAGAGTTCGACAGTAGGAGTCGGCCCGCTGAAGCAAGACGAGATCAGAGCGTGATGAAAGCGTAGCTAGGTCCAGGGGCGTTATCGAGAGCTGGTGTGAGGCAGGCGTAGCATCGGAACGACGTGGTGGGGAAGGCGACGGCGCGTTACCGGGAGAGAGCGAGAGTGGGCAGCGAGACAATGCGTCTGCATCATGATGACTTTTTCCAGACTTGTACGTTATTGCAAAGTCATATTCCTGCAAGCGGAGTATCCAGCGTCCTAAGCGTCCTGGCATGTTTTTCATTGATGACAGACAACACAGAGCATGATGGTCGGTGACGATGGTGAAGTGGCGGCCGTAAAGGTATGGGCGAAATTTCTGAATCGACCAGACGATAGCCAGGCACTCTTGCTCTGTAATGGTGTAGTTCCGCTCAGCTGGAGAAAGTGTTCGGCTGGCATATGCGAACACTTTCTCTTTAGAGGCTGCATTACGTTGCAGAAGTACTGCGCCAATACCTTGTGCGCTGGCGTCAGTATGGAGTATGGTGGGGGCTCGATCATCGAAGTGGCGAAGCACTGGTCCGGAAGTAAGATGTTGCTTAAGAGCTTGAAAAGCTGATTCGCATTCGTTAGTCCATGTGAAAGAGGCACCGGTAACCAGTAGCTTGTGTAGAGGAGCCGCTATGGCAGCAAAGTTGCATATAAATCGACGAAAATATGAAGCCAAGCCGAGGAAACTACGTAGATCTTTCTGCTGCTGGGGCCGAGGAAAGTGGAGAACAGCACTAATTTTTTTCGGGGTCTGGCTGGATGCCATCTTTTGAGACGACGTGGCCCAATATTTTTATATTCTTGCTTGCAAATTTGCATTTTTTTGTATTGATCTGGAGACCAGCATTTGCAAGGCACTTGAGAACTTCGTCTAATCGATGAAGGTGTTGGCTGAAGTTAGACAAAAAGATGACAATATCGTCCAGATAACAGAGGCAGGTCTTTCATTTTAGTCCACGAAGTACGTTATCTATCATGCGCTCAAATGTGGCGGGAGCGTTACAAAGACCAAAAGGCATCACGTTAAATTCATAAAGTCCGTCTGGTGTAGCGAATGCGGTATTTTCTTTGTCAGTCTCGTTCATCGGAATTTGCCAATAGCCTGATCGAAGATCAAGGCTGGAGAAATATTCAGCCCCTTGCAGTGTGTCCAAAGCGTCGTCGATTCGAGGTATTGGATATACGTCCTTGCGTGTGATCTTATTGAGCGCTCGATAGTCGACGCAAAAGCGAACGGAGCCATCCTTTTTCTTTACCAGAACCACGGGAGAAGCCCAGGAACTAGATGAAGGTCTAATTATCTTCCGCGCAAGCATGTCAGCAACCTGTTGTTCAATGACCCTCCGTTCGGACGGCGAGACACGATAGGGGCGTCGTCGTATGATAGCGGAACCATCGGTTTCGATGCGGTGTGAAGCCACAGAAGTTTGGCTCAACACAGGGGAACAGCTATCGAAACAGGCTTTGTGCTTCGCTAAGACCGCCAGTAAGGCTTCGGACTGCGCGGCGGTTAGGTCAGAACCAAGAACGGCTGGGGGAGGGAAGGAATCATCCAAACCCGAGGTAGGTGCTGGCGATGAAGAAGGGCAAAGCGTGACTATAGAGATAGGTTGAGTGTCGGCGAGGGTTGCCACAGTCATCCCTTTGGGCAGCATCACAGGATCTGGGGTCGTGTTGCAGGCAGACAGAAGGGCGCGCCCACGTGAAAACCGGACGAGACAGGCGGCAATGAGGATTCCACGAGAAGTACAGCGGGAAGAAGGGGCGACTAGAGCGTCTCCGTCGGCGATCTGCCGGGATGTTACGGATACAACGTCTTCGTGACCAGGACGTAGGACGTAGTCTTCATCAATGGCCAAGTTCACGCATGAAGGTGAAGAATCTGTAACAGGTGCAAGCGCTGTATCCGCGATGTGGACAACTTCCTCTCTACATGAAATGACGGCTGAAGCAGAATGTAGGAAGTCCCAACCCAAGATAAGTTCATGGATACACGTTGGAAGCACGATAAACTCAATGTGGTGGCGAATGCCGTCGATGAAAACACGAGCAGTACACTGTCCGTCGGGGTGTATGAATGCATTATTAGCACCACGCAAAATAGGTCCAAGATAAGGCGTTTTCACTTTCCGGAGCCGTGAACACAGATCACTACGAAGAACAGAAACGGCGGCACCGGTATCGATGAGAGCAGACGCGGGAACACCTTCAACAGTTACATAAAGCATGTTGGCCGGGCGAACAGGAGGAATTGTTGAAGACCGATAGGAAGCAGTTTCCCCTCCAAAAACTGCAACAGTTAGTTTTCCGAGTGTTGGTCGGCAAGATGGGAAGTGGGACGAAGCGGCGATGTAGAGCGCCGGTAAGGCGAAGGAGAACGACGTCTGGCCGAACGGGAACTATGAGGCAGATTGGGAGCAACTGGAGGAGACGGTGAACGCCGCTGAGGGAACGAGTACGAACCGGGATAGTAGGAGTCTGGTCGGCGAGTGCGGTCTCTCTCGTGCTCAGCATAGCCTCGTCTTTCATCCTGCTGGCGACGGCGGCAGAAGCTAGATATATGGCCGCGTATACCACAGTAAAAACAAACCGGACGAGGTGGACGCCACTGAGGGTAGGATGGCGCAGCAAGTGCTCTGGTTCCCATCGAGGCCAAATGGTCATAGGTAACGTCAGGAGGCACGGAGGTCACGGTAGGGGTGGGGAGCGAAGCAACATCCGCGTAGGTAGGTGAGGGGCGCGCTACAGGAGCAAGATGCGTCGTGGGCGTAGTCATCGCTGTCAACTCCTGCTTTACGACCTCGCGCAAGTCGAAGGTGGGGGTTGGGGCACAGGCAGTAGGTGAACGCCTCAGGTCTAATATTTGAAGCTCCTCGCAGATGATGGTGCGGATGAGAGCACGGAGATCTGAAGAATAGGGAAAGTGAGGATCGCTACTGTCATGTTGAAGACGAAGAGACTGCATCTCGTCCAGGCGCTGACACGTGGCAGTGATGTCTTGGACAGAAGCCGGATTTTGCACGATTAAGGCGTTGAACGCGACAGACCCAATGCCTTTTAATATCTGTCGCACGCGTTCAGCTTCCGTCATGCTAGGGTTCGCACGGCGGCACAGAGCCAAGACATCCTCTATGTATGAGGTGTACGACTCTTGCGGGAGTTGGAGGCGCGTGCCCAGCTTCTGCTTGGCGACTTCTGCACGGCTAGACGAGGAAGCGAAGACTTGCCGCAGCTTGGCGGTAAACGTGGACCAATCCGCGATGTCGGATTCATGATTGAAATACCACGTCTGTGCAACACCGGTCAAGTAGAAGGCGACGTGCCTCAATTTCTGGGTATCGGTCCACTTATTGCAAGAACTCACGCGGTCGTAGTTGTCGATCCAATCGTCGACGTCATCACCGCGGCGTCCCGCAAAGACAGGGGGATCGCGTTGAGGGCACGTCACAGTCCAAGAGGGAACCGCAGGCGGAGTCGTTTGTGCGGTAGGGTTAGAGGCGCCGGAAGAGCCGGGGTTGGAAGTGTCCATCATAGTAGGGGTAACCGGGCGCAGGCGGCGACCGGAACGTAGCTCCAGGGAGGACGGGAACGCGAGAGGACGTCGGGGTCTTGACGTACCTCCACCACTTTATAAGACCGAGACCGACCGAGCTGTCAAGCGCTTTTTATTCCAAAAAGCAAATGCCCCAGCTCATGCGCGAAGAAGTAGAAGAACAGGGAAGGTGATGATGGCTATGTACAAATGAAAAGGACGGAGTACGTTAATAGTGCGTACAATATATATATATATATATATATATATATATTGTGAGACGTCGACCGATGCGATGCCTTTATTTCCGAGCAGCCGCCCGAAGCAGAGACGAAGGAGACGAAGCACCGCACGAGAGAAAACGATGATGATGAATCGTATGTAAAGATGACGACGACGATATGCACAAAATGCGCTCACAATATATATATATATATATATATATATATATATATATATATATACAAGATTCTTTTGCATATATATATATATATATATATATATATATATATATATATATATGCATATATATATATATATTGTGAGACGTCGACCGATGCGATGCCTTTATTTCCGAGCAGCCGCCCGAAGCAGAGACGAAGGAGACGAAGCACCGCACGAGAGAAAACGATGATGATGAATCGTATGTAAAGATGACGACGACGATATGCACAAAATGCGCTCACAATATATATATATATATATATATATATATATATATATACAAGATTCTTTTGCCTGCTATGAATATTACTTCTGCAAATGAGACAGATTTTTATGTGCAGTATTCACGAATAAGTGTGTTTATCACTGCAACACGTGCGCTTATTCCGGCCGGGAGTTCTCACTTTTTCAATTTGTGCGATTAGAATAATTTGTGTTTTTTCCCTTACCTATATATCGTGATTATATATGTGCATGCACCCTTTGATTTATTTACCTCAAAATACATTGGTCACTCTTCGCGCCACGCAGTTCATAAACCTGGTCCTCTAATATTGTTTTCTTCTATCATTGTCCCTGATCCATATCCACCAACAAGAAGCCCGCGTAAAGTGACACGATATAAATAATAAAATTTTCTTACGTAGCGTCATGTTGCAGAGAGACGACTTACTTTTAGAAGACAGCGGTAAAAACAGCAGTTAATCTGGCTAAAACTACATTAGGTACCGGCTGTCAAGAGTCATGGGCGCACAAAAGCACCTAAAACATCAAAAAAAAAAATGTACTGCACAGACGTTCTGCGAGAAAAACTGGGCGTCTGCCAACGTCCTCTTAGCGAACGCGCGCTCGCTAGCAGACGACGCGCTTGACAACGACACCAAAATTGAAGACGTCGCGTTGTATAATCCATGCCTCAAATATATATGTCTGGAAAATGGTGTAAACATAACGTTGCAGTTGAAATAAAGTACTGTTTTAAGAGCGTACTATGAGCAATCGGCCTCGACGCCCGCTGCGAAAGTACGTTGAATATGCCGCGGAGCGCGTCTCCACCCCAATCCAGTTCGTTCGCAGCACCCTCGCACAATTTTTCCACACGCGGCGCCTCAGAGGGAGAGCGCCGTTCGGCCCACTGAGCCACTGGACCATTGTCTAGTACTCTCTAGCTGCGCGCATACGCCGCAGTCTGAGAGCGGACACAGACACGCACAGTCATGCAAGGTAGCGGCCTATGTACTACTGGTGTGTAAGGAAGAGACGCTTAATTCGCCTATCTCTCCCCCCGCCATCGGGCCGCCGCGCCGCGCCCTCGTCGCCTTCCTGGAGCAGCCGGAGGGGCGAGCGAAAACGCGTGCGTCAGCAACCTAGGCGGAGGGACGCAAAGCAGCACCGCCGTCCTAGCTAATGCCTCTGAGCCCCCGCGATCTCCTCTCTCCTCTTGCGCCAGTCGACCTTCTTTTATGCAGCGTTCCACCTCAGTGCAGTTGTGCCCGGCTGTGAAACTAGACTAGTGGGGCTAGGTGAACGCCTCCTAAAACATTTAGGAGGCGTTGGCACTACCCGCTCTACTTCCACAGCGGCGCGGGGACGCGGCGGCGATTGCCGGCAGGAAGTGACGTCAAATTGTTGGGCGCAGGCCTTGGAAGCTTTAAGCACGACCTACTGAACTACAGACCTGCACAGATCTCCCTGCTCCAGCACGCCTGGTCTAGTTCACCCCTTTTGCCGCTAGGGATAGAACGTGCGAGCAGAGTGGCTCTAGTTATAACCTGTTCGCTGTCGTCTGCTTCGGCGATCTGTTCTAGCGCTCGTGCCGCTATTTCGGCAGCCACAGATCGTTTACATTGTTTGTAAATGCATAGATTCACGAAAATAAAAAAGAAAACAAAATTTGCAAATGATTGCTTCTCATTTAAATCACAAGATACAGTAGGAAGAGCGGTGCAAGAAAGAAAAACGAGTACAGCCGGCAGACGATAACATTTCTTCCCGTTGCCTTCGCAGAAGGGTGAAAAATCTGATTACCAGAAGATTCATAGGATAAAATATAGTACAATGGAGTAATAATGAAATACAATAATAAAGAACTTGATATATTGATATGAACAAGGAAATTTAAAAGAATCACGCAGATGATATGTATACGCAGACCACACACAAACTGCGTGAATCTGCAGACGCTGCAGAAAGCATGTCATGCAGCTTGCTTGAGTTAATTACAGGTGGGATAACGTAAACGATCACATTATCGTATACATGCTGTCTGCCATCATGTAAAGCAGAACAAAGCAAGGACTCTATCATCAGCTTTCACAGTTTCATAAAAGCTTTGCGATGCATATTTGACGGGCCGAACTAACACGTAAACAATCACTCGATCAGTTAGTTTTTCTGTGTGTCTGTCTGTGGAGCAGCGCGAAATTTCCGCATAATGGCAAACCGAGAAAGAATTCGTGTACTATTTTACGTGTTATTACATACCACTACAATGAGTACAGTTAAACAATTTTGACATACTTGCTCTTGTCATCGTAAGAAATTGTCACATATGCTAGCAGCCCCCTACAGAAGAGCAGGCGCACACATTCGAACGCCGCCCAGCCACCCGCCGAGTAGCAGACGAACAGGTTATAAAAGCGCCACCTATGGCCACCGGTTGAACGAAAGTGGGCGCAAGCTGCTCCCATAGAAACCGGACATCTGTGCAGGTCTGTAGTTCCAGTAGGTCGTGGCTTTAAGAGGCGTTGGCTCAGCCGGCCTGGAGGGAGGAGCAGAGCTGCGCTCAAGCAGGCCACGACGCTCGAGCCAATGCTGATGATGATCGTTTTTTCTACACGCGGACACGATCATACGGAACCGAGCCCCTTAACATCTTCGATGTAAAAAAAACCATTTGCCCATTATGCACGCCTTTCTTACAGTTTTAGCTTTTATGAACTGTGTATCTTCCAAAATTAGACTGTTCGCTGACGACTGTGTTGTGTACAGAGCCATTAAAAGTGAAACTGACCACCAATATTTACAAACTGATCTCGATTCAATTAACACTTGGTGTTCATCTTGGCAAATGACTCTAAACCACTCTAAGACAAAGCTCGTCTCCTTTACAAGAAACTCTTGCCGCATCCCAACCAAATACACTATTAATGACGTAACAGTTGAGGCAGCTTCTACTTACAAATATTTAGGTGTTCACCTACTGTCTGACTTAACCTGGAACTATCACATTTATCTGATTCTAGCAGCTGCTAACCGTTCTCTTGGCTTATTAAAACGTAACCTTCGACATGCTCCTGCGCCTGTGCGTAAACTTGCTTATATCACCTTAATCCGACCTAAAATCGAATACGCTTCAGCCATATGGGACCCGGATCAAGCCTACATTATAGATGACATCGAATCCCTGCAAAACCGTGCTGCTCGTTTCATTTTTTCAGATTACTCACGTTTCACTAGCGTCACGGCGTTAAAAGCTCGTGCTGGTCTTGTTAACCTCTCCCATCGTCGCAAACTTGCTCGCTTAACTCTTTTTCACAAAATTTACCATCATCCGTTGCTTCATGACGATTTCTTTCAATCACCATCGGCCTTCTTTCCCCGCCGTGACCATCCTTTCAAGATCAAACGCATCATTTGCCGCCCTTCATCTTTTGCGAACTCATTCATACCCAAAACCATTATTGAGTGGAACCAGCTACCTGTTACAATCGCAACTGAAATAAACACATCGAAATTTCAAGAACTTCTAAAAAATGAATGTGATAAGTAGCTTTTCTTCTACTTCTGTTCCGTTTACCGCAATGTTTGATTTTTCTTTTTGTGTGTGTGTGTGTGTTCTGTTTATTATGTTGCGTTTTCTCATTATGGTTCATTGATTGTTGCTGTGCTGCCCCATTTTATTTTATTCTTGTTGCCTATTCCTTCTCTAGATTGCCATACAATTTTTGTCACCCCCTATGCAATACCCTCGTTGTGAGGGCCATTAGGGGTTTCTTGAAATAAAAACAAAAATAAAATTAGTTATTACAGTTAGCACGAGTTAAGTAGTAGGCTTGGTTTGAGCGGTGAAATAAATTTTATGCATAAGTGTCAAATGTACCACTGAGCTAAATGCAGCTCCACAAACGTGAAACCTGGGGAGGTGCGAAGCATGCAGTGATGCACTGCTAATGGGCTCATACTGCCTTAAGCAATGGCTCATAACCCCTTAAACGCTGCCTCCCCATTACGACGACAGAAGAGAAGTGACATTCTACGCTGGAATGATGAGCGGCAACGCAGACACCTGTGGAAGACGACGACGACCAACGCGGGGGCCCTCGGCACGCGGTACGCTCGGCAGTGCAGCTTGATTACCGTGACGACGACGACGACAGGGGACGCCGACAGCCCAAGCGCATAAGGTGCTTTGCGCCTTAAAAAAGAGTACCCTAGGATTGCCATCCACATCCGTCATTGCGTCGTCACGGTGCTGCTCACTCGATACCAGTACCATGGCATCGAATCTAATTCATTACTCGAAATCTAAAGTGAGAATAACGTTGTGTTTCTTTTGCTTCCATCTACAAAACACTATAAGTTCATAGCTGCATTTTATGACCCTTTTGACAATGCAGACACTGATCAGCACGCTAAAGAATCGCGGTTCCACAGTGATCCGCGACATTGCTTGGCAAATATATTGCGTATCAAAACATGCCGCGGAACCTTACTTGTATACATGCCATGTACGTGTTGGCATGCAATTTAAAATATTGTCCATCAGGCAATTATTTGCTTTAGGAGTCTCAGAAAGAGCAAGTGCTTCACCACCGTCAATCATCGTGCTCCTACGTCTTATCTATCACCTTTGAAACTATGTGAATATATTGTATCGTAGGATGATGGCGTGCAGCAGAGACAAAACACCGGGCTTCTAATCTGAAAGTCGTAAGTTTGAATCCTCCTTCAGTCCACTACATTTTCAGGCTTACAGTTGCGCCTGACACAGTCAAAAAATTTCCAAGAGCCAGTGGGGCTATAATAGTATAGCTGTAACCACATGAGCAAAGTACACTCAGCTTCAACAAATGCACTCCCTTACCAGGACAGGAATTGGCCTCCCTGGTGCAGTATTTGGCCGCTACCTCGCTCATGACTCCTGCAATTAACCCATGGCCCTCAGTCACCAGCGGCTGCGGAACACCTGACAAAGCTGGCGGTCAGACCTGCGACGCGGCAGAGGGTGCTAAGGATATCTGGGTCCGAACGGGCCGCCACTGGAAACTGGACCTGGCAATGTTCAACACGCGAACCCTCTCGAGTGAGGCTTCCTTAGCAGGGCTATTTGAGGAATTATCAGACATTAGCTGGTATATTATTCGCCTTCGTCATGTTTGATTAACTGGTGAGCCTTATATAGCATTAGGGGCAACGACCTCTGCTACAGAGGTCTTCCGGACGAAAGAGATTACGGGGTAGGATTTCCAATTGATAAGGACCTAGCGGGCAACATTGATGAATTCTACAGCTATAATGGGCAGGTAGCAGTCGTCTTAGTAAAGTCGAATAGGAGATAAACGTATAACAGCGGCATTACAAGCCTTCAATGCATCCTCCAGTCACGATAATGAAAAAATAGAGCACTTTTATGAAGATGTTGAATTAGCAATGACAAAGTTGCAAACTCAGAATGTTATAGTCTTGGAGGACTTGAACGCAAAAGTGGCGAAAAATCAGGCATGGCTACAAGCAATTAGCAACTACGGCATCGATTTTAGAAACACCAAATAGAATTGCGCGGAAAGGAATAGGCTCCGAATAGGCTATAGACTGCGCTTCTTCAGGAAGCGCAGTAACAGGAATTCTACCTGGAAATGCCCTAATGGCGAAACAAGAAATGAAATAGATATCACTCTCTCTGACGATCCCAGCAACATGCAGAATTTAAAATTGTTAGTTACAGTTAAGTGCAGTGACCATAGGTTAGTGAGGTCTTGAATTCGTCTCGATTTGAAGAGAGCAACAATAAAATTAGTCAGGTAGAAACAGGCCAATCTAGACGCAATAAGGGTAAAACCAGACCAATTGAAGCTGGTGCTCGCAAACAAGTATGCAGCTTTAGAACAGGAAGATGAAGACAACATAGAGGTCACGAATAAAACCTTAACTAGGCTTATCTCAGAAGCAGCAAATGAAGTGGGAGGTAAGGCACCAAGACAACCAGTAGGTAAGCTCTTTCCTTGCCTAGCCACCTTATTGCGGTGCTCCGCCGCCGCTGCGGACCGAGGGCCATGGGTTCTCCTGCACTGATAGCGTAACTGCATTGAAAAGTACCTTGAACCTTCCTAGTGTTTCCCTTCGTAGAAAACTTTCGCAAATGCTAAACTTTCACAGGATTTATTATCACAATTATCAGCTAAAAGGGGATCGTCTTTCTGATACATCATTCATATTTATATCAGCCATCATTCAATAGGTGAATAGCTATGGTATCACCTCGCACAGATCATTGCCATCAGGTACGCATTCCATAGTGCCGTACTAATGCCGTACTAATGCGTCTTTTGTGCCAAAGACGGCTAGCGATCGGAACCACCTGCCCACCTCTGTTGCCGATATCTCTGACACGTGTTTATTTAAAACTGCCACTGAAAACTATGTGTTCGCCTGATCTGTATTGTTCCTGGTCCGATTTGCATTTCACCTAAATCTACGCTTTTTCGTTGGTGTAAACGATAGTGTTTTCTTTTGTGTACACCATATTGTTTTCTTTTGTGCCAAAGACGACTAGCTACGGCAACCACCTACCCGCCTGTGTTGCCGATATTTCTGACACGTCTTTAGTTTTTTAGACTGCCGCACAAAAATATGTTTGCCTAATCTGCCTAGTTGCTAATGTGAGCTTGCATTTCGCCTAAACCTATGTGTTTTCGTTGCTGGATACCATATTGTTTAAGTTTTGCTGCATTATGAGCTTTTTTCTGACACTCTCTTCTGTAAGGCCCGCTGGGCCTTGAAGGTGTTGCAATAAATAAATAAACAAATTGCAGAGGTATATATATATATATATATATATATCTGTGTGTGTGTGTGTGTGTATATATATAGAGAGAGAGAGACAGACAGACAGACAGACACAGACAGGCAGAAAACGCCTGATATAGCACAGAATGTCAATCGCATTAATATTGCTGGCTCTCTGTAAGCTTTCTAGAAAGCATCGTTTTCAGTTTCTCTGCTCAGCGGCAAGTGTTGTTATGCGAACAATATTTTGACAAGCAGAGTGGTGTGTAGTGGACCTAATATTAGTGTAAGCGCACCTACAATGCCCAATGAATTCGTTTAGTACACCGACACCACTTTCGCATACACTGCAGTTGTAATCTATCTTGTGGATGCAAGTATGAAGTTTAAACCGACATGATTATAACAAATCAAGTTCTCATGCTACTACCAAAATTTTGTATCAAGAAGACCGTATCGCATCAAGAACGATGCAGTGCGTTTCGGGCGAGCAATCTTTGAGGGATTTCCGACCAGTTCGATACCATCAGAATAGCTGAATTTTTGCGCGGAGCACATACATTCGAGATGACGTTACCGGCCGCATGCAAGTGTTTGTGCTGAAATAATATCTTTTTTTATTTTTACGGGAGTCATCGTATCCTGCATAACGGGTGGAGTACACTGTTGACACCTGATGATATTGCAATTTTTCAATATCTCAGTAGGCGTGTCATTTGAGGCACGATAAACAGGCCCGTAATAGGTAGGCCATCAATTATTCTACGAATGTTTTCAAACGTTTTCCTAAATACAGAGACGCCTCATTTGTCTATTATGGGGTGCCATGAAGCGCTTCTCGGAGTACGTGAATAATTCCGAGGCTAGAAAGTATGTTTTAGCACACTGTATGACCTTTCTCTATTCTGAAATCTGGTCAGAATCTATTGGGGTAATGAGTGCCATTGAAGAATTGTGGGGTCTCTAATCTCTGGGCTCTTCTACGGACCGGGCTACAACAATACGAGCTTTGTATGGCGCTTTTATTCGATTCTTTCTATTCCAAAGCTTCGCCAAACTTACGTGCCTTGTGGGTGATTTCTTGAGCTTTCCATGTTTTCTTGGCTTGCTTAGAATTTCCTTCGAGAATAGTTTTGCGTAAGCATCCAGTTCGTAACATTGTTCATTATTTGCTCTCCATGTGATTGTCTTGGCTGAACCTCAATGTTTAGGTTATCTGCGTCTTGCTTATCAAAAAGGAATACTATAGCTCATGCACCTAGAGTACTCTGTTATATCTTTGTAGTGCTTAATGTTGTAGTGCCACAAAATCTGAGACACCGTTTGAGGAATCTTCAGATGGCTTTAAGATCTGTAAGATGCATGCTACATAACTAGTGTGCTTTGTCTGTTGGATTGCCGTACGAATGTAAAGTTTCTCTTTCATAATTTAGGACTATAGAATTACCATGGCTGCACTCAACGGCATATTTTGTTTTCTATTACGCTGTTCTTTTACTTTTCCTCTCATTCTACAATTCGCTGAAGTTCTTTCTCTTCCCGAGATAGTTTTATGTTAATAAGTGGATCAACAATTAGTGTAAGCTGCTATGTGCAACGTTCTTTGAATAGCTTCATTTAAGGCAACCAGTTATCTTGTAGGATATCGTTAAGCTTAAACAATTACATAGGTGGTCAGGTACAAAGGGTGGATATCACCTTAATCTCCGGGCATTTCAGTATTTTTTATGTATTTGGCTTAGTGAACGATTTCTTAAAGGCACCATGAACAACTTCTTATCGACGTCGACAAATGCATGTCAAGGTAAAATAGGCTATTTAAGAGATACTTTTCCGCAAGGAGTACTTCAATAAGTTCAGCAGAAGCGGAGTTATTGTCAATCAAAGATTCCATCCCTACGTGCTGCTCTTTCTCATTCTTCAACGCCTTGCACTGCGAAGGCTACGGCGAAACGGGGCGTGCCCAGAACTCTGCGCCTATTAACCATCACCGTGGCCCGCAGTTCTAACTTGATTGAGGCTGGTGACACAGACAGCACTATTTCCTATTTTGGCGCTTACGACGCGCCAAAGGCGGCTGTCCTCAATTTCAGAAACGGAGGCACTGTAATGTTTTTGTGAAATCCGTTAGCGCAAAAAAGAATACATCGTTAGCAAGAAATAGTACTGCAACCATCAGTGCAAATAATGAGTGGTAATTATATATTTTTACGGATGTAGGCACTAGAAATCTTTTCCTGTTTAATACTTCTGCTATGGGGCTAAGTTCTTGTACTACAAAGTCTATATGTTGATTCCACTCTAAAGTACTAACAAGGATGTTCCTGCGATTTATCGCAGCTGACAAAGATGTACTTCAATAGAGAAGTGACATGCACTTGGATGTAGTGGACAAACGGGGTATGGAGACGAAGGGCAACGAGCGATGGGAGCGCTCCGTTCACGATGACATTTGTTTCGGCTGCATCCGGGAAGAACCCGAATACTGGCGACGTCATGGGAGTGGTGTTACTTAGTATGATGGGGTTTGAGGAAGGTCAGCGAAGATAGGTTACATACATTCTTAGTTGTGTGAGTGGTGTTTAAAAAAGCACAGGTTATGTTAATAAAAGGGGATAAAATGCATCATTAGTACAATCTAGTGAATAAACAAAAATCTAAGTAAAAAATTTGAGGAGCAACTAACGAAGGAACAGAAGTCTATCTGCACTTCTACAGGCCCTTAATTTTGACTTTGGAAGTGCCTCTTGCATGCCAAGAGCTCCATGTTGGAGGGTTGCAACGGAACAAAAATCACTAACGAAAGGAGGTAGGGGTGGGCCACACGCATTTCTCAGAAGTGATATTTTCTTGGAATAAATATCGATTGTCGGGCGCATATCTTAGAGCGAGAAATGGTTCTGGCTTAAGAATAAAATTCATGGAGAGGCTTGGCTTTAGGCAGGCAGCAATCGTTGGCAAGGAAATAAAGAATGAGCCTAATATCTGCATGAAAACATTCAGAACGTCAAAAACAAAGAGAAACCTATCATTCGAAGTGATACGAATGCCCACATTAAATATCTGCATTGATACACACTTACTATAACTGAAAACAATTGCTTCACCTAGGCGAACAGTACTATCCAGTAATTGCATAAGGGAATCAAAGTGCTGGGGTCAAATAGTGTGGGAGTGTGAAAATATACAGCAAGTTGGCTATTGTGCAACTAGATTTGGAAGGATCAACTAAAATGCCGAGTGACCATAAACGTATTACCTCACACTGGTAAAAGAACCACGGAAAAAATAACCCTAGGTCAAACATTAATGACCAAAACTTTGTCATCATAGCAGCTAGCACAGAGCAGGCAATGGATAAGACGCCAAGAGACTCGCATTTTATTGAGATTGTAACATTAGGCGGTACTAAAATTTTAATCATTGAAGCAATATGTACTCTGAAGAGGCAATGGAAAACCGCGCAAATGATGGAAGCAGGAAATTTGGTATGGAAACAAAGAACATCGCAAAACACTATAGAATGCAGAAATACAAGAACGGTAGACTTATCACAGGAGGAAATAGACAAGAAATCAGAATGAGAGTGCGAGAAATGGGAAGTTGTCGACAAGTTTAAGGAGAAAAGCAAAGACAAATAATCACTGAGTGTCTAAGTAGTTAAAGAAACAGTTTATTAGCGTGGTGTTGTTTAAAATTATCATTGCAAACAGAACTAGAGAATCACAATGCGGCTGTTCAAGGCTACATTATGGTTCACAACGAAGAACTACAAATGGCCTAGCACAACGAGAGATGCATGGGCTGGTCGCCTTTTTCTGCACGGTAGGTCTAGAGCAGCATCTGCTTCGAGAAAGAAACATCCGATATGAAGCGAAATAATTAGGTTGCTATGGTATTTGGTACCGACATTCCGAAATGTTGTAGATACAAAAACACGTAATTTACCCTTAATGTTTTCTTGGCAAGCCCAGCAGCGACTAAGGAATTCCGGCAGGACCCAGCCGAGAATGAATGTCGACGTTAATGCGTCGACGTTAAATATTCTAGCGACAAAACATTGCTAACGCCAAAATGCGTCATGTTTGAGAACTATATGCAGCGAGGTTCATCTTTCGCGCTTCACTGAAAACATGCAGTGCACCCAGCGTCCGCAACGGGAAGTCCGCAGGTGGTGCTTGTGGGAATATACGTTCATACATGGTTGTCTGAATATATGTGACAAGGTTTCCATTCCGCGCCAGCACTGAAGAAATAATAAATGATTTTTTTTACCACTGAAGAGCAATACATACCCAGCCATCCAAATTAGGGACAAAGAGGATCACTGAAGAAGGGCACATTCCTAGCGGCACATACCCATTGGCATTGATAGACGGCATAGACATCTATTGTGGAACAGCACATATTAGAGGCAGATCCCAGTGGCACAAGCCCAGTGGGACGCGCAAAGTGACACAAGTTGTCGTGAAAGAGGTTCTGAAACGCAGTACATATCTAGTGTCACACACCTAGCTATTTAAGTTGGCCTGACAATCCGTTTCGAACTCGGTTGCATGAGCACATGTTCAATGATCTCTATTCAATGATCTGCACAATTACCCATTGTTCACTTGTTAAGCAAGTTGGAAGAGCGATGATAAGAGAAATGGATAGATAGATAGATAGATAGATAGATAGATAGATAGATAGATAGATAGATAGATATATAGATAGATAGATAGACGGACAGACAGAGCGACAGACAGACAGACACCGGAAAGTGCGTGGAGTTTGCTAAGAATGCGAAAAGCAATAAAGGAATGTTAAATGCCAAATTTTGAAATGAAGAAACAACGTAACGGTAGAAGTGATGCAGATGTCAGCTATGGATCTTTTTTGAACAGCCAAACATAAAGAAAATCACCGAACTTTCCACTCCGTGAAGAAGGTCCAACAGCGAAGCCGTGAACAGAGCTACTTACGGGGAATGGGACGCGTCGGCGTCCACGGGCAACGGCGTTCCTAGCGCCTTCCTCCACGCATCTCTAGGACGTTTCGAAACAAGAGTCCTTCACCAAATCTCCGTATATACAACCAGCGCCTCCTCAATTTTTTCAATGTCAGTGCAATCGCTCGCTTTGCACAGGAAGCCGTTGGTGCGCCATAGTTCAGTGAGTTGCCGCGATGTGGCGCTAACCAGAAGGTACGACTATAGTTACTGTATATGGCTCCCGCAGGGGGCTCCCTGCGGGTAACTCTAGGTACGACTCCTCGCGTCATGCGTGCGCCTAAGCGCGCACCGCTGCCATTCCGGAGGAGATGTGGTAGACGCTTCACGCGCCTTTCCGGATTACTTCCTCCGACTTGCATCGTGAGGCGATACCCTGAGGGCACTCTTCGCCACCACCGTAAAGCAGGCGCGAACACTAGCCGACGGGGGAGAGTAAAAAAGAGTGATCGGAGAGGGTGGTGAACGGTTGGATCGGCCGCATCTGGCTGGCATTGAAAAAAAAATAGAGAAGGCGCTGATACAACCAGCGCTAATGCAAACTCCTCTCACACGCCACTCCTCCGCTGACCTACTTTTTTCGTACACCGCCATTGGTTGCTGCGCCTCACGCTCTCTCACTCCAACGCGAGTATTCGACAGCGCGACTTACGTTAACCCCCGTCCCCGCTCTTCTTTGCATCTGCGCCCTCTCGCAGCAGGATTGAGCCAGCGCCTTTGTTCAGCTCTTCTTTTCCTCTCCTCACCCGCTAGGTCACGTGGGTTTTAGCGCACGGACGACGGAACAGGGTCCACAGAAACAGCTTCGCCGACAAAGCTCAGTGCCATTCCACTCTTTGAAGTTGGATGGCCAGCGGAGCTGTATATATGGTGGTAACCTATGTTGATTTAAATAAAGACACATACCACATGAATTGTCCTTTTCTACCGTCTTTATTAGTTTATCACTGAGGTGACTATAGCTTTGTGGTCACTATGGTAGACGGCCATAGGTTCCGTAACGATGCTTGACCGGGAATGGGCGCGAAAGCGGCGGGAGGCGTTAGCAGCCTCCCGGCGCCTTCGCGCCCATTACCGCTTCTGCTCACGCCATCGTTCTTCGTAGGCACGCTGTTCTTCCTCGGCCCGCAAATACTCGGCCCACCCTTTACACAGCCGGGACGAAACTGAGATAACGTGCCTATGCTGTAGGTGACATCACCAGCCAAAGAGACAAACTCATTGGCTGTTAAATGCAGCTGGGGCACACCGGCCATACGCTTTTGCTTTGTATAAAGGCTACGGCTTTTTATTGCGATAGTAATTATATGGACACTTCAACCGGATTTCTGCCGTCATCGTCGCCGTCGCCGTGAGGTTCCGTATAGATTCCAAGGGCGATAAAATCGTCGCCGCGCGCCGTATGCGGGAGCGAAAGCGCGCGGAGGGACGCGAGCGCTATCACGGAGAGCGAACGCACGGCCGAAAGCAAACGCGACCGTCGCGAGAAAGGCCATGGGGGTATGGGAGGGAGGGAGGTGGGGCGATGCTGTGCTCCGGCACCAAAGGCGTATCTTGCAATCGGGCGTAAGGGTAACGTACCACTCAATCTCCCACGCGAAAGCAAGCGGGAAGGCAGCGCGGGAGGGAGGGGGGACCGCAGCTTTTACTCTGCCAACAACAACTCCGTTCGTACTTTATCCGGCTGCGGCCGTCGCCCGCACGGTCTCTTATCTCCACAGGGCTCTGACCTTTGTCTGCGCTGTGCATCCGCCGCTCAGTTTCCTTTGAAGCGATAGACCGCGCCCGTTGCAGCGGCTGCGATTGCTGCCAGCGTTTTGACAGTCGTTGTATGCGGTCATTCGGTGTGATATATTCATATTTGCTTGTGTGCGCTCACACCAGGCTTGTTAATTCAGGTAGTAAGCGAATATGGCCAAGTTTATGCAGCCGATTAAACTACTATCCCTACTCCGAATAGCTCTCTACTAATTTTCTATCGCAATTGATGCTTCGCCTTTGGGGCGAAACTGCGACTTTTTATTGGCATGAGCATCGAGTGACACCTTTGTTTCTTGCGCAGCGCTTCCGGTTCACTTCTTAAGACGATTGGGTACGAAATTAAAAAAATGTCACAGTTTCGCCCTAAGGGCGAAGCAATGAATGCGATAGCAACACAGCAACGTCATACGAAGTAAGGTGAGCGGCTTTGGTAGCAACAACACGCAGAACTGTTGTCGACGCCATCGGCGTTTTGCCCGCGTTAGCTCAAAATGCGTGCGGCGTTGGTGACTGTTGCTGGAGCCTCTGATATAAATAGGCACTTGGTGCCGCAGCTAAACGTCGCCTCCCTTCCCTCCCCCTCCCCCACGGCCTCTCGCGCGTCCGAAGAAGGCGCGTTTGCTCTACATATATGGTGATTGTAAAGGAGAAAAGAGACGCCTACTTCTGCAGCCCTTAAGCGAGCACGGCGCAGAACGCGCGTTTGTTCTCCGCCGTGCGTTCACTCCCCGTGAAAGACGCGCCCCTCGCGCCCTTTCACTCGCACATACAGCGTTCGGCGCGCGGCGACGATTTCATCTCCAAATGACGTCATACGGAACCTCACGGCGACGGCGACGGCGACGGCGACGCCGACGGCGACGGCGACGCCGACGGCAGAAATCTGCTTTTGAGTGTCCATATAATTGCTATCGCAATAAAAAATAGTACAAATATTGTACAGTACAAAATTCATGGGTTTCACTGTAGATATGATATGAGAGCATAAGTTTTGTTACAAGATGAGTTACTGAAGTGTCTGGAATATTTAAAATTAAATAAAAACCACTCAGACGGCTGGGGACGAAATTTAAGATAAATCAGAAAAAATAAAAGAAATATTAGAGTTCAATATTCATTATAGATATGATATCAGAGCATAAGTTTAGTTGCAAGAGACGGAAGTGTCTGGAGGAGGTTTAATAAACTTCATTGAAAAACACCAATTTGAATGACCTGGCCTAGCTAGGTCTCCCACGTGGGGACATCGAGGTGTTGCCTCTTCGCCGCCTTGCGGGCTTGCTGGACGGCCCACAGCTGATCAGCGAGGTCGGAGCTGCGCAGGGCGGCGTGCCATCTCGACGAGAGGGTCTCGGTATTAACATTATTATATTCGACCTGACATCCCCACAGCATGTGTGGAAGCGATGCTACTTGTGTCTTTCATACGCTTATCTTACAACTGTTGGTAGTGTATATGTCGGGGTAAATCTTGTGACATCGGGAAAGTGACGGGTATGAGTTTGTTTGCAGCAGGCGTAAGGTAGCCGCCTGGACTCTGCATAGCTTGTGAATAGGCGGAGGGGAGGTTCTTCGAGAGAGGTAGAATGATTTGGTAAGATCGTTGTAGTTGGTGAGACGATCGCGGTGAACGCCTTCACCTGTGTGACCTCCGGCACGGTTGACGAGACCTCGTGTAGCGGAGTGGGCTACCTCATTGAGGCTGATGAGATGCGGATGGGCGTCGCCTGCATGCGCTGGGAACCAGACGGGAGTGACTTGGTTTTCGTGTGTACGAGTGGTTTGGTGTAGAATGCACAGTGCTTGAGGGGAGAGCCTTCCTTTGGCATAGTTGCTGATGGCTGTGCGAGAGTCGCTTACAATGGTTTGGCAGTTCGGATTGAGTATAGCTAATGCTATCCCGACCCCCTCCGCTGTTTGGGCATTTGGAGAGATGACACTGGTCGCATGATGTAGCATACCGCTAGTGGTAGTTATCGATGTCCGTCCTGGTATTCAGCTGCGTCCACAAAGCTGCGTTCTCCATAGGCTATTATAGGGGACGTTCCCGTGCTTTGCGCCATTCCTTGTTATATTCTAAATGCATATTCTTTGGAATTGGGACGATGTGTAGCCAGGCTCAAAGGCTTCCTGGGGTTGAGTGCTTGTCTCCGTGCTGTCAATGATAGTTGATGCCGAGTTTGTCCAATACATACCTGACAGTTTCAGTGAGTGTGAGTCTCTCTAGATGAGAACGGCGTTGTGCTTCAAACAGTTCGTCAACGGTATTGTGTAGACCTAATTGGAGTAAAAGGTCTGTGGTTATGTTGTTCGGCAGTCCTAGGGCGAGTTTGTAGGCACTGCGGATGATAATATTGAGTTTTGTCTATTCTGCATTATACCAATTGTGAAAATCAGCGACATACGTGATGCGGCAGATGACGACCGAGTGAACGAAGCGAACGAGGCCCTCCTCTTTCATCCCCTGTCTCCTGTTTATCGCGCGTTTGCGGAGACGCGACGCATTTGTTATTTGGCCAATGATCTCAGTGATTACCTTGTAGTTTGCGCCGTTTGATTCGATAGACATGCCTAGGATCCTCATAGTTGAGACCACGGATATGGTACCTACATCCTACCCGCCGCGGTTGCTCAGTGGCTATGATGTTGGGCTGCTGAGCACGAGGTCGCGGGATCGAGTCCCGGCCACGGCGGCCGCATTTCGATGGGGGCGAAATGCGAAAACACCCGTGTACTTAGATTTAGGTGCACGTTAAAGAACCCCAGGTGGTCCGAATTTCCGGAGTCCCCCACTACGGCGTGCCTCATAATCAGAACTGGTTTTGGCACGTAAAACCCCATAATTGAATTGGTACCTACATCCTGTACACGGAGGTGGATCTCTTCGTAAGTGCGTTTGGCGTTGGAAGCCACAGGGCAGGACCGCGGAGTGTGGGGAGATAAACTAGAAGTTCCGATTTGTTTGGGGAACATCTGAGCCCTGTGTTTGTAGGTAATTCTTCAATGTGTCGATGGCCTCTTGTAGCGTTGTTTCAATTTGGCCGTCGCTGCCGTTGGTCGCCCAGGTGGTTAGGTCGTCTGCATAGATTGTATGTTCAATGTCCTCAAATTCCTGGAGTTTCTGCGCTAGGCCGATCATGACCAGGTTGGAAAGCATCGGGGTTATGACCGATCCTTGGGCGGTGCCCGAGCATCCATGAGTGTGCTCGTCTGATTTGATGTTCCCGGCCACATGGAACGCTCGTCGATCTGATCGAAAATGACGGACATAGTTATAGGTTCGTTTCCCGAGGTTGAGTTGTGAAATGCGCTCTAGTATAGTGGAATAATTAGAAATAATTAGAACTCATTGAGCGACCGCGTAAGAAATTCAACATCAATCGGAATTTTTTTTTAAATAGCACAGTGCAAAATTCATAGATTTCATTATAGATATAATATCAGAGCATAAGTCTAGTTACAAGCCGAGTTGCTGAAGCGTCTGAAATAATTAGAATTATATGAAGTAATGACGAGGTTCGGGTGTCACTAAGAGAGACCTAAGTCAAAGATTAGGGTCGCCTACCATGGTCTACGCGCTCTGTCTACGCACGCAGCGCTCCGCTAGTAACTAACGTATAACAGCTCCACTGTAAAAAAAAAAGATTGTTTTAGAATTACTCAAGACACATAGAACTAATGTAGGAACCCAGGTCAGAGTGTGAAAGAACCATGTGTTATGCGAAATTGCCCAATCAAGATTATCTTAGAACGTTTGGTATATAACTAAGAAACCGACGAGAAAATTTTGGCAACATGTCGCAGCAGTCATCCAAGGATAAGTGAGAACGTAGTTGTACTGTGTGTAGCGTACGACTTCGTCTAATACAGGAAATTGTTATGAATCAGGGTTGAGAAAAGCAATAAAGATCTGAAGTATTGATGAGCGAAGGACACTGAACACTAATATGGTTTAAAAGCAAGAAATCTGTATTATGTTCGAATGTATCTTAAAAACCACGGTCCCTAAAGGCCATACAGGATCAAAGGCGAAGTCCCATTGAAGTGGCTTTCACCATTACCTCATTTAAAAAAATGTACACATAATCGCCATACCGAACTGCCTCTCTATTTTTTTTTAAATTTGCCGCTGCTACTTCCTGCGTTTATTGTACTTGTTTTGGCCATTAAATACTTTAGTTTTACAGCCAGCACTTCACATCGAACCTGTTTTTTTTTTCAGCTTCCAATCTGGCACATGGCACGGAACAAGGTAAGCAGAACTGAAGCGTCCTGGCACGAGCGTGCGAGAGTGAATGAGTTTTACTCGATAAGAGGCTTCTTATAGTCTCTGCACTATGCGCAGGGAACATGCGCAGTAGACAAAATATATGTGCCAAATGACGCTGCATAAAGAAAGACATTATTTTTCCACGTGTTATTTCTTTGCGCGAAGTCGTACATGCTTTTGTTGCGATGTCAAAAAAATGCTGGCAGGCGATTGCTTCCCAACTCGCCACAAGGCATAGTAACTTATGTGTGTTAAACATTTCTTTTGCAAAATCTTCTCTTACGATACATGCATGAAAAGCCTAATACATTTTACTTTCACACACCATGAAGGTGATCTGTGCCCCAGGATTATTTTTTTACTGCTTTGTACTGCGGTTCATAAATTATCACCATATGTATATTCACAACGCTACTCCCAACAATGTGCGCTGACACTGCGGGAGTACGTCTTATTCTATGTCTAGAGCAGAAGTTAAAGCGATATAATGTTTGCTTAATTCCCTTACAATATTGAAAGGTCGTTGAAGCGATTATTTGTTCGCTAAGGTATTAATCATACGTGCACGTACTTCAAACCTGTTCAGAGTCGAAAAAAAAACTAGCAGAAGTGCTCATTAATGTAACGCTCGTGAAAGATAAGGAAGAAACGCACCGCGGAGACCAAGAGAAGAGAAGAGGCAGAAGTGGCGGCGAAATTAGTTATGTTCGATTAAACGGAATGTTACATTTTGGCACAGTAACAGTTTTGAACCATGTGGGTGTCATTCACCATCCCCCGACAAGAAGATGGTCGTCTACTAGGAAGATGGAGACAATGCCATCGAGTTACCTGAAAAGGTCAGCACACCAGACTTATGGGCCTTCTTAGCCGACAGAGCCAATACATCGCATGAGAATTTCCAATCTATTGGTTCAGTCAGAGTGCATATATGTGTGACTGACTTCCAACGCTGGATGGACGGTTTGAGTAGCCAAACCGTAGTTAAAAGCGAAACTCAAGCTGCCAGCCATCTTATACAACACCCTTTGAAAAATTAGCAACAGTAAGCAGAGCGACAGCAAGAGCTACATACCATATTGTCATCAACGCCCCGATCAGCAAAACACACGGTGAAGGAACTTATCAAGCCAGAACTTTTTGATGGTACATCGTCAAGCCCGTCAATGTGGCTTCACATTTGTTAGTATGCATGTTTAACCATGCACTGTCACCGCATCTGTAATATGCACCATTTCCTTTTAGGATAGGCGAAGAAGTGGTTCGAGTACCTTTCAAAACAGATTAACCATGGGTTGAATGGCGAGCTAGCTTCCTGTGAGCCTTTGCTTCGCATCTAATAGAATGCTGGGAAAAGGCCATTGCATTCAAGAACCGAGAAGGATCTCTCATCAACTACTTCTACGAGAAACGTTTGCTTCTGCAAAGCGCCAACTCCGACCTGCAGGAATCATCAATTGTGCCACTGGTAATTCTTGGAATGAGAAAGGATTATCAGCGTTTAATCTTGATAAGACAACCTGCCTCATTAGATGAACTCCTGCAGTCACGGAAAGCTTGTCCCGACGACCTTTTGCTAGCCAATCACAAAGACAGCATTATCATCGCATCCCCGCAAGACCAGGCGTCCTATGGTTACAGCACTACAGTAAATTATGTTGAAACTGCATCAGCCAATTAGAGGACTCCACACCCGAGACAAGTAAGAGGGTTTGTAAGCCCGGAATTTTCATTCTCTTGCGAGACACCGAAAGAAAGCGTTTACTTAGCGAAGTCTGCAAGATGAGCGTCCATGGAAACGTCATTGAAGTAATAATTGACACTGGATAATCAGTTAGCATAGTTAATTCACTACTGATGCCGCAAGATCGAATATTCAGCGCCAAAGTTGTCAATGTACGCAGTTACGATGGAAGTTCTCGAGTACTAGACAAGTGGGCACGCGTGTGCGTGCAATTTAAAACAAGCAAAACAACTATTCAAGCACTACTCTCTCAAGATGTCGCATTTCATTTTATACTGGCACGGCCTAACATGAAGAAATTAAAGATAAACATCTGATGGCATGACGAAGTTGTTCTAGACATTCCCGTTGAGACATCCCAGTTGAATGCGTGTGCAGACTCTCAAAGACATCTCAAGTTGGTCAGAGAGAGTTCGGATGTACCGACACTGTTCCCGGAGCTGATAGGCATCGAAGTTCACCCTCCTGCAGCGAATGTAAATGAGGTTCCGTTCAAGCTCAGCGACACGACACCTGTTAAACGAAAGCCCTATGGGATGCCCTACGAAACAAATAAATGGCTAAAACAAGAGTTACAAGGCTTTCTAGAGGCTGAAATTATTGAACCATCAACATCGACCTTTGCATCTCCGATTACAGTCATGTCCAATGATGAGGGAACTTTCAGGATGTGCACTGATTATAGACTTGTAAACCGTCAGACAGATTTATTATCATACCCGATGCCAAGGATCGACAATATTATTGACGAGACAGGTGGATTCACATATGGTTCCAGCATCGACCTTTGCAACGTGTACTGGCTGATCCCGCTGCAAGAAGACTACAAGCTATTCACCGCGTTTGCTACACCTTTCGACATTTTCGAATACAACCGACTCCCTTTCGGTTGCAAGAATTCCGGTGCATGGTTTCAGAAGATCACGAACAGTGTGCTTAGCGAATTTACAGGGATCTTTTGCAACATGTATGTGTATGACGTCATCATTTATTTGAAGACTCGTGATGACCACTGCTCGAATCTATACCGGGTACTAGAGGCACATAGGAAAGCTGGGCTACACATACCTTGAAGAAGAGTGCATTCTATAAGAACACCGTTGTCTTTCTAGGGAGAATACTTGACGGACAAACAAAAAGCACGAAAGAAGAGTCCATCAAGCACCTCTCTCAGCTGAGAAAATGGTATGATAAGCATTCTCTTCGAGTGTTCCGGGGTCTCGCTGGACATTTTAGTGCTTTTATAAATGACTACGCCCTAAAGACCAAATGCCTAACGGTAATGACACAAAAAGATACTCCATTTGTGTGGACTAATGAATACGAAGAGATGTATGAGCAGCTTGTAAAAATTATATCATCTGACCGGGTACTGACAATACCGGATTTCTCGACGCTGTTCGAGTTTAACGCCGGCGCTTCCCATTATGGTACTGGAGCTGTACTATACCTGCGGGACGACATTGAGCACCCGAATCGACAGCTCAAAGTGACCGGCTATTACTCATACACACTCACCAAAGCAGAAGCTAACTACCCAACGACGGAAAAAGAAGCATTGGCAGTCGTAATGACCTTTCGTTATTTCAGAACGTAACTGGAAAGCGAACACTTCAGCCTATTCACTGACAACCAAGCACTGATGTACACTCCTAATCTCTCGCAACTTAAAAAAAGATTGGCCAGGTGGGTGAGCGAAATACAGCACTTTGCCTTTGATGTCACTCACAGACAAGGAGAAACATTACCGGATGCAGACGCCTTGTCAAGACTACTGATTAAAAACCAAGATCACGACAAGTATGTCACCCATATGTTGTGGGACGGCACGGACGAGATGATTCTAAAAAAATGAAGGATACACGTGCCTAAAACGAGTGTAAGAAAAATTTAAAGACTCTATCATTATTCTCCGGAATCCATTGGTAATGACGGATTTTGGAGGACGTACTGGTAGATTAAACAGATTTCACTAGAGTACGATGAAACATATTTCAGAATATGTGAAGATGTGCCATCAATGCGAACCCTGCAAAGCGAATTTCAGGCCCCGTGAAAGTGCAATGGTTATACCAAAACACTCGGAAAAGCCATTCGAGATTATACACCTTGACTTCGCGGAGCTCAGAAAGAAAGGGGGAGGGAGTACAAACTACGCAAGCTTTTCTGCGGACCATTGATGAATGCACACGCATGGTGGCATGCAGTACCGGAAAACAAAATTCCAACAGGGTTATCTCGCTGATTAACCGAGATATGTTCAAACACGCCAAAGTAATCATCGCTGGCAATGGTCCAGCTTTTAGAAGTGATCGCTTGAAACGTTGGGCTGACCAGAGGAACATAGAGCTTCGATTTGCTGCACCACATCAGGCAGAAGCAAATGGATTCGCCAAGACAGCGATACGATATGTGAAACAGTACATCGCGCTCTCCCCGGGATTTCCAGGTGGTTGGAAGTGTGCCCCTGAAGCGGCTGTGAACCACCACAATCACACACATGGCTGGCTTAGGGTGCACACCGTACTTCACGTACCATGGCAAATCGAATTGGCTTCAAGTAGACCCCCTGGTGGTAATTGCGAATCTGTTGGTGCTGCAAGAACGAAAGAAGTCTGAAGATCAACGTGATATATACAGGGTGTCCCAGCTATCACGCAGCACGATTTAAAAAAAAGAGTAACGGCGTTACGCGAAGCAAACCTAGTGCGTATAGTTTCCAGTACAGTGGAGTAGCCGCCAGTAATTTTTTTCATTACTGAAATTTAATTAGGTAATTGTAATTAATTATCTAACTCGATAAGTGGGCTGAATGATGTCATCAATGAGTTTTCAACATTAAGAAACGCCCATAGCCATCTATTTAATGAAATCGAAAGGTCAAATTGAGCGATGTTCTCTCGTCGTGTTCGGCGTACCGCTTTTTGATGTAACAAATTTGCATTGTAACTTGCATCATCGTGTAACAAATTATCGTTGTGA
The DNA here is from genome assembly GCF_013339745.2 of Dermacentor silvarum. Classification (NCBI taxonomy): domain Eukaryota; kingdom Metazoa; phylum Arthropoda; class Arachnida; order Ixodida; family Ixodidae; genus Dermacentor; species Dermacentor silvarum. The sequence continues at coordinate 116,909,027 of NC_051158.1, forward strand.
GGGACCATGTGACATTTGGTGCTACTGCCCGTCAAGCTCATTTACACAGAGCAGATGACGGAGTTTGTGCATAAGAAAATAGGAGCTTCGTACATTTTTTTCTTCTGGTCATCATGCCTATAATGACTAGAAAAGAAAGAAATTGGGACTTAACATGTTACTTCTCTGAGTGTGATAAAACGCGCTCGATACAAAACTATACTGCTGCTTTCGCAGCGTAAGCTATTATGGGCTAATTCCAATAGCCGTTTGGGTTCGCGATGGTGTCCGCCGCTGTCGCTGGTGACCGAAAACGCTACCGCCGGAAATGCGAAAAAAAGTACCCAGTCCCCACCGAGACCGAACCCAGGCCCGCTGCGCAGTAGTCGGATGCTTTACCACTAAGCCACGCAAGTGCTTGTTATCAGGCACCAAAAAAAAATGCCCTATAAACGCGGCCTAGGCAGGTGCGCAGGCGCAGACGATGAGATGCAATTCGGACGAGGCGCTCAATCAACGCGATCCCGAGCCTCCGCCAGTATGGTGACGCCATCTAGTGACCGTGCCTGCAAATACAGCGTGTCCGACATGTAAGTTGCATATAGCAATTGGATGCTGCATGTAACTGGACCTGGTTAACTCAAGCAGGCCAGGTGACTATTTGTCACCAGTCCATTTTGAAGATTCCAATAAACAATGACGATGATCATCATGAACAACAACAAGGTACCGTGCCACGGGTCAAGGGATGTGAGATGTGCGCTATGTATTCTGATTACCTCTCCGGTACACGTTATGGCGTCTCCTCACAAGGTACGAACCGCTACTGAAGAAGCGAATCGTAGAGCTACGTGCGCGGCTACAACCAGGCATCATCGGGCTCAGCAGACTGCTGTACAGAGCATTATAACCCGCAGCTCGTCGTCGACGCCGGGCTGACCGTTCAGATCGTTCTCCTCAAAACGAGGTGAAGAGACTTTGCCGCGAAGTTCCTGTTGTGCGTGGTGTCGAAATTGGAGCTACTCTTGAGCCGCTCCACCAGCTTACGGTGTGACTGTGCTGCATGTGCCGCGTAGGCCTGTGGCTTTCATGATAGGGCTCGCACCCTTCTATCTGGTAAACTTGCGAACATTTCATAGGGACGCACGTAGTTCAAGAGGACCTGTTGTCATTATGGTGACTGTTGAGCTTCTTGTTGCTTGGCATGGGCAGCTTGCAGACCAATAGTCTCTCGTTTCTTTGTCTTCCTGAAGAGAGTAAATGATGAAGCCATGACAGACACACAAGCAAAAAATGGTGAAACAAAAGTTAGTCAAACATCGAACAAATCACGGTTCTAGTTGTAGTGCTCAGAAACATATCCTGTGATGATTCTGGCCCTTGATGCTACTTCCAGTGGTCGCACATTCACTGTTGACTTGTACGTCCAGAGACAATGAAGTCCGAAGGGGTGAACGAATATGAGCAGCGTTTGGGAGGCTGGAGTCGAAAGAAAAAAGAGCCTCAATTACTACGGTCGGAGTGTGGGTGAGTTTGTGGCTCATGTATGACTAAGAACGGTGCACAAAACGCTAGACGACGGAAAGGCACACAGGCGCATAACACTGCTTTGAGTGTGCATTTCTTTCAAGGGTTTCCTTGTGTGGCCTGTGCTTAATGAAGCATAAATTAGATGACAGTTCTTTCTGCCAGGTAATAAACACAGTCACTTTATTATGTTTCAAATGCAATTATTCTGACTATCACCGGAAGTACATTTGCCACTAATGTGCCGTGAAGTTATATAAACAGCCAGAACTGTTTATATTTATGCTGTACTCCATGTTACAAATTATACCAACCTGGCAAAATAACATGAGCCTCTTTATAATTGCTCTTGAAGAGCAATAACATTATAATTATTACTACTTCCCACTTTTAATAAATGACTACCGGAATCTGTTACGCCGCAGTTATGCCAGTGAAACGCCGCAGCTGATAAAATTCACCGACTTTAAACACGTTCACGTGGTGACGGCTATCGTATGTTGGACGCATAAACTGGCTGATATACTATTGTGATCTAATTAAAAAGAACCTGCATGGTACTGCCCAAAGGAAATGACCACCCTGTGCGCAAACTTTAAAGCCGTAACATTTGAATCGATAAACGAACGGACTGCAATCGATACCAGCGGGCTGCTACTTATCACATGTCAGCGACGTTTCAAAACCTTTATTCAAGTAATGAAGCACGGAATTTAGTAACAAAAGTCCAATAAAAACAATGGTTTGCGTATTGTAAACAATGAGATGTTAACGAAGTTAGTCGGTTATTAAATGTGCATTTATAGATCAAATATGTAGCCGCGCTCAGCGCCCCTTGCAGAAAAAAATACAGATTAAAGTATTAAAGCTTCAAAGAAGCTTCAATATACCGACGCTGCTACATGCACTTAAGATCTTTTCCTTGTAGTAGTCAAGAACGCTAGAGGTCATGAGATTCTTGATGTCAGGCAAGAAGCGTATAGTGCCATGTAAAAGGGAGGCTGAGGAACCACATTTCGCCCTGTTAAGCGTTGCGATACAGAAATGTTGAATTGGCGAAATTTTGAAGTCAGACTACCTATGAACACCATTAAGTCAGTATATCGTGGAAAAACGAATAGAACTAGCAGACGACCGCGTTCTTGCGGAGAAACGGTGCCGCCAGGTAACCCAGTTGTTAGTAAGAGCACCGAGCGTGCTGCCAGAATACGGCAACTAAAAGAGGCGTATATTGGTTGAGCGCGTAGCAGAAAGTGCGCTTGATATTCTTAAGGGCCGCCTCCTTGCATTGAGAAAGAACACGACGATCGCCGCTTTTATCTATTTGACGCCCCGTGACACACTGGTGGAAGACGCGGGGTAGTCTCGCCAGACGACGGAGCTCCGAAGCGGTCGGTGCTGCGGTGCGACCACCATGGCACACCAACCAGAATCTCCTTCTGCGCCACGGACACCGATTGTAGTAGTCCAACCCCGAGACCCTGTAATGTTCAACGGGACCGATGGTACCGACGCTGAGGAATGCCTCATGCTATACGAACGTGTCAGCGATTCCAACCACTGGGACCTGACAGTCATGCTGGCCAATGTGGTGTTTTATCTTAGTGGAACGGTTAAGTTGTGGTATGACAATCACGAGGCCGCCTTTGGGAACTGGGATACATTCAAACAAAAGCTGCGTGACCTGTTCGGTAAGGCCTCCAGTCGAAAAATTGCTGCGAAGCAACAGCTGTCAACTCGCGCCCAGACGTCCACGGAATCATATTGTACATACAGGATGTGCTGGTGCTGTGCCGTAAAGCTGACAGTAACATGCCAGAGTCTGACAAGGTCGGCCATGTCCTGAAAGGGATAGCGGACGACACATTCAATTTGCTCAAGTGAACAAATTGTGCTACCGTCGATGCCATGATCGAGGAGTGTTAGCGCTTTGCGCAGGCTAAGAGCCGCCGTATTCAACCACCATTCGTCCGGCTTCCCAACACCGCTGCAACGTCTTCGTGTGAAGAGCGGCCGAAATCCAATCTGTGGCCGCCTTCAGCCGAATTGACGAGGATTGTCCGCCGCGAAATCGAGGCAATGGCTCCCACTAGCCTCTTTACCAGCTCTAACGCCGGCGACTCGAGCACACCAGCGGTTTCACTCGTCCAAGCCATTGTGCGAAACGAACTCGCGAATCTCGAGGTTCACGCTGTTTGCGCCGTTGTTAGCCCTACATTTGCTTCCGGAGTCCGGACATCGTTTCCTCGGTATCCACGGTTCGCTCTACGATCTCGCAACCCTGCTGATTGGCGAACTGAAGCCCTTCGGCATATCTGCTTTAACTGCCGCCGTGTCAGGCACGTTGCTCGCTACTGTCACAACCGCTGGTCGTTCCCGGCACGTACTCCATCCTTTTGCCATGATCGCCTCCTTGATCGCAGCCCTTTTGAGCCACTATCTGCAGCACACCCCTACAATCCTGACGCTGCCACGACATGGTCCAGCCGCTCGCCGTCACCTAGAGGTCAACAGTCGCCTTCGTAACCGTACCGCCGTCCACCCTCCCACTCCCCACCACCTCACCGCGCCACGTCGCCGGGCAACCGTGGCTCCTTCACTCCGGAAAACTCTTTCACTCCGGAGGTAATGCTGCATCTACGAATCTGCCCCAAAACCCGCTAGTTACTTTGCTGACTCGACGCTGTGTTGGACGTTGACGTTGATGGCGTGACGATTTCTGCACTTGTCGACACCGGCGCTTATACAGTCGCCGACCGATTTTTCGGACCTGGCGGGGACCGAAAAAAAGTCCGAAAAATCGAACAGTCCGAAAAATTAGTTTTCGCCAAAAATGTTAACTTTATTTCATTCAGGCAGGCTTAAAAAAGTCCTTGATGCCGCCTTGCCTCATAGTACACTTGGAGGCAATTAGGTTTGTCTGTATTTGCGCCAAGGTGACATCGTCACCGTAAACGCTCGACAATAGCGTCACCGCGTTGGCGATCTCCGCCGCCGACGGCTGCGGGTGGTCATCGTCGTCATCATCCGAGCCGCTCTCCGGCTGCTGGACAACCTGGCGAAGAATTTCGTCGTCTGTGGCCTCCGCGCACGAAACAACGTTGTCGTCCGTACGAGCGAAATCTTTAAATGTCATCGTGGCAGGAACGTCCACTCCACCACTGCGCCGGTCGTTCATTAAGTCATCCCGCCATCGGTGCCGTCCGGGTCGCCTACGTCCAGGTCATCCGCCTCGGGCTCTTCGGCAGCAGCGAACCCTGCATGCCTAAAGCAATGCGCGATGGTTTCTGGCTTCTCCGCTTTCCATGCATCGGCTAACATGTGGATGGCGGCCAGAAGGTCGACCTTGTACACCTTCCCGCTGTCGAGGCACAAGACGGTGCGGCTGAGCAGGCGGGCACGGTAGTGTGCCTTGATGTTTCTGATCACGCCTTGATCCATTGGCTGGAGCACGCTTGTGGTGTTAGGCGGTAAAAATTCCAGCCGAATGGCCTCAAGGTTCGGCACGCTACCGTGCGCGCCACTGTTGTCCACAAAAAAGACCTTTCTGTTCTGCCGCGCAAACTTGCGGTCAAGTTTGCGTATGTATCTTTCAAACAATGATTGCGTGATCCACGCCTTGGAGTTGCTGTCGTATTCCACAGGGAGGGTTCTCACAGCCTTAAAACACCTCGGATTTCTGGCCTTCCCAATAACGAGAAGAGGCAGTTTTTCCGTTCCGGTGGCGTTGGCACCAACCATCACTGTTATACGCTCCTTGCTGAGCTTCCCACTGGCGCACGATTCCCCCGAAAATGCTAGCGTACGATCCGGCAGCATCTTAAAGAAAAGTCCTGTCTCGTCACAGTTGAATATGTCCGAAGGAGCATATTCTTTAAGCAATGCTTGCCACTTCGTGACACGGTAATCAGACACAATAGTCTGATCCACCGCTCCGCTTTCACCACTCACTTTTTTGAATGAAATTCCGTGCCTCTTCTTGAAGCCGCGAAGCCATCCGTCAGTAAATTTGAACTCTTCAATGCCCATTTTGAGAGCGAACGACTCCGCCTTTTCTTTTAACAAGTCTCCCGACACGGGCAGGTTCTTGGCCAAAACTCCTTTGAGCCACAACTGCAGAGCCTCTTCAAGGGCTGGATGAACGCCCTTACTGTCGTTTTTTTGGCTCTTGTTGTGGGAATTCTCAAACGCTGACAGTATCTTCGCGCTGTTTTTGACATAGTCAGATACCGTTTGCTTGGAGAGGTGGTATTCTTTGGCGACATCAAGCTGCGAACGTCCACTCTGTATCAGCTTGATAATTGCAGCTTTCTTCTCCAACGTCAGGGCCGTGTACTTCCCACGCTTCTTCGCACCGCCTGGCTCTCGCGATGGCACAGATGGCGGAGCCATGGCGTCAAGCACGCAAAATTCGATGTTGTAGTAGCCACAAGGAACCACACAACGTCTCGATGCAGCGCGACACAACACGTGCGGAATAGCGACTGAAACAAGCTGAAGAAGCTACAACAATAAAAAGAATCCTTCCTTCGCCTCCTCCTTTCCCGTCCCCAACGGTGTGATGACGATAGTAGTGCTGACCGAAGACGAAAAAGTAACGTCCCGTGCCGCGTTTTCCAAGTGCGCTTTCTAATCTCGGAGGCAGCAAAGCCATTCGAAGACCAAATTTAGCCAAGCTGGCGGAAAATCCAATATGGCGGCTTCCACAATTGTTGGGAGCGTAGCTTTAAACGAGCGATTTAGTCCGAAAAATCCAACTTTCAGGGGCAAATTCGTCCGAAAAATCGGTCAAAAAAATGCATTATCTCTATGGGATCCTTGACGGTGCATTTATGGAGTCCGGAATATCCAACAAGTCCGAATTTTCGGAGTCCGAAAAATCGGTCGGCGACTCTATTTCTGTCATGAGCTCTGGTATTCGCCGTCGCCTAAAGAAGGTGGTCGCACCTGCTGTTTCCCACGTTGTAAGAGTGGCCGATGGGGGAACTCCCACCATCCTTGGCATGTACACCGCCCGCGTCACAATCGTCAGTCACCCAACTACTGTTTTATTTACCGTTCTTGAGCAATATCCGTACGGCGTTATACTTGGCCTGGACTTTCTCGCAACTCATTCTGCCCTAATTGACTGTGCAACTGGCCTCCTGCAGCTCGATCTACCTCACCTAGCCGATGCCCAAACCACGCCTTCCGCCCGTCTCTGCTCTATCGACTATGTGCACATGCCCCCGCAAGCTACCATGTATATCGATATGGTCTCGAGCCCTCCTGTCACTGATGGCAATTACTTGCTATCCCCGGTAACAGACGTTCTGCTCACCAAGAATGTCGCCGTGCCTAACACCCTCGTGACTATCACCGACAACCGCATCGCCATTCCTATTTGAAACTTCAGCGCCTCTCCTCAACTGATTCCGGCAGGCATGTCACTCGCCGCCATCACTGCTGCCGAAGACTGCGAAATTTGCGCGTTGGATCCCACCAGTCCCTCCAATTCGTCCTTCATTTGCACCACGCGCGATGTCCTTGTCGAAGTGATCCCTGCTGACCTTCCTTCTGATCAAGCTACTGACCTTCGGCGCCTCCTGGAATCTTACCTCGACATTTTCGACTTTGACGATCGTTCTCTCAGCCAAACATCTGTTGGCCAACATCACATCGACACGGGGAACGGGAGCCCTATCCGCCGCCGTCCTTATCGCGTCTCCCTCGCCGAACGTCGTGTGATCCAAGGCGAAGTTGACAAAATGCTCACAAAAGGCGTTATCGAACCTTCTTGCAGTCCATGGGCGTCCTCTGTGGTGCTAGTAAAAGAGAAAGACGGCAGCTGGCACTTTTGTGTTGACTACCGACACGTGAACAACAACATACGCAAGGACGTCTACCTCCTGCCCCGAATCGGTGAGGCCTTGGACTGCCTCCACGGTGCCACGTACTTTTCCTCCATCCGCCTACGCTCTGGATACTGGAAGATTACCATTCATGCCATGGACCGCGAAAAGACTGCGTTCGTCACACCAGATGGACTTTACCAATTCAAGGTTATGCCTTTTTGGATTGTGTAATGCCCCCGTAACCTTCGAGCGAATGATGGATTCTTTCCTTCGGGGCTATACGTGGTCTACGTGTTTATGCTATCTAGATGACGTAATTGTCTTTTCGCCTACTTTTGAGGACCATCTAGCCCGCCTGTCGGCCATTCTCGATGTGTTTCGCCGCGCTGGTATGCAACTTAACTCCTCCAAGTGTAGTTCCGCTCGGCGTCACATCACCGTTCTCGATCACCCTCTTAGTGCTAGCAGTGTCCAACCTGGCCCCGACACGGTGCGTGCCGTCCGAGACTTTCCTGTTCCTCGTTCAGTTAGCGGTGCACGGAGCTTTGTCGGCTTGTATTCATACTTCTGCCGCTTTGTCAGGAATTTTGCCGACATCGCCCGGCCGCTTACTGACCGACTCTGGAAGGCCATCTCTCTTTCCTGGGGTCGTGCACAAGCTGCCGCATTCACCACCGTGACCACTTTACTGACTTCACCGCCCATTTTGGCGCATTATGACCCGTCGGCCGCTACAGAAGTTCGCACCGACACTAGTGGCCACGGCATAGGTGCAGTACTCGCCCAACGCCAGAACAAATAGGACCGTGTCATTGCCTACGCCAGCCACCTTCTCTCGTCGTCGGAGCAGAATTATTCGATTTCTGAGCACGAATGCCTCGCTTTGGTCTGGGCTGTGGCAAAATTCCGCCGTTATTTGTACAGCCGAACGTTTTCCGTTGTCGCGGGCCACCATGCCCTTTGCTGGCTCTGGTCGCTGAAGGATCCTAAAGGCAGGCTTGGCCGCTGGGCGTTACGACTACAGGAGTACACCTTTGACGTGCTCTACAAATCTGGCCGGATGCACCATGATGCTGACTGTTTATCCCGCTACCCTGTCGACCCTCCCGACACGCCGGACGTGATACCGGTGACTTCGTCATGGCTGTTGCAGATCTGGCCAACATACACGCTGAACAGCAAAGTGACGACACGTTACGATCTATAATTGGCCGCCTCCATTCTCGTCAGCCCGACCCATCGCATCATCTGTTTAAACTTCACGACGATATTCTTTACCGTCGTAGAACCACTCCCGACGGCCCAGAGCTTCAGCTTGTTCTCCCCAAGCATCTTCGTGCTGCTGTTCTCAAAGAACTCCACGATGCTCTGACCGCTGGCTATCTTGGCGTATCCCACACATACGATCACGTGCGGCGCCGGTTTTTCTGACCTGGTCTGTACCGATCTGTTCGACGCTACGTTGCTGCGTGTGACCTTTGTCAACGACGTAAATGGCCCTCCGCGTTGCCTGCAGGCCTTCTGCATCCTATTGACATACCCCAGGAGCCATTCTATCGCATCGGTCTTGACCTCCTCGGTCCATTTCCTACGTCTGCTTCAGGGAGCAAGTGGATCGCAGTTGCGACCGACTACGCTACGCGTTTTGCCATCACGCGAGCTTTGCCGACTAGCTGCGCCACTGAAGTCGCCGATTTTCACCTTCATGACGTCATCCTTCCTCATGGTGCACCTCGGCAACTGCACACAGACCGAGGCAGCTACTTCTTGTCGAAAGTTGTCGATGACCTCCTTCGTTCCTGATCTGTGGAGCACAATCTCACTACTGCGTACCACCCGCAGACCAACGGGCCCACCGAAAGGCTGAACCGCACCTTAACCGATATGCTGTCAATGTACGTGTCTGACGATCATCGGGACTGGGACAGCGCTTTGCCATACGTCACGTTCGCGTACAACTCCTCCCGTCACGACACCGCCAGTGTTTCGCAATTTTATCCCCTGTATGGGCACCACCGTGCATTGCCTTTTGACACTCTACTACCTGCTGTTGTACAACATACCACGGAGTATACCCGCGATGCTGCCGCGCGAGCCCGTCTGGCACGTCAGAGCGCTCATGAGCGACTATCCGATTCGCAGTTGTGCCAAAAGGACCGTTATGAGCGCAGCCACCGGCACCTCTGCTTTTCTCGGAGATCTATTGTGCTTCTGTGGACTCCTTCTCGTCGCGTCAGTCTCTCCGAAAAGCTTTTATCGCGTTACACCGGACCTTACAAAGTTTTGCGGCAACGTAGTGACGTGAACTGGGAAATCACCCAACTGAACAGTTCATCTAGGCTACTGTCTCGTGACGTCATGCACGTATCCCGACTGAAGCCGTACTTTTCCGTCGCCTCCTCGTGTAAGTAGTCTGCGCCGAGACGGCGCTCAGCACGCCAGGGTGGTTGGATGTTACGGGCCGCCTCCTAGCATTGAGAAAGAAGACGATCGCTGGGGGACGCTGCGCGTGTTCAGCCATCTCGGCCATCTCTGTCAACAGTTCCTGTTTTTAAATCCTGTTCCGCTTTTATCTATTTGACGCCCCGTCACAATATTACCTACAGTGACGATCTGTGCATTCTTTTCATTCTTCATCAGCCAATATTCCTCAGAAGCACTGCGGAGACAAAGCTGGTAATTGTTTTAGATGGGTCATCATAGGACGCTGCCACTACGTCCCACAAAAAAAGCCTGGACTGCGTCCCTTAACCTAAAACTACTTTACTTCACGCATGAGGAGTTTGAAAAAGCAAAAGCGGACTGAAGTGATCCTAACGAGAGAAAACGACAAATGCGTGCTATTGCATCCTCATAACTTCAGCTGTGGTGTTGAAGTGAATCAGGTATTCAAGTGAATCAGCTGGGTTCATTCATATTCTCAAAGCAAACCGAAGATCCTAAGTGCCATTAGCAGCAGCCCCATTGAACGTGCTGTTGTCTATTCGCAAAAGAAAGCAGCAAACATATCATTTTCTACTGAGCTTCACAGCAGCGCGAATAGGCACACGTTTCATGGAAACTTCAGACCAGAAGACTTTGAGCTGTAGACCGATCAAAACGCCCTCCTTCGGACCCGATGTCCAGTCAGCTCACCAAATAGTTGACGACGAACGACCCACTTGCCCTAATGCCGAAGCGGCATTAATAAACTCTGCTAGTAGTACAGCAGGCCTACCGACAGCTTTACCTCCCTTGCTTGAGAGACGCACGTGCAACTGCGCGAAACTACTGGATTGGGCGTGAATGCAAATTAGTGGGAAGTGTTGTGTGGTTGTTTCTAATGTTCAAGTAATTCAGTGCTGCTACTGGACTAATTCCACCTGTCAAGATCACCGGCCTTTTCGGATCTCATTTTCGTGAAGGTGGAAAAATGCGTCTGGGATCTCATTCTTCTTCTTGCTCGGCCCTGGTCAACCATGTGAGCTGGTGCGAAGATAGAAGATAGGGCAGAAGAAATAGGAGGAGAAATGGAGGGCGGGTGGATCCGTAGCCTGGTTTCTCGCAACCGCTGAAATAAAGTCACAAAGTTTTTTAAATGGATGATCTCGTCGTCTCTAACAAGGTTGTCGAGACGCATAACGCACATATCCGTGAACTGCTTGCTCATCTGCACGATTGTGATCTCGTCACAAATGCTGTCAGATGTCAGTTTGTGGTTTAGGAGATCAATTTACTAGCAGATTGCATCACCAAGCAAGGCATCAATAACTCCGCTGCCTGACAAGGTATAGACCGTCATCTACTATTAACCTCCGACGTCTGCACACAGCCCGGCTCGTTTTCTCGGCCTCATTAACTTTTTAACGTCGCTTCAGGCCTACATGTTCTACACTATTGTAGCCTCTTCCAGCGCTCCTCCTCGAAAAGGTAAGTTCGCTTCTCTTCCTTTTGACTTTGTCGTGAGTCAGGTATTTCGCGTGGTAATGACGAAAATTTGCTCTAGCCACACTCCTGCTCCACCCTTCACAGACTGCTCCAATAGTGGACGCTTCTTCAGTAGCTGTGAGAGCCGCTCTCTATCAGTGGCTTAATGGTGCATGAGTCCACATCTCTTTTGCTTCCCGGAAGTTGCGCGACACTGAGCGCCTATATAGCACATTCAGACGTGTGCCGCTCACCGCCTACCTTGCGGTGAAATGCTTCATATTCTGCGTCGAAAGTCGAGAATTTGTCATCCTTGTCGACCACAAGTCTCTCGCTTCCGCCATACGTTCCTTCGCAGCGAACCACTCTCCTCGGTAGCTCCGTCACGTTGCTTTCCTCACGGAATACACTACTGACACATTGCGTCAAAACTAGCCTCAACAGTGCAGCTGACGCTCTGAGCAGCATCGGCATCAAAGCCCCGACAGGTATCACTGACCTCTCCTTCTCCTCGCTCGTGGCGACAAAAGTGTCCAACCCCGATATTCCACGCCTCCCGTCTTCTACATATTTCTGCCTGGAGCAGGTTCACTTCATCGACCATGGCGTACGCTATGGCTGGATGCTTTAGCTGGCCGTGCTCGCATCTGTGTCCCTTGTCTACTTCGTCGTGTTCTATTTGATTCGAGCCGATTGCTCTGCTATCCAAGCATACTTGCCACGCTAGACCTTATCACCGCACGCAACGTCTCGCCTGGTGTACGCGCCCGCATGCGTGACTGGGTTCGTGCTTGCACAGCCTTCCAGGGTTTTGACGTACGACACACCAAGCCTCCACTCCGCCATGCATGCTTCTACCCCATTAATCCTGCCACTGTCCGACCTTTGCCGCCATCTCGTGGCTGTTCCGCACTTGCTTACGTGTATTGATCGCTACGGCCGGTGGCCTGTACCGGCTCGCATGCCTGCCATCGTGTCGGTCACAGTTGTACATACTTTCATGTCAGCATGGATCAGCAATTTTGATGTGTCGTTGATGGAGTCAGCTGAAGGTAGCAGAAAGTTTGAGTCACCCTGTTCACATTCCTTATATTTTTGCTGGTCTGTAAGCGAACTCGCGCAACTGCTATCACCCGGCATCCAACTGCATCGACGCTAGAATGCACCAGCAGTTGAAAGCAGCGCTTTCTGCTCAGCCTCCAGCGGCCGATTGTGTTTCCCACCTGTCACTCGTGCTGCTTGCCCTTCGATCTACTCTCCGACCAGAGCTCTCTTGTTCAGTAGCCGAGATGTTTTACGCTGCACCCTCCGCATCCCAGCTGATCTCGGCACCGCCTGTGTTCGTCACCGCCACACACCGTCTGTTCCTGATCCACCTTCTTTCGTCCAGCGTCAGCGGACCTACTCACCTACACACTACTCACATGAGCCCACGTAACGTTTTCCCGCCCTCAAGCCCGCAAACGTCCTGTCATGTTGTCAGCATATTGACGCACCTTGTCGTCCTGTTCCAGCTCGCTATTACGGCCCCTTCCCCGTCGTGAAGTGTCCAGAACACCACTTTACTATAGTGTGCAAGGCGTGGGGACACAGTCACCCTCGAGAGGATCCAACCTTCCCCCATCATTGGCGTGCCCACCTGACTGACTTTTCAAGTGACCATGGCCATTTGTCTTCAAGGGGGGGGGGGGGGGCGCACCCTTGGAGCGTGTTTCGTCTACTTCTGGAGCGGCACTGGTCAACCATGTGAGCTGTTGTGAAGATAGGCCAGTCCCCGGTCCCCAATGGCTTCCACCACCACTCGTGCTCGTTGAATCAGGGCCAGCCAGACCTGAGGCTCGGAGAGACGAAGGATTGCCTCCCACTGCACATATGTTGGTTGGGGGGCTTTTAGAATGGGGACATCCGCTGGTAGTTCTTAGCACTCAATCGTGACCTGGAACGTCGTCAGTGGTGAACCGCAGCCTCCGCAGGTGGTGGGGCATAAGGTTGGCGAGAACTTTCTGAGAAGGACGAGGTTGGGATACGAGTTGGTTTGAAGCCGTCTCAGGGAGACGGCTTCATTCCGGTAGAAGGATTTGGGTGGAGGATGATCTCGCAAGTGCCCTAACCTGTAAAAATCTAGGGTGTCGCGGTATGCGTTGGGCATATTGCGGGAGGCTTGATCTGGGTTCGTCGCCTCACTGCCAGGGGCCCGGCAGGTAAGCTCTCGGGCAGCCGCATGAGCGCGGTCATTGCCCGATAGTAAGGCGTGACCAGGTGTCGAAATCAGGCTCACGCATGGTAATGAGAGATCTGGAGCTGCGGGGAGTTTGCGTAAGCTGGTGAGAGTGTGATTAGCTTACTGGCGTATATGAGCCCTGAGGTAAACTCGACATGCGTCTTCCGAGTCTGTAATGATGATTTGGTCATGTTTTGGTGATCTCTTCCTGTGAATGACGAGGTGTTTGAATGGCGAGTGCTATGGCCACCGTCTCCCCCATGAACGTGGAATACATGGCGTGTGGATCCGCAGTTGCCTTCCTCGCAACCGCTGATATTAAGTCGTGAGGTTTTTAGCTGTGCTTAGTAGCTGATATAGGCAAGCCAGAAATCGTCAGCTGTACTTTTTGACGTGCATTGTAACCAGGGACGTGCGCATAGAACTTGTTGTGGGTATACCTAATGGCTTCTGCAGGTCTTCTGCCTTTTGTGTTGCGTGAATATTTGTGTGGATTTATTTGTGCGATAACGTAGTAACGTGTACCCATGCTCCAAAACAACTCGCTCTTGTCGAGGGGAAGATGGTTTGGAGGAAGCTTGGACAGCAAACAAAGCAAAGAATGAGTCGGAGGAGTTGACGCTCAAGCCGCTTCGACACAATAATAAAGCGTTAAAGGAAGTGCCCTTTCTTGCGTAACTATATCAGGACGGAAAAACAACAACGCCCGTAATACAGCATATGACTGGGATTTCCTGAAAGTTGATCAACTAGAATAACGACACGATGAAAGGACAGGAGTTCTTAATTTCTTTTCTTTCTGCGTGAAGCAATTCATGCTGAAAACATACCTCATGAACATTTGGACAAACGAAAAAATAAACAGGGCCGAAATTGCCACTTATTCCCTATTTCGAAGAAGCAACAAACTTTACTAGAATACACATGCAAGCGACAACTACTGTTTAAATCCGTATCAAACAAATTCCTAACTTTTCTTACAGCGGTTGGAAACGTATGTACTGAAGAGAAATTGCAAACCGCTGGTGGAGAGGTAAGTTTCAATTTATTTTCCTATAGAAGATAGCATGCTTTATTCTAGGGTGAATGATACTTCGGAAAGGATATAAGGGACATCAAATAAGTATGGCGCGAGCAAAACTATAAACTGACTTCACTCACACCTTGGCCTCAATTTAATGCTGCTGCCGTGTTGGCAGGTGGAAAATTTGGACACGTTTGAAACGCACTCATACAGATTCTTCGCAAGCAGTCATGTTTGGGTATGACAAGTTCAATAATCTTGAACCGCCTTCAGATGAAACCACTGGGTATGATTTGTTGTTATTAAAGTTTCCTCCATATCAATTATTATTCGAGCACGCTTGAAATGCCGTCACGGATTCCTTTATCTGAAACCACCACAGTACCAAATATCTTGCAAATCGTACAGAAAGTAATGAAAAAACGTAATACGAACCTTATAAAACAGTTTTCTTGCTCATACAATTTTCCAATGGCATTCTTCAACCAAGAAACTAATAGATTCATCCATTGTTTGCGCCATTGTAGAAAAGAGCTTCAATTAAGACTGCAGCTTGTAGCCATCGCTGTTCACGGACACTACCCGCAAAATGGAAACGGCTTAGTTAGGAAACTACAACACAAACGTTCACGTCCTGCCTTCTTTTCAAGCGAAGCTTTTAAGGGGAAGCTTGTTTCGCTTCTTCCTTTGACATTTCCGCTGCCGCTCCTACTGATGGTCTTGCACGTTGGGTGCGGACGAAGTTTACAGCATATATGTACCAAAATATATACAAGGCTCGAGCGCGGCAGAAATTAAAGCGGTGTAAAAAACTCGTTTGGAGCGTTGCATCACGTCGCCACAACGCCCTCTTGAGTTCCCTGGGAATCGCCACAATACTTTCTAAACTGCTGTAATTATCCCTGACCCCACAAAAAGGCATTGCAGAAACTGCAGCACTTGCCTTTGTACTAACGTGCAACAGTCCATAGGAGAGGTAGATAGAATGGTAGGGGGAGGTAGGAAGACGAGGCATAGAATGGGTAGAACCGACGCAGTTACCAAACAAATGAAAAACAGTCTTGTCACTCTTCGCTCGCATACATGGGGGGAGTGCGGAAGAGGGAGAAGGTGACGTAAGAAGGCAACGATATTTTACTGCTAGACACGGTATTAGTCGCACAGAAACTGGATAAATCTAAATTCAAAGTACACTATTGTCAGGTAGTGGTGACGGTGACGAAAACAGTCACAAAACTGTGAATGACCAAACGGACTTTTTTATTGGGTGCCTGTGCCTAGAAAAGCAAGTTACACTCGAAGCAAAACGATAGCTGCGAAGGCAGTCGGCAATCGTCGAAATCTGATCAGCGCGGCGAAACGCGTCGCCTCTAAACATGAGTTATCGAAAGTTGCAGAGTGCTGCCCTCGTGTCTTCCAGAAAGTGCTGGACAATTCGCGGCGCTCGTACAATCAGATTACATAAGCGTCGGTGACAACAGACAACCAATAAAAGCATCAATAACGTTCAAGAAACTTCGATACATACAGGCGCGTCCTGCGCTGAGCGATAACGTTTAACATTTGTTAGCCAGTGAAAGGCGGTTACCGGTGAAGTACACGTGTCACTATAGTACGTTTGTACTATTTCTGAAAAAAAATAAAAAAATCGCAGTTTCACCCGAAAGGCGAAGCATCGATTGCGATAGCAAATTAGTAGACAGCTATGAAAAATACGAATAGTAGTTTTATCGGCCGTTAAAGTTGTAAATATTTGCTTACTAACTAAATAAACAAGCACGGTGTCACGCGCGCACAGGTAAACATGAACACATCTCGCTCAATGACCTGCGGGAGCTGGTCGAAACACTGGAGTGATAAAGCGCGCCAGCGGCAGCGAGCAAATTGACCTTCGCGCTAGTTCTCGCTTCAACGCGAACTAAACGTCGAAAGCAGAGAGCATACTGAAGCTACCGGCACTCGGCGAATGCACTTAGGCCCATGGCAGATCGCTTTGAAGATGAGGTTCCCGCGGGCGCCAACTTCGACCGCGTCGCAGATCGCTTTCCGATAGCTCCGTGAGCAGCAGCCGCATAAGCAGAACGCACCCTTCCCCCCCCCCCCCTCCTCCCGTCTGCGTCGCCTCCTCCCCGTTCCTCACGCCTGAACGAAAACCGCGCGCTTCCGGCCGCGTTCCTCTGTCGCGTGCGCGAGATTAAGCTTCGGTTGCCGGCTTACCCTCGCACGCTTTCACTCGCACACACAACGCACGTCACGCGGCGACGATATAATCGCCGTAGACGGAACTTCACTACGACGGCGACGGCAAAAATGCGCTTGGAGTGTCCATATAATTGTTTTCGCAATAAAGTAAACCTCGTTCTAGTTTGTAAAGTGAACAACTGATCTAGGGCGTGTAGACGCCAAGCTACATTGAAGCAGCGCAGCGTATAGACCACAATATGAAAGCGGCCACCCATCAAATCAACATTTCTGTACTCGCCTCGGCAGCTTTGTGGCTATGACGTTGCTCGAGGTCGGCGTTTGATCACGACCGAGGCAACCCCATATAGATGAGCGCGAAATGCAAAAATGCAAGGTGCGCGTTAAGAATATCATGTGGTGAAACACATTGTGGCCTTGGCACTTAAAGCCGCACAATTTAGATAAAGTTTACCGCTTCTCTCACGATGCGTTGCACCGTGTGAGACAATGGCAGTGCTAACCTTTGCGCAGGCTATGAATAAGGGCGCACAACTAACGCCTCAAGCCAATATATCTCGCTGTGTGCTCTGTGCACTACGAAGACAAACACAATGGCGCAAGCAAGTAACGTTTAACATCAGCTCACCACTCAAGTATTGCACTAAACGCTGATGAACTTGAACGTTGGCGGTAAACATCACTGCCAATTATCGTCAATCAATGCAAGCAGCGCAGAATGCTTAACTTACATCGATTGCGACAGTGCGTGAGATCCGTATATTTTCCTTCTTTTTCATACTGTAACTTTAAACCTCTCCAGCTATAACAAGTGACACACAGTGTGAAGCAAGCGGTTCAAGTGTTAAAGTGAGAGAAGATCGATCAGTGTGGATAACGTCAAAATAGTGCAAACACTGAAGCACGCGTAAGCACTTTAGTATATTTGTGCAGATTCGTAACTATTGCTTTTCTGAAACTCTTGAAATGGAGAGGGAAGCGTCTATAGGATTTTGGTAAAATCGTTTTTTTTAAACATTCCACAAAAGAAATTATGAGAATAATTTTGCGTTCATCAGAAGGGTTTTTATCACTATGAGCTGTGTTTTCGTGCGCCTGGTTGGCGTCACGAGAGAAGCAGCATGAAGAATTCGCTCGCCGCTGCTACTGCTCGTCATCACGCCATAGTTCAGACGGCGAGTGTCGGGGATCATCGAGTGAGATATTCATGTTGGCTTGTGCGCACCTATCACCTTGCTTGTTAACTTAGTTAGTAAGCAAATGTTTACAACTAATAAAACTGATAACAGTTATTGCGTATAGCATTAAATAATTTGCTATCGCAAAGAATGCTTCGCCTTTAGGGCGAAATGGCGAACTTTTCCATATTGTGAAAGCAATTGTAGTGGACAGTCCAGGCGATTTTCCGCTGTCATCGTCGTCGTCACCGTGAAGTTGCATATAAAGTACAAGTGCGATACGATCGCAGTCACTCACAGTATGCTGTAGGTGTAAGCGGAAAGTATGCGAGGGTGAGCCGATAAAGATGGTGGATTGATCTCGCACGAGCGAGGCAGGAGGGCTGCGATATCCGCGCCATCTTCTTGTGTGAAGGAAAGGGGGTGGAAAGCACAAACATTGGTGCGTGCTAGAAGGGGAGGGTGGTGCTTGTTAGCGCTATTCTCCTCTCCTACACCTTCCGGGGCGGCGCCTGGCGGCGCTGAACGCGGCCCCGCGCTCTCTATCTTCTAGGTCATCTCCGGTGGGTGCAGATTGTAGGCAACCCGAGAAAGCTGATGGCTTCGTGCGTGCTGTTAGCGCCTAGTTCGCATTGAAGCGAGATGCAGCACGAAGGGTCGTTCGTTCGACCTGTCGAACCAATGCAGCCGCCATCCGTCACGTCAGTATCCAGAGAATAAGTGTCCGCGGTCATCGAGTGGGATGTGTTCGTCTTTTTTCTGTGTGCGCGGGACGCCATGGTTAATAATTCAGTTAGCGAACATAAGTTTATGCGGCCAATAATGCCAACTCTCTAAAGCCAACTCTATAGTTGGCCCGTACTCTCTAAAGATTTGCTATCGCAGTCAGTGCTTCCCTGTTTAGGTGAAAATGTGAATTTCTCTTTTTTCGCGAAACCTTCGCAATCTTGCCCGTGCTGCAATTCCGCGCCATCTTGCTTATTTTTTATCTTCTGCCACCTCCTAGCGATGACCACTAGAATTTCATTGAAGAAATTGCATAGATTCAAAGGAATCATTTTACTACGAGTATATATAGTATCCATGAAGTTCATGCGTGGACGAATAGTAATATACTGTTTTTAAGCCCCAAATACATATACCATCATGTATACTGATTTGCTTCAAATTTTCATCTGTAATAATTGTTGTCCATGGACGCAATATAGGCTGGGCCGATCGTTCATGAAAGAGTTCGTAAAAAGCAACCCCATCGTGTTTTGCAACTTTACACAAAAAGAGATACTAAACCTATTTGCAAGTGCTGTTCAACTTGTGAAACAGCTCATGTTAGCTGGTAAACTGTGTCCAGCTTCGTATATGATCAATCATAGATGAGGCAGACTCTGCATAAAGCCTTTCTGGCACATCGCTTCATCATCCTTCGCTGCGTAAATGCACAGACACCTCCTACCGTGCAAATAAGTATGTTCTAAACATGTAATTTTCCGCTCGCGCTGGCAGTGAGTGAGTATTGGTGAAACGTAATCGGTAACATCGGTACCACAATGCTGCTCAACAATAGGCGCCATTGCGATGCGTGATTAAACATAAATTTTTTAGCATTCCTTAATGATACAATTATTCCTAAATTGTGTTTCCTTTAATCTGCTCGATATTGCATTTATGCCGAATATAATAAGAATTCGATTAGAACAAGAACTATACGCGATGTATATTGCACAACTGGCATATTGCTTTTCCTTAGCGAAACCACCGCCGGCGTAAAAATTGATTTTATCTCAAATATTTTGCTTTCCGCGCTTCGTGGGTCATCTGAGTGCCACTCGCCTGCGTTATCAGCATGGTTGGCCGGTACTCACCAAAACTCGAAGAAAAGAAATCGTTTCATTATAATGGTCCAGCTAACGCATCCTAACACCCTGTTGATTACACTTGAGCTATTTATCGAGTGCATGTGTGTCTGTGTGTGAGAGTAATTGCAGAGCCATACCTCGCAGTGAATTTAGTATTTGTACACCACACTCAACAGTTGGTTGTTCTCTTTAACAGAAAATGGTTGGCTGCACACATAAATGCACAAATCCCCGCCTGGGTCAATCTGGCAGTATTTCTGGAGAGTGCATTGTGAGTTGGTGAATATTGATTCTGATTCTTACGTGTTAATTGGTCTGTGTTGGTGGTTATTGTGTTGTTGAAAAGAGCACTTCAACCCATTAAGGACCCAGAAAAATCCACCAGTTAAATTTCGGTGATTTTTCGTGTTAGATGATACCTTTACACTGCAAGTACATTGCAAAAGTTCCATGAGTGCTGCTTTATTAGTTGAAACGCTACGATAGTGTACTTTATAAAGTACGCTGGGCCTTTTTGGGAGCAGAACCTGATGTAGGTCACCAAATGTGAACGCTATATTTTGGAGCTTCAAAAAATAGAAAGGCTTGCAGCGAAGAGTGAAACAAACTTTGCGTAAGCCCTCATAACCTTGTGGTTGCAAAATGAGCATTTTAGTGAAAAATATTCTTTGCTGGAATGTCTTCTTACTATTCAAATGTGCAGCATGATTTAACGGGGAAGGACTTTGGTGTTCCTTTCAGAGGCGCACGCGATGAAAATATATTATTGATGCAGATCTACACGTGATATCTTAGGATGAATGCAGGTTTTCAAAACTAAAGCATTCAGGATTTGGTTCAGTAGTAGTTGAAACATTCAACAGGCTAGTCTGGTGGCATCTCCTCCAATAACAGTCTGTTATTGCATTTTAGTCCTGTTGTATGATTTGGTCGGCCACATTTTCGTTAGAATTGTCTGACCTTTCATGAGATGGGATCAACGTATGGTTCCCCAGTGAGGGTTGCTCTACTTTCATTGAATTTTCATTTTGAAATTTAATTTCATCTCAGTTGGCACATGAATATATATAGATCGTCTTTGTTGCTTTCTGCTTCCTCCCACCTATTTTCCGATTTGTAATAAAATCCTGCATAAATAATCTGCCGCTTTAAATAATGTTCATGTGATATTAAATGCATTTTTGCTCATCTAAACTTAATGCAACACTACCTGCTTGCAATTTTATTGGCTCTGAAGATGACAGCGTTCGTTTTTCCCAAATTGTTTGATGTTCGAAGCAAAATGCTCTCAATCTTTCTTTGCTTTCTCTCTTCTGTTTGTTTTTTTCTTTTTCTCCTCTTTTTTTTCTCCCATCTGTTTCATCTGTTCGCTTCTTGCTGTCTGCTGCCTTCTGGTTATTAGGACTAGTCAAGTTGCTGTTCGTAGCAACTTTTTTCCTAATGCCTTGAAACCTTGTACCACTTGTTTTCATGAATAAAGGTATTATTATTATTATTATTATTATTATTATTATTATTATTATTATTATTATTATTATTATTATTATTATCTTTCTCGGCAGCAAGAAAGGAACCAGGAGGAATAGTAGCAATCTTGATCTAATACCTAATATATTTCTCACCCTGCAATGGTCTGAAGCGTTAGCAGTCCACAAAAGAGTATTTAAAAAACAGCCAGCGAAAAATAATGGTAAAAAGCCGCCGTGCGTGATTAGACAACAATCACGCCGGTCTAGCAAACACCTAGGCCCAGTGTACTTCACAAAGTGTACTTCCTTTTCTCGCGACGCTATAAATATGTATTCTATATGATACGCCATGGCATGCATCGTTTCCGCCATTCTTTTCTAAAACTTCCACACAAACTTCAGCTTTGTGAAGCATATGATGTGCTTGATAAAAAATAAGGAAAGTGGATGTACAGCAGCACCTATGTTCAGCACTTCTCAAAGTTTGGCGATGAATAAATCAAATACGTCATGGAGCTGACAAAAACTACAGTGTGGTCGACTTGGCCGGATACTTTTTAGCCAAATGGCGTACTGAGAAACACAATATATTTCTTCTTTAATTATTTACAACTGAAAATAGTACTGTACTTTTAATATTACGCTGGTATCTAATGGGTTAAACGCGTGTTGAAGAGGTAGTTGTATGGGAACTTCCCATGTTGCGGAATTTTAGTATTTTTCTCCGAGGGGTAGTAACGCATTCGATGTACAAAGCGTCGAATTTTTTAAATATTTAAAAAAATGTCTGGCCGATCTTAAGCCAATGTGTTTTGTGCTGAAGGTCCAGCGTCGCTTACGTTATATTTTTGTTCTTCAAGCATTCTATAGTCTTTACTACAGATAGGTATCTCTACATAATCAGCCATACAGGTACATTATTAGCATAATTCCTATTATTCATAAAAAAACGCTAAGCAGCTTTTCCAGTAAATGGCCTACTATACTATTACCAAAAACTTGTATTGCGCACAATACATTTCATATCTTTTTTAAATATATCTGAATCAATGCAGAAGCAAATGTAAGTCGTAAATTTGAACCTGCTTATTAGTTCAAGTTTCGTGACGTAATTTTCTGTGAAAGCATGTGGTTCCGCGATTTCTCCCGTTTCTTCTAGTCTCCCGACTATTTACATTTATGTGTACTGTTTACCAAGAGTTGCAGCATTAAACTTTCAGAGCAAACCACTTCTATTAGTTATGGGAATTTACAAACATAACACTCTTCAATAAAATGCCAATATACTCAGAGACGCCAGCCGACGTAACGCTTTATTCTGCATATCTACGATTAAACTACTTCAAATAAGATAACAAGCGATCAGATTGTTTACTTTGTTATGCAACGAATGAAATCGAAGATCGCGCCGCTTAGGATAGATGAAACGTGAGTGTGTTTAAAGGCACCTTCAAGGCATCTAATCAAAAATAGGTTATGTTCGAACACGTACTTCTTTACGTGAAGTATTTCTGAAGATTCTTCTGCTGCGGCCGAAAGCTGCGATTCAGGAAAGTTTAACAAGAACAATGCCTTGTAAAAGCCAAGTTTGGACAAGTGCGATCAGTTCCACTGTGGAGTAGTACATTGTGCTGGCGAAAGGCTTCTTGGTTCCCGCGTCCTTTTACGCGCTGGGACGCAACATTATACATGATGCGGTGGTTTTCATTTATTTAGTGACCACAGGAACTAAGGCCTTATGGTCGCTACAGTACACTGCCATAGGGTGTACGGCAAAGGTTGGCAGGTTCTCCATAAACACGTCATCAACGCCGCGCATGTTCGGTGAGGACGCGGGCAAAACGCCGCCGCCGTCGACAACAGTTCTGCGAGTTGTTTGTGTGACCGCACACAACCGCTGTCAAAACGCTGGCGTGAGGATGCGCGCCAGCAGCAGCCGGCAAAGGTTCATGCGGTCTATAGCTTCAATGGAAACTGAGCGGCGAAAGCACAAGCACATACAAAGGTAGTAGCAGTGTTGCAGACCACTATCAAGATAGGGTGTGCGCGACCACCCGGCACCGCGCAAAGTACAACTTGCTCGCAGGGCAGACGCCGCAAACCCTCCCTCCCACGCTGCCTTCCCGCTGTCCTCCTTTCGCGTGGGAGATTGAGTAGCCAGTTCCCTGTCGCTCGTCGCGTTGCTCCTCCGCCGAACGGCATGCGGCTGGGCCATGATTAGTCGTAAGGGCAACTGATAAGAGCGCTAGCGCGATGTATACGTGACGGAACGGCTAAACGCCGTTGTCGACACTGTTAGGGGAGAGGCGGGCCAGAGTAAAGAGAGAGTCAGCGGCACAGGCAGCAGAGGCCGGCAGGGCTGCGCGCATGCGCCGCAGTCGGACAGCGGGCACGCACGCGCACAGTCTAGGGTGCCTCGATGCCCTCCTCGCCCACCGCCCCCTTTCCACTGGGAAGTCGCGTTTGCTCTTCGCCGTGCGTTCGCTCCCCTTGAAAGCACGCGTCCCTGCCCTCCCGCGCTTTCACTCGCACATACAGAATACGGCCAATGCTGTACGGCCCTACGGCCAACGAACTACGTGTAAACTCTCCGTCAACATCGCAGATACACGCCGTCTTCTTGTCGCAGGAGGAAGAACACGAGCTACGCACCAAACATGCCGTGCCGATCCACCTCGCTAGCTCAGTGCGGCGGAGAAGCGCGGACCTAGAGCCAGATCAGGGCGAATAGCGCAATTCTAGCTTCGAACAAAGGTATGTCGGCGACAGAGGAAGCCTTAGCAAGCACCACTCTTATGGGAGTCACGTCCAAGGCGAAAATGTTGAAAGCAGAACCATGCCAATAGAGATGCACATGCTTAAGACACTGAAGAAGGACAAGGTGCGTGAGCATAGAAGGAAAAGCTGCGTTGCGCGTAAACGACATTTGAAATGGAAGTTGAGAAAGCATTCCACAAGGAAAAACACTTGGGACAATATGCTTATGCTGAAAGCATTGACCAAAGGACCGAATAATTAAGAAGTACACTCGTGCTGCAACAGAGTTATTGAACCGCGCCACAAATTTACATACAGATCTAATACACACCTCCTCCTCACTTTAGTCGTAAGGCTTCCCATCAGGCCCAGCCAGTACCGCCATTGAGGATTTAGCTCACGCCGTTGAACTGGCGTTTAAATGCAACATCAATAAAGTGTCTGTTTATTGCGTTACTTCTGCTTAAAGCACAAGCCATCAATAAGGTTGTTCGCCAAAAGCCGGCCTGTCAACACAAGGACAGTGTCATCATCATCATCAGCCTAAATTTATGTCCATTGCAGGCCGAAGGCCTCTCCCTGCAATCTCCAATTACCCCTGTCTTACGCTAGCTGATTCCAACTTGCGCCCGCGAATTTCTTTACTTAATCACTCCACCTACTTCTCGGCGGTCCCGGACTGTGCTTCCCTTTTATTGTTATTTATTCTTTAACTCTAACGGTCCATCGGTTATCCATCCTACGCATTACATGGCCTACCCAGCCCCACTTTTTCCGCTCAATGTCAACTAGAATATCGGCTATCCCCGTTTTTCTCTGATCCACACTGCTCTCTTTCTGTCTCTTAACGTTAGGCCTAACATTTGTCCTTCCATCGCTCTTTGTGCGGTCCTTAACTTCTTCTCGAGCTCCTTTGTTAACCTCCAAGTTCCTGCCCCATATGTTAGCACCGGTAGAATGCAATGATTGTACACTTTATTTTTCAACGACAGTGGTAATCTCCCAGTCAGGATTTGGTAATTCCTGCCATATGCACTCCAGCCCAATTTTATTCTTTTATAAATTTCTTTCTCGTGATCAGGGCTCCCTGTGAGTAAACGACCTAGATAAACGTACTCCTTTACAGACTCCAGAGGCTGACTGGCCATTGAACGTCATCTTTGTCTTCTACATATTAATCTTCAACCCCACTTTTACACTTTCTCGGTTAAGATCCTCAATCATTTGCTGTAATTCATCCGCATTGCTGCTGAATAGGACAATGTCATCTGCAAACCGAAGGTTCCTGAGATATTAGCCGTTGATTCTCACTCCTAAGCCTTCCCAGTTTAAGAGCTTGAATACTTCTACTAACCATGCAGTGAATAGCATTGGAGAGATTGTGTCTCCTTGTCTGACCCCTTTCCTGATAGGTAACATTCTACTTTGCTTGTGGCGAAGCAAGGCTGCTGTGCAATCCTTGTAGATATTCGCCAATATATTCACATTAGCATCCTGTACTCCCTGGTTACGTAATGCCTCTATGACTGCTGGTATCTCTACTGAATCAGATGCTTCTTTATAATCTATGAAAGTCATATAGAGAGGTTGCTTGTACTCCGCAGATCTGTCTATTCCCTGGTTGATGACATGGATATTGTCCCTCGTAGAATATCCCTTCCTGAAGCCATCCTGTTCTCTTGGTTGGCTGAAGTCAAGTGTTGCCCTGATTCTATTTGAAATTACCTTGGTGAATATTTTATACAATACGGAGAGCAAGCTAATGGGTCTATAATTCTTCAATTTTTTAACGTCTCCCTTCTTGTGGATGAGTATAATCTTGACGTTCTTCCAGCTTTCTGGTACACTTGAAGTCATGAGGCATTGCGTATAAAGGGCTGCAAGCTTTTCAAGTATAATATCTCCTAAATCCTTGATTAAATCGACTGTTATTTCATCTTCTACAGCAGCTTTTCCCCTGGTCATGTCTTTCGAGGCAGTTCTAGCTACATGGCTAGTTATAGAAGGGACGTCTGTGTCCTGTTCATCACTACTTCAAATGAAAGTAGCTTGGCTGCTCTGAGACCTGTACACGTCATTATAGAATTATTCCGCTGCTTTTACTCTGTCATCGAAATTTCTGATGATATTAGCCTGCTTATCTTTGTCCTATGTCTAGTTTTCTTCTCACTGATTTTATGCTAAATCTATATTTTACTGCTTTCTCAATCTTTTCCACGTTATAATTTCCGATATCCCTCACTTTCTTCGTTTTCATCACTTTCGACAGTTGAGCGAATTCTATCTGACCTCTCAGGTTTGGCACTTTCATGTTTTGACGTTTCTTTATTAGGTCCTTTGTTCCATGTGATAGCTTACCTACTGGCTGCCTTGATGCCTTACCTCCCACTTGAAAATCTGCTTCTGAGATCAACCTAGTTACGGTTTCATTCATTACCTCTATGTTGTATTTATCTTCCTGTTATAAAGCTGCTTACTTGTTTGCGAGCACCAGCCTGAATTGATCTGCTTTTACCCTTACTGCCTTTAGGCTGGCCTGTTTTCTCATGACTAACTTTATTTTTTTCTCTCTTCAAATTGAGAGAAATCGCAGACCTCACTAACCTATAGTCACTGCACTTTACCCTACCAAACACTTTTAGATCCTGCACTATGCTGGTATCGGCATATAGTATGACATCTATGTCATTCCTTGTTTTTTGATTAGGGCTTTTCCAAGTCCAGTTCCTGTTGCTGCGCTTCCTGGCGAATGTATTCATTATTCGGAGCATATTCCTTGCCGCGAATTCTACCAACGTCTCTCCTCTAGTGCTCCTAGAATCGATGCCGTAGATGCCACTTTTGCGTTAAAGTCGCCCATGGCTACAATACGCTCTAAGAAAAAAAGGCCAAAAGTGAGTCACAGCAACGTGACTCTTTTTCTGTGCTAAGACCCCCTTTTGCGTCAGTAGAGTCACAAAATAATGATCAACCCTTCTGCATGAGTCAATTGACTCCCAATGGCTTGCGAAGAGTCGTGAAAGATCGCGACTTCTTTTTGTGCAGCAATTGACGAGAGAAAGATTATAATGCAGGAGAAGAAATACCAGATAATTTCTTCTGGCTTTTTGCTTGCTTCTGGTTCAGGCAGACCCTCAGCGTTTATGTCCTGGTTGTAATGCAATGTCTCATTGTTTCGTACCATGAAGAAGGGTGAAAAAAGGACACCGACCACTGAAAGAATGCAAGAAAAGACGTTTCAGTTCCCCTGACGGGAGCCTTGTTTACAATCTGAAACGTCTTTTCTTGCATTCTTTCAGTGGTCAGTGTCCTTTGTTATCATTCTTCATGATGCTTCCCGACCAGACGGGCTTCCGTCAAAACCTGGACTTCTGTCGTTGATTTTCCTTGACCATGTCTGTTGACAGCTCGCACGCTTAAGCGATAGCTGGTTTCCTGTGCTAAGGAATACCAGCGTTCGACACACTGGATTATGACCATTAGTAAATCTAAAAAAAACGATTGGTTACTAAACAGAGCACATAAACGAGGCAACAAGTTAAGTTCAGTGGATGCACTCAACAGTGCCAATTGTAAATGTAGTTCTGTGATGTAAAATTTAATTTCGAGGGTTTATGTGCCAAAACCGAGATATTATTATGAGATACACGGTAATGGGAAGCTGCAGATTCATTTTCAGCAGCTCGAGTTCTTTAGCGTGCCCGGAAAGCGGTTTTGCTTTCTGCCCCCATTGGAATGCGGCCGCCGCGGTTGTAATTGTACCCGTGACCTCGAGTTCAGCAGCACAATGCCACAGCCACTGGGCTACCGTGGTTCGTTACGTTCCGCGACCAGAAAGAAACATCAGCGTACACTACACTGCATTTGAGCCCCCTTAGAAATATTATAATAAAAAGTCGCACTTTCGCCCAAAAGACGAAGCTTTGATAGCTATAGCAATGCATTAGACAACTTCACGAAGCAAGGTTCGTAGTTTCATCGACTGTATAAATTGCAGTAAAAATTCGTTTACCATTTACATTAGCAATCATGAGGTCACGCGCGCACGTGCTAACAGAGGGGACCGAACGCTTCTGCTGCCTCTTTCCTTCAACGCGTCTCCGAAACTTTAAATTACGATACCTCGGCTTACCCCGCCTTTGGACCCATCGGAGATTACTTCTAACAGGGCGAGTGTGGCGCAATAGCTGTTTAGAGCAACGGCGTGAGGAGTCGCGTGCTAAACCAACGCCTCCCTTGCCCCGGCTTTCGCGCGTGTTATCACGTTTCATTGCGCGCCCATCAAGCCACTATCCATCGCGGCTCACCCTCGAACACTTGCTCTCACGCGCGCAGTCAACGGCGCGGGATAGCATCTCATCGCACTTGGACTTCATACGTAAGCTCACGGCAACGCCAACAGATAAATTTCACCGGTTGTGTCCATATAATCGCTATCACAAATAAACGTGAATAGTTCTACCTCGTTTAAATTCATGGTTGTTTCATTCGTGAACATTATTTCCGTGAAGGAAAATTATCAGTGAGCAAAACAATTTTTCTCAACTCGAGCAAAGAAAACCGAAACTAGTGCATGTGTCGCGCGGCCCCAAAGTGATCCAAAGCCGAAGCAATGAAAAGCCTGGCGCCATTTCGTAGTTGTGTTGCATCATGTGCGAACACGCTGTCGTCGTTTAATGGCTCTGAAAGCACTGCGTTAGGGGTGACTGCAACCTAGCGTTACCGCAAGTTACGGTGGGAACTTCTTTCCGTGCTACGTGATTGCAACGACAAGGACGGCCAGCAGCAGCGTGTCGCCGATATCGTCTTTGCCGACATCGAACAAGTGCATCTCGGCAGACCGTGGCAAGCACCCGAAGTGTTGCGGTCTGCACTGCGTTGTCTTTCATTGTGATGTGAGAGATAGTAACGCACACAGACGGCCAGATGAATATGAAAACCTGCCAGCATGCAGTGATTGTGCCATTTTTCTCTTAACGTCTCAGGTGAGTATATCAGCTTTTGTTCGTGTTTACAAACGGCGCGTGCTCGGCCCTTCCGGTTTGGCTACATTTTTCGCGGCGTTTCATTTGGCAGTTAGACATGCGCGCGGATGCATAAGAAAATACTAGTGGCAGACGGAGGCTTCAGGAGAGCATCTGATTTTATAACAAAGCTGTACTGCTAGGAGAAACACCGTTTTTATCAATCCTAGTAATGAGCGGCCAGTCGCATTGAAAAATCCACAGAATAACAAGTACTGCATAGCTTGAAGTGTAGAAAAAATAGTAGAACAATTGTGACATTCGCTGCCGAAGACAAGTCGTAGAAAACGTTGAAGACAGCTTGTGTATCTTGAAGATTCGCTAGCGCTTCAGGTACATTACCGATAATAATGAAATCACTACAATGCTGTATAAGCGTTGAAACAAAATAAATTTAATGTCTTTTTGGCTGCAGGTCAAAACATTAGCTAACATTCTAAACCGATATACAATGTATTATTTTCAAGTAATCTTTACTTTCACTTACTATTTAAACGCATGAATTTGCGACACCCTTTATATAGTGAAACCTACTAGGGTTTTAAAAGCGAGGTGTGTTCTGTAGTGAATTTGTAATATTATTACTGTTTCTATTTTGTGTCTTGTGTTTTATGGAAAAAAGGGTCCTTTCATTTGCATTTTTATGTTAGTATATTTGTATTTGTGTATTTGTCAAGCAGTAATGAGTTCATTGCAAAAGTTGTACCTCCTAGTGAGCTGCATATGAACCCACCCAAGTTAAACCTGTCTTGGCTATTGTAATATACGTGTAAAAATTTCAAGTACAGCTGTAGTTGGTTTAATTACTGTAGGATATTTTATTGTAAAAGTAGAATTCTTGGTATTATTTTACTCTGACAGTGTTGAATGATTTATAATGAGGTGTGGTGTATTACTTTACTAATTTAATTTTTAAAAATTTGCTCTGTCATGTATCAGAGATTAGTTTACCTTCTTGTAGAAAGTGCTGCGTTATCTCCTACTCTACTGCTGTTTTACTGCATATTTTTGTCATTTTGAAATGTATATTATTTTAGGTATTGAAGAAGCGGCAACACCCACAGGAAGTAGCCATCTTATCCAGAACGTTATGGGTGAGAAATCGCACCGGCACTTTGGGATTTCTCCTTAGCAGTATGATGCTATTTGTTGTATTTTTTGTCCTCATTCCTGTCATGCATTTTATTATTGTTGTGCAAACGGTAATAAGTTTCAATATAGATAGAGTAATCACTCAAAGACGAGATATGGCTGGAGGAGACAAGAGACAAGCATCCTTTGTCCATGTCTCAACGTTGCGCAAGTTACTCTGTCGTTATCTACCAACAAGCCAAAATTTCTCGTCAGGTACGTTTACTAATTCCCTTTTATTCCAATTTCATCAACACAACATTGAAAAGACATATGTACACACACAGGAAAATGGAGTCTTCAAATGATGAAGAGCCAAAGAACAAGAAGCATTGCTGGAACCAATGTTTCGAGAAGGAGTAGGAGACAAGTCCTCTTGTCGACGCGTTGGCTCCAGCGACATTGCTTGTTCTACCACTATTTACTGTTAAAAGGAACCATTATTGCTCATGCTGAAGTATTATGCGTTATGGAGTAAAAATTAGCAGGGTGAATCAAGAATGTGAAAGTTTCTCTGTATTCTAATGCTAGAGCCAAGAAAAAGGCATAAAAACAAGAATAAGATTTAGAGAAGCACAATATTATTCTTCACTACCCGGTTGGCAAGCTTCATTCGCAGCTTGTACTTTATTGCATAAATGACCATAGAAATTTGTCAATTGAAGTAGCTTGATGATTTACTTATGTCAAGAGACGTTGAACTTGGATTAATGCAGGTTAAAAATATACATTGACATTTTAACATGGCAGGCTTGCAGTTGACAGGCACATCACTTTGGTGTGAGCTCAGGTTCGGGTTGCACAGTCTTTTTTGTCTTTGTGGGCATTTTCATATACATAACTGCTGCTTCGTTTTTGTCGGGGTTCTAGTTGTGTTGTAGGACGTAACTGTTTACCTTTATTTGTATTGGTAGCCATGTTACACAGACAACTGCTGCATTTTTGTAAATACGACATAGTAGAACTTCGAACATTTGTGCAAATTTGTTGCAGGTACAATTTGTGGCTCCTGCTCCTGCCCTCCGCCACTAGCTTGTCCCGACTGCGTCCACTAGAGAGTTGGCAGCCTTAGTGATGATGCCAAGCAGGCCGATGGCAGACAGCAAGATGCAGGTAAATACATGTCATCCAGCACCGTCCTCTTGACTGAAGCAACTTGTAGCCACTGGGCAATGAATTAATTTGCAAGTAGTTTAGACGCCCCACTATTGGTGCAGCAATTCTCAAGTCCACGCAATTTGTTTTAGCCACCAAAAGGCTATGTGGATTAGACGAACCACGACGCACATTTTGATACTGGTGGAGACCACTTATACAATTTTTTTCTTGCTTAATACAAAAACTATGTTGATATAGCTTTGCCAATTTGAAAGCAATACAATGTGCTCTCAGATTTGGTATTTGGCATATTTTTACTAGGACCGCCACATTGTTAAACCTGCGGATAAATATACGCCAAAACTGAGTTTTCTGCAAGTTATCCTCATCTTTGTGCACTTCTGCATGAGATATATAATGCTGAAACCATTTTGTGTACTCAGCACATGTACTGAGCACTTGGATCAAGTTAGTTGACAGCTTTTGCTAGAAGGCCATTTTTCTGAAAATAAAAATGGGCCATTTTGTCCATTTTAACGGCCCATAATAAACTGGACAATGTCCAATGCTCAAGGGATACAACTTTAGGTGCAAGACCTCTTCATTCTCCTGAGAAAAATTTGTTCTCCTCTCATATTGAAGGAACCGGTATCATGGCTATGCCTTTTGGTGCCTTAGAACAAAACTCGCCTAGAACTTACGCTAGTTCGGAGGGACAAGTAACGTACCCTTGACATCACGTTAAGGTGCAATTATTGATACACGCAAGACAAAATGCCAAGCATTCCATCCTATAAGTAGTTCCTCAAATTTATTTATACTTTTTTCACATTTATTTACCTTCAGTCTGGTGACCTGTGTCTGCTTTCATTATTAGCTTACCATCATAGACGGTAAGCTTCAAGTTTGTCCTATGGTGAAAAATAATATGGTGCTTATAGATGGGGGTTTCTGTTTCTCAGGTTGCCGCGGAATTCTACCCAAGCTGTGCCACACACTTGTGCCAGGCCTTTTGGAAAGGACGCATAACCAGACTCCGTGCGTTGATGTCAGATGATGCCAGGGATCAAGGCAACCTGTTTTGCTCCAGCATTCAACACTTGGTGACCCCTCTACATGTTTCACCTATTTCGCAGCTGTACCTCGGCTGCCATCTATCCAAACAGCATCGCCAGCTGTGACCACTTACCGAACCATGAGCAAATATCGGCGTGAAGTGTTCGCTGGGCTTGACATTCTATTTGCTCCTTAAGATTCCTTGCAAATACTCCTGTTATAATTTATGTGTGTTTAGTACCCAATTTTTAATATTTCCTTTCTCTTGGAATTCTTAGCGTCATCTCCTTCTATTATATCTGTATTTATGCCCAGTTTCTCATAGTTCATTTGTACTTGTGTATGTAATTAATAGGTTCATAACTCTTGTAATGCATAAGGCTAAAATGCTGACTTACGTCATGTTTTGTTCATTTATTAATTTGCAGCGCTGTAGAGTGTTAAAACATTTTACTTAACTAGGGCTCTATGGCAAGATAAATCCAAGAGGAACATGCGGCACTTATTTCAAGCACCTATTATTTTTGAAAAAAAAGGAAAGAACATAGGAGCGTGAAAAACAGTATTAACGTATGGAAACTTGGCTGCCCACCATAAGTGATGTGACTTCCTTTCACTGTAATGATACCAGTGGCACTGGTGGATGTTTGAAGCATGAAACCCATGATACCCTTGGCATTCGTCTGCGTGGCAAATGGGTATGCCACACTTAAGAATGCCAACGGTATTGTAGGTTTCGTGCAGACATTGGTTGTGTTACACATTATGAGTATTGCATTTCTCGAACATGAAGGATTACAGCAGTGCTTTGAATGACACATATATTTCCTAGTTTTGAAAATTTATTAATGCAAGAGTAATGGTACATGTACACTCATGTAAAAATTATTTTACACACTACATGCCCATAGATACACACTTCTTTTGATGACATAGCAACGACAGGGCGTGGCGGGATGTATGTCTTTATTTCAGATTTAAATATTGCCTTCCAGACCTGGGTTAGTGTACTACATTGAGGATTACAGGCCAGAGTCCCTGCACAACAGGGAAGTGAATTAAACTAAGAATCATAAATATGAAAATATCTTGTTCGTGGCACCGATTTGACAATCAGCAAGGTTCTTTCTGCATTCATTTCGAAATTTGTGATATATTTTATATGACTGGCTTCATTAATGTGAGAACAAATATTTGTTTATTGTCAACACAGTTGATGGCACCCATTTCCACACCATTCCTTTACAGGTTAAAAATTCTATGTATTAATGGGGTGTTTAAGGTTTGGCGCACTCAATGTTAAGGGATCCAAATGGTGGCATAGAACAGAATGCAAGAAAGAACAAAGGAATGCAAGTAAGGTATGGGGCTTTGTAAGGCAGACGCTTTGGTGTGCTATTTCTAAAACTCCCTATGGTCTGCCTGAAGGCATTGCCTAACGCTCCGGCTGAATACATTCATTGGCAGCCACATATTAAGGGGAAGTGCTCCTCGAAATAAATTTTTTAATTTATTTCTGCGAGAGATTTGAAAAAAAATCACAGCATATCCACGGGGTGAATGATGATGAGTGGGCGAAGCTCCGGAGGGAATCATCGGATCTCCCGCTTAAGGGGACGCTAGCACAAACGCGTTAGAAACGTGCAGTACTCTCTAGTAAGGGGGAGCGGCCACAGCGTCTTACGCAGCCATTTACACATGCCGGAACGTGCACCGCGTTTGCGACGCCATCACATGACTGCTGAGAGAGTATACCCCCCGTATTCATAAACGCTCCTCGACTTGTTTTGGCGCTGAGCCGTGCTCCCTCAAGGGCTGCAGAAGATAGCGCCAACCTTTCCCTTTCCCTCAAGAACCACTTATCATCATCATCCTCGACTTGAACTTGACTTTCCACCGCCTTGGGCAGCGCGTTCGAAACGCGTTGAAGGTAAGGCGGAGAGGCCACAGCGTCTTACACCAGCTTCTTACACGGGCCGTAACGCGCTAGCACAAACGCGTTAGAAACGCGCTAGAAACGCGGCCTTTCGTTAATGTTGGGTATTTATTGCCATCGTGGTGCGTGTGTCTATGTGCGCTTCGTGGCGTAGTGGTTAGCGCTGCGCGTTCGGAAGCGAGGGGTCCCTGGTTTGATTCCGCGCTACGGACACAACTTTCGGAATTTTTTTTCATAAAACGCCGGAAGCGTTCTCCGGAAGCCGGAAGCTGGCTTCCGGAAGCGGAACCGGAAGTGGAAACGGAAGCGGAAGTGGAACCGGAAGCGGAAGTCGGCTTCCGGTTATACTATACGTATACATATATATGTATATATGGGTATACATACATATACGGACACACAACGCCATCTATTGAGCAATTCATAAAACTAGACGTGGCTACCTACTACGACGGGTACGAACGGGTGCCGCTATAAAGAGCTTCGCCCCTAAAAAATTCATCGTCATTAGCCTATATTTATGTCCACTACAGGATGAAGGCTCCTTCCTGTTATCTCTAATTACCCCTGTCTTGCGCTAGCTGATTCCAACTTGCGCCTGCAAATTTCCTAACTTCATCGCCCCACCTAGGTTTGTGGCGTCCTCGACTGCGCTTCCCTTCTCTTGGTATCCATTCTGTAACTCTAATGGTCCACCGGTTATTCATCCTACGCATTACATTCCAATTTCAAGTTTCTACATATCTTGAAGAGTATGTATGCGAAATTTCGCTAGTATCGGACAATTGTAAGTGCATTTTCATGGGACTGGGAAAAAATAATTGAAATGTACTGAGCTTTACTTGCCTAGTCCCACTAAGTTTACATGCTATTTGGATAGATATTGGCAATTTGCCATCTACAAAGAGCTAAGTTAGCACAATGCTTTTTGCGAAAATTTAATACAGAAGGAAATGCCCGCAAATATCACTGTACACTGTGCCATTGTTTAAGACATAACGGAAGAAATGTAGCAGCTTAACAAAAATAACATATACGAAATCGGCTTGAAGAACTCTCTAATTGGCTTAATTTTCAAACCTTTAGTACAAAAAATTTAAAAAACATTTCGAGTAGCATCCCCCTTGAACACAAGATTCGTTCACAAAACGTGCCCCTTGCTATAGTCACCTATAACATAGCGACACAAAGTTGAAGGCAGGTCCTCATGTCAAAGCGACTCTGGGCTGTCTTCCCTTGGGATGCTGTTAACCACTGAGCTTTCCTGCATTCTCCAGAAGTGCAATACTAAAAATTTTGTGAATGTAGCCCTAACAGGGGAAAAAAGTTCCCTGTAGTGCAGATAAGACTATAACTTTGTTCAACACTTAGATGTTGAATTCATATCTTTGTTTTGCGTTTTGTACTGAGTGTTTCGGTCTTGGCCTGCTGAGCACGAGGTCGCGGGATCGAATCCCGGCCACGGCGGCCGCATTTCGATGGGGGCGCCGTGGCACCTGTGTACTTAGATTTAGGTGCACGTGAAACAACCCCAGGTGGCCCAAATTTCCGGAGTCCCCCATTACGGCGTGCCTCATAATCAGATCGTGGTTTTGGCACCTAAAACCCCATAATTTAATTTTTTTGTACTGAGTGTTTCAGCGGTGACTGCCTCTAAATATTGAATATAAGTACTTCAAAGTAGTGCGGCAATTTGTGCTAACAAACATTTATAGCAGTGGCAGGCAATAGATTTGCAGTCTTGAAGAGTTTTTGCTTTGTAAGAACTAGACTAGTGCCAGTTCAGAGAAACACATCCCCAAAAGCAATGAGAGAATATGTTTCTATTACAGAAAGAGCTAGTACATTGTATTTAATTATACAGGTACTAGTCATTCGTCGATTTTTTTGTCTTCAGCATTTGTTCTGCCCCACAACTGTTTCTTGAAATCTGAAATAATGTAGTCGCCTCCTTTGCAATGTGCAGCAAAATCTGTCAGTATGTCTTGTTTAAAATACTGTTGAAGGACCGTTAGTTAGGCTATTTGTTATTATAATTTGTAGTGTAGGACCATATTAGGATTGTATAAACTGCGCAGCATGTCCATTCATTTCAACTATAGCTAAAGTTACAGTGCTTTTCTGTGGCAACCGTTAGCGCGAGCGCAATGAGCAGACTTAAAAAATCAGGCATCCGAAGACGTTTGCAGACGGTGCGAAAGGGCCGTGATGCGAGGTTCGTCAGCTTTAGGGAGGCGCCGACGAGTCGGCGAGGTATGACCGTTAATTCGAAGTCACGCGAGCTGTGTGTGCGCGTGCGTGTGTGTACCAACGGCTCCTACTCTTCCTTCGGACGCTCACCCCTTCTACCCGTCTGCCGACGCGAGAAGTTGGCGCCAGGTGCTTACAGGAGCGCCTATGAAATGGTTGTGCCCATTTATGGTCCGATCTTGCGGCTGCGTTCCTGATTGCACCAGACCGTGTCTCGTGTTCCTGACCACCGTGCGAATCTCCGCATGGATCCCATTGGTCGAGTTAGGTTGCAGCCGCACTTTTCGACGCTAGCGCCAAGGCAGCCTTGAGTTACGGCCCTTACAGGCGGGCGATACTGTATAAAAATGGCGGCGCACAGGGTTGTTTACGGCGTCATGGCAACAGAAACAGAAGCCGCGTGGCAACTCCTCTCCGTTTTTCTGTATGTTTTTATTATTGACCCTTTTCGCGGTGATCCTGTGGGTGCTGCCATGTTTGATCACGTGGTGACGCGTCCATTGCTTGCCTCAACTGCCTCCGTTGCCTCCTTGTTTACAATGGAAGTGTATGACGCCGGCGCGGCTTAGAAAACCTCTGTTTTCGGAGATATCGTAGACGGTGACTAGGTGGACGACACGAAGCTTTGATCACAGCTTCAGAGAACATGCAAAAGCACTTTCGAAGCTGATTAAGCTATGTTCAAACGGCGAAAGCAGCATATATTGTGCTTGTTCTAAAAGCAGGGCTACATATGTATTCCAAGCTATCCAAGCTTTCCGATCATGAATTCAGTCAGGATTAGTGTGTTTTGCTCTTTGTTCTTTATTCGGCAAATATTTTGAAGCAGTGGCTTGTCAGTTTCTGACTCAGTGAAGTTCCTCGGTGCGGCCACTATCTGATCATTTTCTGCCTAATCGCTCGCGGGTGTGCTCAGTTCCGATAGATTTGTTCTTGCTGCGCACAAGGCTTGAAATGTAGATGTTTTGTACATTGTAATACCTTGCAGCAAATATATATTACAGCTAGTTACTCGCTTACTCTTGTGGACCGTCACGAAACATTCAGCTTCGACCATTCGTGCGCCATAGGTGTAGTCCGTCATTTATTGTGCGTATACAGTGCGCATATATTCAAGTGTGCGCCCATTCACTTATTCTTGACACGTCGGCGATAGAGTGGGCGTAAGGTTTCCTGCCATTTGGGACAGATGTGTATAGATAACGTGCGCGAAACTTACTATGACAGGAAGCGGCACTACTCCCTTTGTCATTGTTTACCGAGTGGTCTTCACTCTTACCGAAGTCCTGGGGATGAAGCCCTTTCTTTGAAGGTTAGCGATACAAGGCTGGCGGATGAGCAAATTTCTGTATCTTCGAGGAAAGCCGTACATCACGAAGCGCCGGTAACACGTTCGGATAGTTGCAGCAGCGGTCGGCGAACTTGGCCACACATATTCATTCTATTCCTTAACATCCCAGTCACTATTTTTACAACCAACTTTTGCACACGTCTTCCAACCACATGATTCAATCTAGCATGACTGGAGCACACTGTGTTAGCGAAAACTCAGTTGCATTTCCGACAGCTGATCGCACCGACGCAAGGTAGAAGCGGTAATGGTTGCGTACGCGTGCGCGGTCGCTGAGGAGAGGTATGGCGCACCGCCGTGAGCGCCATCTCGTTTATCTAAAACAAATTGCTCCGCGAAAAGGGTGAATACCGACTTGGCCGGTTCACTACCCGCTCCGCCCGTCACCTCCCCCCCCCCCCCCTCTCGCTATGTCGCGCGCACGGGTTGTGATTTGTTTTTTTGCCAGCGCTCGACGCGTTTTTCTTATGCGCGTGCGCTACACCGCGCGATAGTTTTTTTTTTTTTCACTCAAAACACAGACTCCATGGCGCGCCACGCGCGAGCACACATATAATCTCAATGCGTCCTCAAAAGCATAAAGACGCATTGACATTGTTCCAGACTCAGTGCTGTGAAGACCGAACCCCGGACGGAAAGAGAGAGCGCCCTGCGTTGTAGATAAGAAAGCTTCTTAACTTTTTTGCAGGTGCTGTCATGCACTAGTTGCTCTGTTTCTCCATGTTCCCTCGCCCGTAGCGATGTATTAAACCAGTTGGTTTTACGTCTTGTCTGCCTGCCGTTTCCTCCTCGATGATCAGCGAGGGGTAAGCTCCGAGCGAACGCTGATTCAAGTTGGCGGCCGCTCGATGTTATGAAGAAGTTATTTAAAGATAAAGCGTTAGTAACGGAACGACTAAGTTCATTCTGTTCTCCAATTGATTTAAAGAAATATGAACATTTAGAGCAATTCGAGTTAAAGGTGTATTCTTTAGGTGTTCGAGAGTGCTTCTGGCGTGTTGATCTAGAATCATTCAAAGAACTTAGTACAGATACGTCAATGTTTGTCACCATGAATAAATTGAAACGAAAACTTTAATCGTGCTAGTATTGCGCTAATTTGCAGTGTGTATAAACCAGCTCTCTTTAATGATTCAGTCAATGAATACGTTAACTCGTATTTATTAAAACAGAACCTTATTGCCTTCCTCTGCACCCCTTTCATTCTTTCAATGAGGTCTTTTCTGTACGGAAACCAAACAATAATGGCGTGCCCCAGCACTGGTCGAACAAGGATTTTGTAGGCCAGCAGATTTGTAACTGGGGTCGCAAGACGAAGCTGTCTTGTCAGAAAGAAGAGTCGTTTTATTGCATCAGCATTTACATTGATTTCCATTTGAGGTTATTTGGTTAACATGGCTTTCCCATCGGAGAGCGTGTGTTAAAGTGACACCTAAATATTTACGCCGAAGTGCACTAGTGAGAAGTGTGTCATTAATAATGTGAGTAAAATCAGATATCTGTTTTTTTTCTACTTACTGTTAGCGTTACAAATTTTTGGGCATTGAGAGTCATATGCCACTCCTGACGCCAAGAAAAAGCAGAATTATGTATCTGGTGATTATCAATGCGGTCAGTTTCGCGGTACGAAATACAATAGTCAGCGGACAGACGGATGTTACCATGTAATCGGGAAGACAAATCTCTTATGTATATTAAAAATAAAACTAGGACCAAAACACTGCCTTGGTGCACTGCCGATGCAACAGGTGCTAAATTGGAAGCTTCGTTATCAACATACACGAATTGGGAGAGGTATAGATAGGCACACTCACTCATGAGTACACTTACTCACACTCGCACTCATTTGAAATGCGTGAGTGCGAGTGAGTGCCAGTGAGTGGAGGTGAGTGCGAGTGAGGGCCAGCGAGTGTGAGCAGGTGAGTGCGAGTGAGTGCCAATGAGTGTGATTGCAGGTGAGTGCGAGTGAGTGTGAGTGGAGGTGAGTGCGAGTGAGTGCCAGCGAGTGTGAGTGGAAGTTAGTACCAGTGAGTGCGAGTGGGAGTGAGTGCCAGTGAGTGTGAGTGGAGGTGAGTGCGAGTGAGCGCCAGTGAGTGTGAGTGGAAGTGAGGGCGAGTGCGAGTGAGTGCCACTGGGTTGAGTGCAGGTGAGTGCGAGTGAGTGCCAGTGAGCGTGAGTGCAGGTGAGTGCGAGTGAGTGCTTGTGACTGTGAGTGGAGGTGAGTGCGAGTGAGTGTCAGTGAGTGTGAGTGGATGTGAGTGCGAGTGCGAGTGAGCGCCAGTGAGTGTGAGTGGAGGCGAGTGCGAGTGAGTGCCAGTGAGTTTGAGTGCAGGTGAGTGCGAGCGAGTGCCAGTGGGTGTGAGTGCAGGTGAGTGCGAGTGAGTGCTTGTGACTGTGAGGGGAGGTGAGTGCGAGTGCGAGTGAGCGCCAGTGAGTGTGAGTGGAAGTGAGTGCTGTGAGTGTGAGTGGAGGTGAGCGTGAAGGTGAGTGAGTGCGGGGACTGGAAAAATGTATCGTGACTGAGTGTGAGTATTTTCCCACACTGCCGACCTATAGTCAGCACTGTATAAGCCTCACCTGTTCTTCTCACCCCACTAAGGCTAATAATATCCCAGGCAATACCTGATAATCCTTCAAATAGCCCTGCTAAGCTAGCCTCACTCGATAGGGTGCGCGTGTTGAACGTTGCCAGGTTCAGTTTCCATTGGCGGCCTGTCCGGCCCCAGAGATTCTTAGCACCCTCTGCCGCGTAGCAGGTCTGACCGCGGCTTTGGTCAGGTGCTCGGCAGCCGCTGGGGACTGAGGACCGTGGGTAAATTTTAGTAGTCATTTGGGGGGTAGCGGCTGAATACTGCACCAGGGAGGCCGATTCTTGTTCTCGTGAGGGAGTGACTTTGCTGAAGCTTAGTGGGCCTTCCTAATTTGGTTGCACCTTGACTAGTATAGGCCCACTAGCTCTGGGGGATGTTTTTTTGTTTGCGGGTGTCAGGCGCCACTTCATGTCTGAAAATGTAGTGGACTGGAGGAGGATTCGGACTTACGACCTTCCACTTACTATACTAAAAAAACTAACCGAAGATTACACGTGTAGGTATAAAACACCATAATCCTCCAACTTAACTACAGGATGACCCTCAATAAATGGTCATTGCAATATCACATGCGGCACAAGCGCCATGAACTGTTTCGTCGTACTCTAGATCCGTTATTAACGCACGTAATAGTGCCACTGAGAGCCTCGTTGATTTCAAGTATGTGCTATGAGACTCGCTCTCACTTTGCGGTCAAAACTCTTGCGTGTGACTCCTGCATTAAAAATAACTTGCGCAAATTACGCGTTCAAGACTACAAGATTCGCGCTTATTTATAAGTACTTCCCCGCCTTAAATGAAACTAAATTGCTGCCGTCAAATGCTGCGCATGCTCAACTGAAGCACTGAAAGCCCGGGCATCTCCCTTCTAGGCTCCACGCACCGAGCATAAGCATCTAAGTGCCGTCCTCCTACCAAAGCCAGAATCATTTTTTGAGCCGCGCGCGCAGTTCGCCACTCACAATTGTGATGATTGTGATGAAGATTATGAGCACCAACAAACGGCAGCAGCATCCCCGACGCTGCGCAGAAAAATCGACGCCAAAGCTAGGAGACAACTCCCTGCCTGCAGCAACCGCTCTACAATCCGTTTTCAATGACCTTCCCATACTACCCATGTTACGGAATGTATTTATATTTAAATGCTGAAACAAAGTGTTGTAAGAATTCTATTTCGCTTTGGTACATTTCAAAACAGCCATTTAAAACCGAAATAAATGGGGTAAACTGAGTCGTTTAATGTACGTGATTACGCACTCGTCACCGGGAAACGCATGCTTTGTCCACCCTTGTTTACCTAACATCTTCATTGTCCCTAACTCTACTTCTAATATTACATTTAAACATTTTGTTTAATTATTATGGTTTATTTAGAGCTATAGCTACACCAGCAATATACTCTGGTTTTATCCAAACAACGCCAACATTTATTACCTTGCTTTTGTCTAGCGACTTGATACTAGCATATTGTCAGGTTTTGTGAGTAAAAGAGATCAACCCTCTGAGAATGCTGTATGAGGTTGCAAATTGAAAGGATAACGGGGATGGGGGTTGACGTAAGTCGCGCCGTCCAATACTCGCGTTCGATCGGGAGAGCATGAGGCGCACGGACCAATGCCGGTGTGCGAAAAAGGTACGTCAACGCAGGAGTGGGGTGTAAGAGGAGTTCGCGTTAGCGTTGGTTGTATATTCGGAGCTTTGGTCAAGGACTCTTGTCTGGGGACGTCGTAGAAAAGCGTGAGGAACGCGCTAGGAACGCCGTCGCCCGTGGACCCCGACGCGTCATATTCCCCGCGACGCGCTAGGAACGTCGTCACCGGGGGTCACCGACGCGTCCCATTCCCCGAAAGTAGCGCCGTTCACGGCTTCGCTGTTCGACCTTGTTTACGGAGTGGAAGGGGCAGGTGATTTTTTTTAAGTGCGAAGCATTTCTTGGCGAACATTTGCTACTTTGACAGTATCTATCTATCTATCTATATATCTATCTAGCCGCCTACGTCTTTGAGCTCTCATGGTCGTTTCGTTAACTTGGTATGTACCAAAATTGGCATACTATCACAAGCGTATATGACGAACATAAGTAATAGGTCATGGCATAAATGTCATGACATGCGTGTCATGTAGGTCATGACAATGATCCAGTGAAAAGGTTAACACTCAAAAACCACTGAAATGGGTTCTGACGTGGTTACTAAGTGAGGAAAACAT
Source organism: Dermacentor silvarum (assembly GCF_013339745.2). Lineage (NCBI taxonomy): Eukaryota > Metazoa > Arthropoda > Arachnida > Ixodida > Ixodidae > Dermacentor > Dermacentor silvarum. The sequence goes on from NC_051158.1 coordinate 116,951,625, forward strand.
TAAGGATGATGGTAGAAATCATAGTCATAAATATCACTCAGAAAAAATAACAATGACTCAGCGAAAATAAGATTAGCACTCAAAATCCACTGCAATGGGTTCGGACGTGGGTAGTAAGTGAAGAAAACACTAAAGCATGGTGGTACAAGTCATAGTCATGAGCATGACTAAGCAAAAATCACAATGACTCTGCGAAAAAAAATCAACACTCTAAAACCAATGAAATGGGTTTGGACGTGGATACTAAGTGAAGGCAACACTAAATGATGGTGGTATAAGTCATAGTCATGAGCATGACTCAGCCAAAACGTCAATGACTCAGCGAAAAAACATTACCACTCGAAAACCAATGGAATGGGTTCAGATGTGGTACTAAGTGAAGGAAAAGGACAAAGGTTGATGGTAGAAGTCGAGAAGACTAAGGATTTCACCTTATGGTCTTTTAGGTGTAACTAAAGGGACTCCTGGGGACTCATGACATGAATGTCATGAGATGCGTGTCATGTAGGTTATGAAAGAGCCACCTACGTCTTGGTACTCTCATTGTCGTTTCGTTAACTTGGTAGTCTCGCCGCACACTGCTTCGCATATCAATTCCCACAGGGCGTTGGATCTGTCGGCTTTTTTTCATGTTGCTTTACCATCTTTTCTGTGATACTTTGATAATTAGGACTGTTTTTTGAGTTAAATAATTAATTCCCAATTACCTAAATAAATCTTAGTAGCGAAAATAAATTACTGGCGGCCATTTCACTCAACTGGAAACAATATGTACTAGGTTTTCTTCGAGTAACGCAGTTCCTTCTATTTAATCTTGGTGCATGATAGTGTGGGCACCCTGTAGAACGTAGGTTTGAGCGTAACGGCTGATGTTCGCGTAAGTTCCCGAATGTACACCACCATCCCCTAATTCGCGCGTGCAGTGTGATGAAAGAATGATTCTTTTGCTATAAAATGTGCGACAGCACTCAAGATAAAGATCAGTTACACGAACGCGCACCGAGCGTCGAGCAGCAACTCATTAACAACAGTTACCTGGAAAAAACGGTCATCGGAAAAAAATAATCCCTCCTCTTAAAAGGAATCCTGTCCATGCTAAAAACAGAACACGAAAAAAAATGTACACGAAAGAAAGAAAAATAGCAGAACAAATGAGAACTACAGTTTTCACAGTTCGTTAGCACGCGGAGAAGGATTCGACGACATTCGACGACTTCAGTTGGCATACTGCGCCGCAGTCATTCCGTAATACCGGTGCGCAAGACATCGTATAATCCAATGCGCCAAGACGTTGCAGTATCTTGGAGGGTCCGAAATAGCGTCGCAGAAGTTTTTCATTAAAGGGCCCCTAAACCACCCAGAGATCGAAATTTAGTTCTGGCGTTGCACTTGTGCACGACTCTACAACGAACACGTAGCCGCGAGAATTTTTCGAAATGGTGCCATAATAGCGGAGTTACGCGCGTTTGATGATCGAAAAACGGCCCTCCCTCATTTCGCTCATTCCTTCGCTACTCTCCTCGTCGGCTGGTCTCCCCTCCTCGCCGAGTGCTGCTCGAAATGTCACGTGACCAACGTCATCGCCAACGCGCTTCTCAAAACACCGCCTACTTCCGGTTAAGGCACGTCCACTCCAGCTATGATGCTAGCGGCACATATACGGACGACGAACCGGCCTCCAGTCTGCCGCGCGACAGGTGTCCAAAGTAGACGGCAGTTCGGCCGGCGCCCCGCCCGCTGCACGATCAACAGGCCAATCGACGACCGCAAAGCTGCGCGCCTCCGCCATCGGCAACGGCAACGAAAACATCGGCTGCAGCTGAGTGCACGGCTACCGACGGGAGACGACCGGCTCGGCTGTGCTCGCATCGCAGCCGACGGCGCCGCTAATATCAGCGTATTTTTCTTCTTTGTGTACAATTATTGCGAAGAGCGATAACAACGATTAGAAAATATTGCGGCTTGTGAGCGTCGGTAATTCATTTCGAAGCGCCGTCCGCTTTAGCTTTGAAGGGAACCGGAAAAGGCCTAGCGACAATATCGGCGCCGTCGAGCGATCAGCGGCGGTGAGGCTGCCGCACAAATGAGTCCCGGTCTCATCCTCTCTACGTACGGCAAGGAAATTTCGCCGCTCGCGAGCAAAACCGCTGTCGACCGGCGGCCCGCGAATGGCAAACGGCGTGCGGCGAGTTAGCGTGCCGGTAACATGGATGTGGACTCGGCGCTTCTCGGCTACCCGCTGTTGCTGCGGTGCCGGCGCGTGTTATGCGAAGCGTGCCGCTATAGACCCTGTGTTGCGCGCACGTCTGGAAAGGCCGACACTGTTCGCACAGTTAATCAGACCGCTAAGCATGACTGTGTTGCAACACGAGCGATTTGGCACTTGCGTTGCGGGCTGCAATTACCGATGCGCAAGCGCGCACAAGCGAGCAACACGGCGAGGACGAGCAGGGAGCGCGCGTACCTGCTAGCAGACAAACCGGAAGTCGTAAGTTCTTGTTCGACCAATGGACATCGTTTCCACCGTTGACATCACCAGATTCCCCCTGCTGACATCATGACGACCGCTGGGGATACCGGAAAGGCGAGGAGAGGAGGACGGCACAGTTTTTTTTATTTTGTGGCGCTCCCGCGGCGCGTAGCGCTGCAGCGTTTGGCATCGTTGATCGTGACGGCATTCTGAACTCGATGCACGTGTTTACTTGAAATGTTCAAAAAATATCTGAGGTGGTTTAGGGGCCCTTTAAGTCCCCGCCGGCATATTTGCGTCCAAACCGAAACACATTCGCCGGGCTGATATCGTTTACTTGCAGGTTGTAGTGTCGGCTGTACATCCATTGCTGGTTCTTCCCGCGCAGGCTGGCGAGTTCTCCTGCTTCGTCTGTGCACTGGATGTAGGTGGTGACTTGAAAATTGTGTTCGCTGGTTACGTTCGATTCCCTGACAACAAGCGTCGCCGCCGAGTTCCTTTCGTAATCTA